>NC_091987.1:59006520-59306520 GCF_044704955.1 Pristiophorus japonicus
AGCTCTAGGTCCGTAACCCTGCAGGTTACTGCACTTTAAATGCCCATCCAACCATCTCTTAACAGTGGTGAGGGTTTCTGCATCCACCACTCTTCCAGGCAGCGAGTTCCAGATCCCCACAACTCTCTGCGTAAAGAAGCCTCCCCCTCAAATCCCCTCGAAACCTTCCACCAACCACCTTAAAACTATGCCCTCTCCGCCAATGGAAATAGACCCTTACTATCCATTTTGTCCAGGCCCCTCAATATTTTGTACACCTTGATGAGGTCTCCTCTCAACCTCCTCTGTTCCAATGAGAACAAACCCAGCCTATCCAATCTATCCTCATAACTAAGATTCTCGATTCCAGGCAGCATCCGAGTAAATCTCCTCTGCACCCTCTCCATTGCAATCACGTCTTTCCTATAATACGGCGACCAGAACTGCACGCAGTACTCCAGCTGTGTCCTAACCAAAGTATTATGCGATTTAAGCATAACCTCCCTGCTCTTATATTCTATGCCTTGGCCAATCAAGGCAAGCTTTCCGTATACCTTCTTTACCATCTTATCCACCTGCCCTGCTACTTTCAGGGATCTGTGGACAAGCACTTCAATATCCTTTTGTTCATCTACACTATTAAGTGGCCTACTGCTTAATGTGTATATCCTTTCCTTATTAGCCCTCCCAAAGTGCATCACATAGAAACGTAGAAAATAGGTGCAAGAGTAGGCCATTCGGCCCTTCGAGCCTGCACCACCATTCATTAAGATCATGGCTGATCATCACCTCAGTACCCCTTTCCTGCTTTCTCTCCATACCCATTGATCCCTTTAGCCGTAAGGGCCATATCTAACTCTCTCTTGAATATATCCAACAAACTGGCATCAGCAACTCTCTGTGGTAGAGAATTCCACAGGTTAACAACTCTCTGAGTGAAGAAGTTTCTCCTCATCTCGGTCTTAAATGGCTTACATCTTATCCTTAGACTGTGTCCCTAGGTTCTGGACTTCCCAACATCGGGAACATTCTTCCTGCATCTAACCTGTCCAGTCCCGTCAATATTTTATATGTTTCTATGAGATCCCCTTTCATTCTTCTAAACTCCAGTGAATACAGGCCCAGTCAATCCAGTCTCTCCTCATATGTCAGTCCTACCATCCCGGGAATCAGTCTGGTGAGCCTTCGCTGCACTCCCTCAATAGCAAGAACGTCCTTCCTCAGATTAGGAGACCAAAACTGAACACAATATTCCAGATGAGGCCTCACCAAGGCCCTGTACAACTGCAGTAAGACCTCCCTGCTCCTATACTCAAATCCCCGAGCTATGAAGGCCAACATGCCCTTTGCCTTCTTCACCGCCTGCTGTACCTGCATGCCAACTTTCAATGACTGATGTACAATGACACCCAGGTCTCGTTGCGCCTTCTCTTTTCCTAAACTGCCTCCATTCAGATAATATTCTGCCCTCGTGTTTTTTCCCCCAAAGTGGATAACCTCACATTTATCCACATTATACTGCCTCTGCCATGCATTTGCCCACTCACCTAACCTGTCCAAATCACCCTGCAGCCTCTTAGCATCCTCCTCGCAGCTCACACCACCACCCAGCTTAGTGTCATCTGCAAACTTGGAGATATTACACTCAATTCCTTCATCTAAATCATTGATGTATATTGTAAATAGCTGGGGTCCCAGCACTGAGCCCTGCGGCATCCCATTAATCACTGCCAGCCATTCTGAAAAGGACCCGTTTATCCCGACTCGCTGCTTCCTGTCTGCCAACCAGTTCTCTATCCACGTCAGTATATTACCCCCAATACCATGTGCTTTGATTTTGCACCTAATCTCTTGAGTGGGACCTTGTCAAAAGCCTTTTCAAAGTCCAAATACACCGCATTGTTTATCTTGTATACCAGTAACACCCAATGGCGTTCAATTTTTTTTTAACTACTAGTAGATCTGCCATGCCAATGTTCACAACGAGACAGAGGATATGTGTTTTAAAACACGGTCTCATGAAGCCCTAATAGCAGCAGGGCAAAAGAGACATGCACACATTGGAGAGGGTGTAGAGAAGAGCAACTATAATGATCCTGTGTAAAGGGCTGAGCTATGAGGAAAGATTAGGAAAACTTAACCTCTACAGCCTAGAGACGAGAAGGTTGAGGGGTAGATAAAGAATTGAACGGTATTGGTGGATCCAGAATGGAAGACGAGACAAATGTACAGATCTTAAAAATACACTTATCAATCTCGCGTAGTACTGCACACAGGTTCTGGAAATATCGTTGGGATTTCTCATGATCAGCTGCCGTAACTTCAGACACGCATAAAAGTTGTTTCCATTGACCTTCCACCTAAGTTACAGTAGCCAATCGGGAGAAACCCCAAAGAAATGCTCAGCAAGGGAGTAAAGACCAAGTTCAGTCTTCAGGTCAAACCGGGTTAGAGGGCTGAGGAGGGGCTAGGGAAGAGGAGGAGAGAGGAAGAAGAGCAGAGAGGAGAAAAAGAGCAGAGATGTGGAAAAGGAGATAGCTTGGCGAGGAGATAGCACAGTGAGGCCATAAAACAACCTCATCGAGAAGTAGGGAAGGAATAGGATAAAAATGATGAGTAAGTTGAGGAATGAGAGCTTGCAAAAGATCTCAATGGGGTGGGGTAGACATATGGGGGGTGGGTTGGTTTCAGTTAGTGGTAAGATTTGGTGACTTCCACCGTTCCACTGTTTAAAATTAAATCATTAATTCAGTAAAGGTATCAGAGCCTGGTAGCTGCTGCGATCAGATTTGCTGAGGGAGCTCCAACATCTCCAATGCATAAACAATGCATTCAGTCACGTGTAAAAAATGAAGAAACAGGGTGGCATGTTGTGCATCCATGAGGTCATGAACACAGCTCAGCTGGAAAATTGGCAACATTAGCTGAACACGCTACACTTTTGGCCGGGTATGCCCGAGGGAATTGAACATTTAATTCGTTGGTCATTTGTTGGGCCGCAATTAAACAAAATTAAACATCTTGAGTTGTAAAATATTTAACATAAAAAGGTAAAAAATCTTACCTGTTAGCTGCCTTCAATAAGATGTCTGACAAAGAGTTTGAGTACTCAAATTGGTGCAGAGTCACCTTGTGGCTATTATTCAGAACTGCAGACAGATGCCATACAAGTTTTTTAAATAGAGAATTGCACAGAATCACAGGATTTAGTGACTGAAAAACATGACAAAAGGGCTGAGTGCTTTAAATGGGAATGTCCTATTAGAGCATCACATGCAGGTATCACAGGCAATTACAAACATAATGGGGAGTGGACACAATTAATATGGAAAACTAATGATTTAAAGCAATGATTTTAATATATCTATGTAGTTTATACTTTTGGTTAAAAGTTTCTGTTGTTACTACAGTAAATTAAACCATATTAAACCAAATATTTTTTTGTTATTGTTACGTGTTGAATTTTTGTTATTTAGTTATAGTAATACCAGAATTTTAGTTTGTTAACCAAAAGTATATTTTCTTAATGGCAATTTTAGTTATCATTATAGTTAACAAGTCCAATGCTTTACTGCCCATTTGTTTCCTTTACTGTAAATGGAGACCTGGTATCCACCCACGGTTTGCTTCTGTGTTAGGGCTGAAATTACTTAGTGAGTGCGGACTTGAGGTATGAAATTATATTTGACCACTCTGCCACTGTCCTTTGGATCAGTTGACTACATAAATTTAATAATGTTCCTAAAATGATTAGGAGATGAGTAGTCCTTGGCATGTTTATTATTAATAAGTACAAAGTTATTTTGGACCCAGTGGGCAGTCAGATAGACCCAGACGTTCCGTGATAGCTGCAATTAAAATTTCAGAATGGTGAGAATTTCTTTTTAACCTGGATTAATATATTGCACAGTGCTCAATGTAAGTTTTAGCTGCTGTACATAATTATTTGATAGTGTAATGTATAGAATTTTCAGTGTATTCAGCACATTACTTTTTGTCTTCATAGGACTTTACTTTTTTAATAAACTGAAGTTGCCGCATCAGGTTGGTGTAGCAGAGAAGAAAGTCAGTGTGTGGCGTTCACGTATCTGTTAATGAATGGAGCCAAGCGGTTAACATTTTTGCCAATTAAAGTCACAGCCCATGTCATTTAAAGTTTGACCATTAAATGGGAAAAATGCCATACGTTCTATGGGCTCTTGTCTCATTGGGGATATGATTCTTTTTTTTTAAACAAAGGATTTGTTCCCCAATTTGGAAAATGTAATTTTCAGATTTCCTAACCAGACCACATCTTTCTCCCTTCTTGTTGAAAGTAAAATTTGTGCACTTGGATACTTAAAATATATATATATATATACATCACTGTGCAGAACTGACTTAAATATTGAAGAACACTTTGGAAGGGCTGAGTCTGAGGCTTGCCCAATAAAATGACATCATTTAGTACTGTCATTAAAAGCAGGACCAAAAATAACATTCCCAGACTGATTCCCGGGATGGCAGGACTGTCATATGAGAAAAGACTGGATCGGCTAGTCTTATACTCACTGGAATTTAGAAGAATGAGAGGGGATCTCATAGAAACTTATAAAATTCTGACTGGACTGGACAGATTTGATGCAGGAAGAATGTTCCCAATGTTGGGGAAGTCCAGAACCAGGGGTCACAGTCTAAGGATAAGGGGTAAGCCATATAGGACCGAGATGAGGAGAAACTTTTTCACCCAGAGAGTTGTGAACCTATGGAATTCTCTGCCACAGAAAGTTGTTGAGTCCAGTTCGTTGGACATATTCAAAAGGGACATATTCAAAATGTGGCCCTTACGGCTAAAAGGATCAGGTGGTATGGAGAGAAGGCAGGAGTGGGGTACTGAGGTTGCATGATCAGCCATGATCATATTGAATGGGGGTGCAGGCTCGAAGGGCTGAATGGCCTGCTCCTGCACCTATTTTCTATGTTTCATAGCATGGTTGTGCAAGGCTTTAGGAGAGCAAACTTTAGACTATGCAAAGAGCTTTAGAGAAGGTTAATTAGGAAGTGGGACAAGAATATGAAACAGGAGAAAATGGAAAATTTTAATATTGTGGAAAGATAGTGCATCCATATGAGCAGAAGAGAAATCTAGGAAGATCGAGATGATAGTAGCTGAATAAGCAGTTCAGAAATAACCTGAACACCAAGCAGAAATACTTCAAAAATAATAAGGAAATGAATTGTGAGGACTTGGAGTCAGATAAAAGTCAGTTGAGGAAGAAATAAGAGGGCAATATAAAGATAGATTATATATAACAGCAGCAGTGTTTAAATAAAATTTCACAGATGGTGTATTGTTTTATTAGCAAAGAGAATCTGTGTTTTGTTCAGCTAACCAATTTTATATCATGTTGCAGATAGTCAGTGAAGTTAGGACTTTGTGTAGCTTCTGAATGTTGCATTAAGTAAATAATTGGGTTACATGCAACATTATGCAAAATATGAATTACAGAAAGCAGACTTAGTAACTTATAAGCCTTCCAGGTTTCCATATAATACAAACGAGAGTTGCTGGTGAAGAATCTTTGTAATTGGAATGCAAGTCTTTAGCTTGACTGATTAGATAAAAAGCAAAAGTTAACATGTCTGCTGAATGGCAATATCAATCAAAAAAGTACAGTTTATTTCCGTAATGTGAGTTGACAATAATTTCATAATATTGTGAGTAATTAATTTCTAGTTTACATGCAGCTAAAAAAAATCCTGTGACAATTGTTCTCATGCAAGTGCTGCTATATTAAGGAAGAATTCAGTTTGTAATTTTTTTCAAAGCTTCCCAGAGACTTCAAAAAAGTATGATGGGCCCGAATTATCTGGAAAGTGTTCTAGCACAGATAGAGAACACAAGCTAGGTACCGATCTGAAGCTTTATCTATTTCAGTAATTTGGCAACAAAGGTAAAAGCAACTCAGGAATAATGACAGTAGACTGCACAACATCTGCTCAAAGCATTATCTGTTGCTTTTAAACCATCTTATAAGATTAACCATGGATCTTAAAGTAGGATTTCAGTACCATGTTATACTTTACAAGGCAAGGTCAATTATTAACTCCTCCCCCTCTCCGTTTAAAGCAAATGTTCCTGCCTTCCTCTGCCCCAGGTCATTTTGTGCCAAGACATTCCGTGCTTGAGAGGCCCTGCCTCTTATTGGCTGGTAATAAGTATTTTCCCCTCCGTTCCCCTTTGAGAATGTACCAAGCTTCTGCTTCACCAAGCCAGCACATACTGTGGATTGTAACTTCTACATTAGGCACAGCAGCCTACAGTGATTACTTAAAGCTGCATAATGTGTCAGCCTTTTGGTTAACTGAAATTGTCAATGTAAATATCCAACAAGATCTGCAGTTTAAATCCATTTAAAAATAGTAAGCTTTATAAATTGAGCTCAGTGGAATTTTTTTATTACATAAGAACATAAGAAATAGAAACGTAGAAAATAGGTGCAGGAGTAGGCCATTTGGCCCTTCGAGCCTACACCACCATTCAATAAGATCATGGCTGATCATTCACCTCAGTACCTCTTTCCTGCTTTCTCTCCATACCCCTTGATCCCTTTAGCTGTAAGGGCCATATCTAATTCCCTCCACCATTCAATAAGATCATGGCTGATCTGATCTTGGACTCCGCTCCACTTTCCTGCCTGTTCCCCATAACCCTTGTCTCCCCTGTAGTTAAAAAATCCATCCATCTCCGCCTTGAATATATTCATTGACTCAGCCTCCACAGCTATCTGGGGTAGAGAATTCCAAAGATTCACCACCCTCTGAGAGAAGAAATTCTTCCTTATCTCCGTCTTAAATGGGCGACCCCTTATTCTGAAACTATGCCCCCTGGTTCTAGATTCCTCCACGAGGGGAAACATCCTCTCAGCATAAACCTGTCAAGCCCCCTCAGAATCTTATATGTTTCAATAAGATCACCTCTCATTCTTCTAAACTCAAATCTGCTCAACCTTTCCTCATAAGGCAACCCCTTCATCTCACAAATCAACCTAGTGAACCTTCTCAGAACTGCCTTCAATGCAATGTTTATCCCTCCTTTAAATAAGGAGACCAAAACTATACACAGTACTCTCGGTGTGATCTCACCAACGCCCTGTACAGTTATTGCAAGACTTCCCTACTTTTATACGGCATCACCCTTGGCCTTCCTAATTACTTGCTGTACCTGCATGCTAACTTTTTGTGTTTCATGTACGAGGACACCCAGGACCCTCTGTACCACAGCATTCTGTAGTCTTTATCCACTTAAATAATATTTTGCTTTTCTATTCTTCCTACCAAAGTGGATAACCCCATATTTTCTCACATTATACTCTATCTGCCAAATTTTTGACCACTCACTTAACCTAGCTATATCCGTTTGCAGACTTTTGTGTTCTCCTCACAACTTGCTTTCCCATCTTTCTTTGTATCATCAGCAAATTTGGCTACAGTACACTCAGTCCCTTCATCCAAGTCATTAATATAGATTGTAAATATTTTACAGAGGCCTTTGCCACTGTCAACCACGAGGGACTATGGAGCATCCTCCTCCGTTTCGGCTGCCCCCAAAAGTTTGTCACCATCCTCCGCCTGCTCCACGACGACATGCAAGCCGTGATCCTGACCAACGGATCCACCACAGACCCAATCCATGTCTGGACCGGGGTCAAGCAGGGCTGCGTCATCGCGCCAATCCTCTTCTCGATCTTCCTCGGTAAAATGTTCCACCTCACGCTCAACAAGCTCCCCACTGGAGTGGAACTAAACTACGGAACCAGTGGGAATCTGTTCAACCTTTGTCGTCTCCAGGCCAGATCCAAGACCGTCCCAACCTCTGTCGTTGAGCTACAGTACACGGACGACGCTTGCGTCTGCGCACATTCAAAGACTGAACTCCAAGTCATAGTCAACGTCTTCACTGAGGCATACGAAAGCATGGGCCTTACACTAAACATCTGTAAGACAGAGGTCCTCCACCAACCTGACCCTGCCAAATGGCACTGCCCCCCCCCAGTCATCAAGATCCACGGCGCAGCCCTGGACAGCATGGACCACTTTCCATACCTTGGGAGCCTATTATCAGCAAGGGCAGACATCGACGATGAGATTCAACATCGCCTCCAGTGCGCCAGCACAACCTTCGACTTCCTGAGGAAAAGGGTGTTCAAAGATCAGGCTCTCAAATCTGCCACCAAGCTCATGGTCTACAGGGCTGTAGTGATACCCGCCCTCCTGTATGGCTCAGAGACGTGGACCATATACAGTAGACATCTCAAATCGCTGGAGAAATACCACCAACGATGTCTCCGCAAGATCCTGTAAATCCTCTGGAAGAACAGACATGCCAACGTTAGCGTCCTCGATCGGGCCAACATCCCCAGCAATGAAGCACTTTGACCGCACTCGACCAGCTCCGTTAGGCGGGCCACATTGTTCGCATGCCTGACACAAGACTCCCAAAGCAAGCGCTCCACTCGGAATTCCTATACGGCAAGCGAGCCCAAGGTGGACAGAAGAAACGTTTCAAGGACACCCTCAAAGCCTCCTTGATAAAATGCAACATCCCCACCGACACCTGGGAGTCCCTGGCCAAAGACCGCCCTAAGTGGAGGAAGTGCATCCGGGAGGGCGCTGAGCACCTCGAGTCTCGTCGCCGAGAGCATACAGAAAACAAGCGCAGGCAGTGGAAGGAGCGTGCGGAAAACCAGTCCCACCCACCCTTTCCTTCAGTGACTGTCTGTCCCACCTGTGACAGAGACTATAATTCCCATATTGGACTGTTCAGTCACCTAAGAACTCACTTTTAGAGTCTTCCTCGATTTCGAGGGAGTGCCTATAATGATGAAATAGTTGAGGCCCCAGCCCCTGTGGCACCCCACTAGTTACAGTTCTTACTGGATTGTTCACATTATTGCCCATTAGTTATAGCTGGCATTGTGTACTAGTGAAATCGGAACCAACCTGCCTTTACCTCGAGTGCAAGTCACAAGTTCTGAATTTCTTTGATTTCTCGATAGAATTAAGTGGCTTTAATTTCAGCAAAAAAAGCAATTGCTTTAACCAACTGTACAGGTTTTCCAAACCTGTTACATTTACCAGCTTCAGTTATTAAGATTTTCAGTGCTGTAGTTCTGATTTTAGCATATTATTTACATTCTTATGGAACTTTGTTATTCCTTTTGGTGCAAAAATTTCTTTTCACTTTTTACAGTATACATTAAATGATCCCAGCAATATTTACAATACATTTTTAATTCCAAGCAAAAGTAGAGAAGACTTTGAAAACTTTAAAAATCTGTAGAATTTTCAGAAAAAACTGAAATAAATGTGTCCAATTTTCACTGCATATTTTAAATTGTTGTACATAAATGCTTCTGAAGACCTCAAAAGGGCTAATTATTTTATGAGACTTTGTGTACAGTATTCTTAGTGCTCTGAGGAAGCCCAAAATCGAGAAGTCAAGGGGGTTAGATTTAGAAGTGTTATGTTAAACTAGTGACATTCCAAGAGCTTTGGATGGAAAGAGCAAGTGCGCCGACAAATGTGAGAAAGCACTTAATGGGGCGGAGTTTCTGCTTTGGCACAGTTGGCACTTCTGGCAAAGTGCGACCAAAATTGCGCCATTTTGAAGAGTGTTTTTTTCCCTCGAGTTTCTGCTCTTGTCATTGGTAGCACGCCTGTTGCTGCTCGCCACATTTACTGAACCACAGGGCAAACAAATTGCTGTGACCGTAATGTACAGTGCCACATTAAAACATGAGCATACCAATGCATTTGGATACAATTGCCACAGCGCTATATACAGAGGAGGTTTACCAGATTAATACCAGAGCTGAGGGATGTGGAGAGATTGGAGAAGGGATTGTTCTCCTTTGAACAGAGAAGTTTAAGGGGAGACCAACTAGAGGTATTCAAAATTATGAAGGGTTTTCATAGAGCAGGTAGCAAGAAACTGTTTCCTCTGGCAAGTGGGTCAGTAACTAGAATTCACAGATTTAAAATAATCGGCAAAAGAACTAGAGGGAAATTAGGAGAATTTTTTTTCACACAGGGTTGTTATGATCTTTAACGCACTACCTGAAAGAGTGGTGGAAACAGATTCCATAGCAACTTTCAAAAGGCAATTGGACATGTACTTGAAGAGGACTAATTTGCAGGGTCATGGGGGGAAAAGCTGGAGTGTGGGACCAAATTGGACAGCTCTTTCAAAGAGCCAACACAGGCATGACAGGCCGAATGGCTGTAAGATTATATGATTCTATTCTCCCTCTGTAATCTTACCCCACATTTAAACTGCAGTGTTGTTAAAATGCCTTGTTGGGCCATGTTATAAAATTATGTTAATTCAGAGCAGGAGTTGTCGTCTTTCCTGAGACCAGTATATTTCTTCTAGCTTCTGAACACAGGTCATCATCATCATAGGCAGTCCCGCGAATCGAGGATGACTTGCTTCCACGTCAAGAAGTTCACAGGTGTTTCCATGAAGGACCTAAAATTCCAGATCCGAACTAAATCTTGAAGGGTGGAAGATGCCTGTGTGTGGATTTTTTTTAATGTGTGGTGGCCGTTGCACACCAGCCACCACACCGGCTTGACAGAGCTAGGTATTGGTTTGGTCCAGTAGCAAGGATTAACCAAGACGACTGGAGACCAGCTCTGCTGCATGGACCTAGTGCGCACACATATCGCAGTGTGGGCTGGCCCATGCTGCCCCTGGGCCCGCGCCTCTTCTGAGCCCCGAACTCGCTCCTCTCCTGGGCCCCGATCATGTCCCTCTGCAGTCTCTCGCCGCTCCTTCACCCCGACCTCGCCGCTCCTGCTGTATCTGCCCACGCTCCAATCACCGACCTGGACCTTGGTGACGTCCCTTTTCACTGCCGTTGCTCTCCTGCTCCAGCACCTGCTGCTCCCTGGAGTGGTATGCCGCCACGCTGTTCCTTCCGCTCCCCGGCCTGCTCCGATGGTGCTCACAGGTCGGGGAGCACAGGTGAGACACCACTGACTCTCTTTCTGCCATCTCTGTGCAGGCTGTTTTTCACTGGATGGTGACCCTTATCTTAAAAAAGGAACGTCCTTACAGCAATATCTACGAATCTACTTTATTGGATGATGTAGTACTTCACTTGTTGCAACCATTTCTTTCCTTATAAGAACATAATATAAGAAATAGGAGCAGGAGTAGGCCATTTGACCATTCGAGCCTGCTCCGCCATTTAATAAGATCATGGCTGATCTGATCATGGACTCAGCTCCGCCTCCCTGCCCGCTCCCCTTAACCCTTTATTCCCTTATCGCTCAAAAATCTGTCTATCTCTGCCTTAAATATATGACCCAGCCTCCACAGCTCTCTGGGACAGTGAATTCCACAGATTTACAACCCTCTGAGAGAAGAAATTCCTCCTCATCTCAGTTTTAAATGGGTGGCCCCTTATTCTAAGACTATGCCCCCTAATTTTAGTTTCCCCTATGAGTGGAAATATCCTCTCTGCATCCAACTTGTCAAGCCCTCTCTTTACCTTTATATGTTTCGATAAGTTCACCTCTCATTTTTCTGAACTCCAATGAGTATAGTCCCAACCTATCTTCATAAGTCAACCACCTCATCTCCGGAATCAACCTCTGGAGTTAACCTTCTCTGAACAACCTCCAAAGCAAGTATATCCTTCCTTAAATACGGAGACCAAAACTGCAATCAGTACTCCAGGTGTGGCTTCTCCAATACCCTGTACAGTTGTAGCAGGACTTCTCTGCTTTTATACTCTTTCCCCCTTGCAATAAAGGCCAACATTCCAGTTGCCTTCCTGATTACTTGCTGTACCTGCATACTAACTTTTTAGTATGCAGGAGAGGCAGCGGGAGATCGAGCAGCATCGGTGAGGCAGCGTGGGGAGGCCTATAAAAAGGCCCAGCGTGGTAAGTCAGCGAGAGGCAGCGTGCGGAGGCCTATAAAAAGGCCCAGCGTTGGTGAGTCGGCGACAGGCAGCAGGAGATCGTGAGTCGGCGAGAGGCAGCATGGGGAGGCCTATAAAAAGGCCCAGCGTGGTAAGTCAGCGAGAGGCAGCGTGCGGAGGCCTATAAAAAGGCCCAGCGTGGTGAGTCGGCGACAGGCTTGTGCAGCTGCAGCAGGGAGAGAAGGCAAAAAAGAAGTAGAAAGAAATTGAAAGGTGACGTCACAGCCAAGGGGGTAAGTGATTGGCTGGTGATTGGTAAGTAGCTTTTCTTTTTTCTTTTCTCTATCAGTAAGTAACATTTAGCATTGTTGTTGCCAAATTAAGTTTATCTGTTAAGTCATGGCAGCAGAGCTCGGACACTTGTTATGATCCTCCTGTACTATTTGGGAAGTCAGGGACGCCTCCAGTGTCCGTGATGACTATGTGTGCGGGAACTGCATCCACCTCCAGCTCCTGACGGACCGCATTGCGGCACTGGAGTTGCGGGTGGATGAACTCTGGAGCATCCACGATGCTGAGAATGACGTGAATTGGTCTTACCGCAGGTAAAGTTTACACAGCCAGATGGGGAATGGAAGACCAACAGGAAGAGCAGTGCAAGGAAGGTAGTGCAGGGGTCCCCTGCGGTCATCCCCCTGCAAAACAGATACACCGCTTTGGGTACTGTTGAGGGGGATGACTCATCAGGGGAGAGCAGGAGCAGCTAAGTTCATTGCACCGTGGGTGGCTCTGCTGCGCAGGAGGGCAGGAAATAGAGTGGGAGAGCTATAATGATAGGGGATTCGATTGTAAGGGGAATAGATAGGCGTTTCTGCGGCCGCAACCGAGACTCCAGGATGGTATGTTGCCTCCCTGGTGCAAGCGTCAAGGATGTCTCGGAGCGGGTGCAGGACATTCTGAAAAGGGAGGGTGAACAGCCAGTTGTCGTGGTGCATATAGGTACCAACGACATAGGTAAAAAACGTGATGAGGTCCTACGAAATGAATTTAGGGAGCTAGGAGCTAAATTAAAAAGTAGGACCTCAAAGGTAGTAATCTCAGGATTGCTACCAGTGCCACATGCTAGTCAGAGTAGGAATTGCAGGTTAGCTCAGATGAATATGTGGCTTGAGGAGTGGTGCAAAAGGGAGGGGTTCAAATTCCTGGGACACTGGAACCGGTTCTGAGGGAGGTGGGACCAGTACAAACCGGATGGTCTGCACCTGGGCAGGACTGGAACCAATGTCCTAGGGGGAGTGTTTGCTAGTGCTGTTGAGGAGGAGTTAAACTAACTTGACAGGGGGATGGGAACCTATGCAGGGAGACAGAGGGAAATAAAATGGAGGCAGAAGCAAAAGATAGAAAGGAGAATAGTAAAATTGGAGGGCAGAGAAACCCAAGGCAAAAAACAAAAAGGCCCACATTACAGAAAAATTCCAAAGGGCAAAGTGTGTTAAAAAGACAAGCCTGAAGGTTCTGTGCCTCAATGCGAGGAGCATTCGGAATAAGGTGGATGAATTAACTGCACAGACAGCAGTTAACGGATATGATGTAATTGGCATCACGGAGACATGGCTCCAGGGTGACCAAGGCTGGGAACTCAACATCCAGGGGTATTCAATATTTAGGAAGGATAGGCAGAGAGGAAAAGAAGGCAGGGTGACGTTGCTGATTAAAGAGGAAATTAATGCAATAGTAAGGAGGGACATTAGCCTGGATGATGTGGAATTGGTATGGGCGGAGCTGCGGAATACCATAGGGCAGAAAACGTTAGTGGAAGTTGGGTACAGACCACCAGACAGAAGTAGTGAGGTTGGGGACAGCATCAAACAAGAAATAAGGGATGTGTGCAATAAAGGTACAGCCGCTATCATGGGCGACTTTAATCTACATATTGATTGGGCTAACCGAACTGGTAGCAATGCTGTGAAGGAGGATTTCCTAGAGTGTATTAGGGATGGTTTTCTAGACGAATATGTCGAGGAACCAACTAGAGAGCTGGCCATCCTAGACTGGGTGATGTGTACTGAGAAGGGACTAATTAGCAATCTTGTTGTCTGTGGCCCCTTGGGGAAGAGTGACCATAATATGGGAGAATTCTTTATTAAGATGAAGAGTGACACAGGTAATTCGGAAACTAGGGTCCAGAACTTAAGGAAAGGGAACTTCGACGGTATGAGGCGTGAATTGGCTAGAATAGACTGGCAAAGGATATTTAAAGGGTTGACGGTGGATAAGCAATGGCAAACTTTTAAAGATCACCTGGATGAACTTCAGCAATTGTACATCCCTGTCTGGATTAAAAATAAAACGGGGAAGGTGGCTCAACCATGGCTAACAAGGGAAATTAAGGATAGTGTTAAAGTCAAGGAAGAGGCATATAAATTGGCTAGAAAAAGCAACAAACCTGAGGACTGGGAGAAATTTAGAATTCAACAGAGGAGGTCTAAGGGTTTAATTAAGAGGGAGAAAATAGAGTACGAGGGGAAGCTTGCAGGAACATAAAAACTGACTGCAAAAGCTTCTATAAATATGTGAAGAGAAAAAGATTAGTGAAGAGAAAAAGATTGGTGAAGACAAATGTTGGTCCCTTGCAGTCGGATTCAGGTAAATTTATAATGGGGAACAAAGAAATGGCAGACCAATTGAACAAATACTTTGGTTCTGTCTTCACAAAGGAAGACACAAATAACCTTCCGAATGTACTAGGGGACAGTGGGGCTAGTGAGAAGGAGGAACTGAAGGATATCCTTATTAGTTGGGAAATTGTGTTAGGGAAATTGATGGGATTGAAGGCCGATAAATCCCTGGGGCCTGATCGTCTGCATCCCAGAGTACTTAAGGAAGTGACCCTAGAAATAGTGGATGCATTGGTGATCATTTTCCAACAGTCTATCGACTCTGGATCAGTTCCTATGGACTGGAAGGTAGCTAATGTAACACCACTTTTTAAAAAAAGGAAGGGAGAGAGAAAACGGGTAATTATAGACCGGTTAGCCTGACATCAGTAGTGGGGAAAATATTGGAATCAATCATTAAGGATGAAATAGCAGCGCATTTGGAAAGCAGTGACAGGATCGGACCAAGTCAGCATGGATTTATGAAAGGGAAATCATGCTTGACGAATCTTCTGGAATTTTTTGAGGATGTAACTAGCAGAGTGGATAAGGGAGAACCAGTGGATGTGGTGTATTTGGACTTTCAAAAGGCTTTTGACAAGGTCCCGCACAAGAGATTGGTGTGTAAAATCAAAGCGCATGGTATTGGGGATAATGTACTGACGCGGATACAGAACTGGTTGGCAGACAGGAAGCAGAGAGTTGGGATAAACGGGTCCTTTTCAGAATGGCAGGCAGTGACTAGTGGAGTGCCACAGGGCTCAGTGCTGGAACCCCAGCTCTTTACAATATACATTAACAATTTAGATGAAGGAATTGAGTGTAATATCTCCAAGTTTGCGGATGACACTAAACTGGGTGATGGTGTGAGCTATGAGGAGGATGCCAATAGGCTGCAGGGTGACTTGGACAGGTTAGGTGAGTGGGCAAATGCATGGCAGATGCAGTATAATGTGGATAAATGTGAGGTTATCCATTTTGGGGACAAAAACACGATGGCAGAATATCTGAATGGCGGCTGATTAGGAAAAGGGGAGGTGCAACGAGACCTGGGTGTCATGGTTCATCAGTCACTGAAAGTGGGCATGCAGGTACAGCAGGCGGTGAAGAAGGCAAATGGTATGTTGGCCTTGATAGCTAGGGGATTTGAGTATAGGAGCAGGGAGGTCTTACTGCAGTTGTACAGGGCTTTGGTGAGGCCTCACCTGGAATATTGTGTTCAGTTTTGGTCTCCTAATCTGAGGAAGGATGTTCTTGCTATTGAGGGAGTGCAGCGAAGGTTCACCAGACTGATTCCAGGGACGGCTGGACTGTCATATGAGGAGAGACTGGATCAACTGGGCCTTTATTCACTGGAGTTTAGAAGGATGAGAGGGGATCTCATAGAAACATATAAGATTCTGACGGGACTGGACAGGTTGGATGCGGGAAGAATGTTCCCGATGTTGGGGAAGTCCAGAACTAGGGGACATAGTCTGAGGATAAGGGGTAGACCATTTAGGACGGAGATGAGGGGAAACTTCTTCCCACAGAGTGTTGTTAACTTATGGAATTCCCTGCCGCAGAGAGTTGTTGAAGCCAGTTCATTGGATATATTCAAGAGGGATTAGATATGGCTAAGGGGATCAAGGGGTATGGAGAGAAAGCAGGAAAGGGGTACTGAGGAAATGATCAGCCATGATCTTATTGAATGGCGGTGCAGGCTCGAAGGGCCGAATGGCCTACTCCTGCACCTATTTTCTATGTTTCTATGCCCATGACACCCAGATTCCTCTGTACTGAAGCACTTTGCAATTTTTCTCCATTTAAATTATAATTTGCTTTTCTCTTTTTTTCTGCCAAAGTGGATAACCTCACATTTTCTCAAAATTATACTCCATCTGCCAAATCTTTGCCCAACTCACATAGCCTATCTATATCCCTTTGCAGATTTTTTGTGTCCTGCTCACAATTTGCTTTCCCACCTGTTGCCCAAAACTCACTGTAGGTTTGTAGACAATTTACGTTGTAGGTATTTAGTCACTACAGTCGCAACAATTTGGTGGGACTTCGAGTATTGAAAGAAAGTCATCGACAAAGATTACGTTTAAGCCAAATAAACTTTATTTCCCAAAGTAGAATTAAAGTACAAACAATGTATAAAATAGCACATAAGCTGTTAAGTATGGAAGAACTCCACAAGACTGAGTACTGTGAGCTAAAACTGATGTAACCTTCGTCTTTCATACAACTCCAGAATGCCTAAGCAGCATGGCAGACAACCTTTTATACTCCCTCACACGAGGTGCGCAGGTGGCCCTTGAACCTCCAACAGTTGTGCCCTCTGGTGGCAAGTCTTACACAGTTACAATGTTTACCTACATAACATCACTCCCCCCCCCCCAACGTCTTTGATACAAATTATTTACAAGTTGAGATGATCCGGGGCCCTACGCTTCCTAGTTGATCGTCTGAGTTCAAACTCTGGCATGGGTGAGTTGGTCGGACCATTGCTGCACTGCGACCCATTTAGGACCATGGCCGTAATTAAGGACAAACACAGGGTCGTTAACATCAATGTCGTGTGATACAGCCATGCGATCGTGGTACATGTTTTGTCAGTGACGCCGGGTTTCCACATGATCATTTAGATCTGGGTGGACTAAGGAGAGCCTGGTTTTGAGTGCTCTTTTCATTAACAATTGCAGGGGGAACCCCAGTAAGCGAGTGGGGTCGCGTACGGTAGCTGAGCAGATAACCTAGATAAGCAGGTCTGCAAGGAGCCTTCTGTCACGCGTTTCAAGCTCTGCTTGATAGTTTGGACTGCCTGTTCCGCTTGACCATTGGATGCGGGCTTAAATGGGGCAGACCTGACATGCTTGATGCCATTGCGGGTCATAAACTCGTTGAATTCCGAGCTGGTGAAACATGGTCCATTGTCACTGACAAGGATGTCGGGCAAGCCATGGGTGGCGAACATAGCCCAGAGGCTTTTAATGGTGGCAGTGAATGTGCTGGATGACATGATTACACATTCAATCCATTTAGAGTAAGCGTCCACTACAACTAAAAACATCTTTCCGAGAAAGGGGCCAGCAAAGTCTACGTGGATCCTGGATCACAGTTTGGAGGGCCATGACCACAAACTCAATGGAGCCTCCCTTGGTGCATTGCTCAGTTGTGAGCACATGTTGCACTGGTGTACGCATGACTCTAAGTCCGAGTCAAAAGTCAGTAGGAAACCCTTGGCATTGTTGCCAAATTAAGTTAATTTAAGGGTTAAGTCATGGCAGGAGAGCCCAGACCCATGTCATGCTCCTCCTGTGCTATGTGGGACGCTTTCCGTGTCCCTGACGACTATGTGTACAGGAAGTGTATCCAGCTGCAGCTCCTGACAGACCGCATTGCAGCACTGGAGCTGCGCATGAACTCACTCTAGAGCATCCGCGATGCTGAGGATGTCGTGAATAGCACATTTAGTGAGTTGGTCACACCACAGGTAAAGATTACACAGGCAGATAGGGAATGGGTGACCATCAGGCAGAGCAGTGGAAGGAAGGTAGTGCAGGGGTCCCCCGCGGTCATCTTCCTCCAAAACAGATACACCAGCAGCAGCCAAGTCCATGGCACTAGGGGTGGCTCTGCTGCACAGCAGGGCAGGACAAAGAGTGGGAGAGCTATAATGATAGGGGATTCTATTGTAAGGGGAATAGATAGGCGTTTCTGCGGCCGCAAACGAGACTCCAGGATGGTATGTTGCCTCCCTGGTGCAAGGGTCAAGGATGTCTCGGAGCGGCTGCAGTGCATTCTGGAGGGGGAGGGTGAACAGCCAGCTGTCGTGGTACATATAGGTACCAACAATATAGGTAAAAAACGGGATGAGGTCCTACAAGCTGAATTTAGGGAGCTAGGAGTTAAATTAAAAAGTAAGACCTTAAAGGTAGTAATCTCAGGATTGCTACCAGTGCCACATGTTAGTCAGAGTAGGAATTGCAAGATAGCTCAGATGAATACGTCGCTTGAGGAATGGTGCAAGGGGGAGGGATTCAAATTACTGGGACATTGGAACCGGTTCTGGGAGAGGTGGGACCAGTACAAACCGGACGGTCTGCACCTGGGCAGGACCGGAACTGATGTCCTAGGGGGAGTGTTTGCTGGTGCTGTTGGGGAGGGTTTAAACGAAAATGGCAGGGGGATAGGAATCTATGCAGGGAGACAGAGGGAAGTTAAAAGGGAACAGAAGCAAAAGGTAGGAAGGAGAAAAGCAAGAGTGGAAGGCCGAGAAATCAAGGGCAAAAATCAAAAAGGGCCACATTACAACATAATTCTAAAAGGACAAAGAGTGTTTTAAAAAAAACAAGCCTGAAGGCTCTGAGTCTCAATGCGAGGAGCATTCGTAATAAGGTGGATGAATTGACTGCGCAGATAGCTGTTAACGGATATGATGTAATTGGGATTACGGAGACATGGCTCCAAGGTAACCAAGGCTGTGAACGCAACATCCAGGGGTATTCAATATTCAGGAAGGACAGACAGTAAGGTACAGGAGGTGGGGTAGCGTTACTGGTTAAAGAGAAGATTAATGCAATAGTAAGGAAGGACATTAGCATGGATGATGAGGAATCTATATGGGTAGAGCTGCGAAACACCAAAGGACAGAAAACATTAGTGGGAGTTGTGTACACACCACCAAACAGTAGGAGGGAGGTTGGGGTTGGCATCAAACAGGAAATTAGGGACACTTGCAATAAGGGTATAGCAGTTATCATGGGTGACTTTAATCTACAAATTGATTGGGCTAAGCAAACTGGTAGCAATACTGTGGAGGAAGATTTCCTGGAGTGTATAAGGGACGGTTTTCTCGACCAATATGTCGAGGAACCAACTAGAGAGCAGGCCATCCTAGACTGGGTCTTGTGTAACGAGAGAGGATTAATTAGCAACCTGGTCGTGCGAGGCCCCTTGGGGAAGAGTGACCATAATATGGTAGAATTCTTCATTAAGCTGGAGAGTGACACAGTTAATTCAGAGTCCTGAACTTAAAGAAAGGAAACTTCGACGGTATGAGATGTGAATTAGCTAGGATAGACTGGAGAATGATACTTAAAGGGGTGAACGACAACAATTGTACGTCCCTGTGTGGCGTAAGAATAAAAAAAGGGAAGGTGGCTCAACCATGGCTAACAAGGGAAATTAGGGAAAGTGTTAAATCCAAGGACCCCAGCTATTTACAATATACATTAATGATTTAGATGAAGCAATTGAATGTAATATCTCCAAGTTTGCAGGTGACACTAAGCTGGGTGGAAGTGCGAGCTGCAAGGAGGCTGCAGGGGGATTTGGACTGGTTAGGTGAGTGGGCAAATGCATGGCAGATGCAGTAGGGCAAAAACAGGAAGGCAGATTATTATCTGAATGGTGACAGATTAGTAAAAGGGTAGTTGCAATGAGACCTGGATGTCATGGTACATCAGTCATTGAAGGTAGGCATGCAGGTACAGCAGGCAGTAAAGAAAGCAAATGGCATGCTGGCCTTCATAGCGAGGGGATTTGCGTATAGCAGGGAGGTCTTACTGCAGTTGTACAGGGCCTTGGTGAGATCACACCTTGAGTATTGTGTGCAGTTTTGGTCTCCTAATCTGAGGAAGGACATTCTTGCTATTGAGGGTGTAAAGTCCTGTCCACTCAGTACAGATTCACACGAGGCATATAGTGAAGTCAAGGTCACTCTGGACCTGCACCTTTATTTCACAGCTCTGGAATGCTGCACTTGCCTGAGACCTGTCCTTATATACCTGTCTCTTGCAAGTGCACCCCTGGTGGTAAGGTATGCTGGTGGTTACAGGTCATATCTTATTACAGTCATGTATAGCATGTTAGGATACAGTTATATATAATAATGTAAGATACATGACATCACCCTCCCCCAAGGTCTTATTGTCTTTATGAGTACAGTCTCTCAGGTGGTCTACGCTCTCGTGTGGAGCGTCTGAGTTGTGCTTCAGTTGTTTGCCTTGATGTCTGTTTTTCTTTGGGTGTGGTTGCTGGTATCTCGCCTGGGCTGTCAGTTTTGATTGGTGTGATTGTTGTTGACTCGCCTGGGCTGTCTGTTGGGATTGCCCTTTCCTCAGGTTGTTCCCTCTGTCTGTCCACCAGGTGTGGTGTGAATTCCACATTGTAGTCTGCCTCTGGTTCCGCAGTGTTATTGGTAAATCTGCTTTTGACTTGGTCGACATGCCTCCGGCAGGTTTTTCCATTGTCCATTTGTACTACCAGTAGCCTGTTTCCTTCCTTGCCCGTTACTGTCCCTGCAAACCATTTGGGACCCCTGCCATAGTTTAGTACAAACACTTTGTCCCCTATCTCATTCCACCTCCCCCTCGAATTTCTGTCATGGTACTCAGTCAGCTTACGGCGCTTTGCCTCAACAATTTCGTGCATGTCTGGGAGGATTAATGAGAGCCTTGTTTTTAAAGTCCTTTTCTTCAACAGTTGCGCGGGGGGGATCCCAGTCAGTGAGTGCGGACGTGATCTGTATGCCAGCAGCAGTCGCGATAGGCGACCCTGCAGCGTGGGACCTTGGATTTTAAGCATGCCTTGTTTAATGATTTGCACTGTTCTCTCCGCCTGGTCGTTGGAGGCCGGCTTGAACGGTGCCATCTTGACGTGATTTATGCCGTGGTCAATTATAAAGTCTTGGAATTCTGCGCTGCTGAAGCACGGACCATTGTCACTGACCAATATGTCAGGGATTCCGTGCGTTGCAAACATGGTTGCGAAGCTCTCCACAGTGGTGGAGGTTGTGCTCGAGTTTAAAATGGTGCATTCGATCCACTTTGAAAATGCATCTACAACTACGAGGAACATTTTGCACGCATAGTCTACGTGCACCCGCGACCACGGTTTGGTAGGCCAGGGGCTCAGTGGAGCCTCCCTTGGGGCATTGCTGAGTTGGGCACAAATGGTGCACCTTTGGACGCAGAGCTCCAAGTCCGCTTCAATACCAGGCCACCAGACGTGGGATCTGGCTATGGCCTTCATGAGAACGATCCCCGGGTGCCCGTGGTGGAGCTCTGCCTCGCAGAGGCATGACTACTCGGCTGCCCCACATCAGGCGGTCTGCTTGTAGTGATAGCTCATGCATGCGCCTGTGAAAGGGTTTTAATTCCTCGGGGCAGGCATCGCGAGCCTCTGCCCAGTCACCGGTTAGGACACATCTTTTTACTAAGGATAACGTGGGGTCGCTGGCCGTCCAGGCTCTGATTTGGCGAGCCGTCATGGGCGAACCTGTGGACTCAAAGGCATTGATTGCCATGATTATCTCACAGTCCTGTTTGTCAGACCCTTCCGTGGTCGCCAGGGGTAGCCTGCTGAGCACGTCGGCACAGTTGTCTGTGCCTGGTCTGTGCCTTATGGTATAGTCGTAGGATGCCAGCATGAGTGCCCACCGTTGAATTCGCGCCGAGGCGTTGGCGTTTATTGCCTTGCTCTCGGATAGGAGGGACGTGAGGGGCTTGTGGTCGGTTTCTAAAGCGAACTTGGCCCCAAAAAGGTATTGGTGCATCTTTTTGACACCGTACACGCACGCGAGCGCCTCCTTCTCTACCATTCCGTACCCGCGCTCCGCCCACGAAAGTGACCTGGAGGCATAAGCTATGGGTTGTAATTTGCCCGCACTATTGACATGTTGCAAAACGCACCCGACCCCATACGCTGACGCATCGCATGTGAGAACTAACTTTTTACCTGGATCAAAGAAAGTCAAAACACTGTTGGAACACAGAAGGTTGCGTGCCTTATTGAAGGCGCGTTCTTGGGCGTCCCCCCAAAACCAATCGCACCCCTTTCTGAGTAGCACGTGGAGAGGCTCCAGCAGCGTGCTTAAGTTCTGCATAAAGTTCACAAAATAATTGAGTAGCCCGTGAAAGGCACGCAGTTCTGAGACATTCCGGGGCCTGGGTGCCAGGCGTATTGTTTCTGTTTTGGACTCTGTTAGGCAGATTCCATCAGCAGCAATCCTTCTGCCCAAAAATTCAACCTTCGGTGCGAGAAACAGGCACTTGGATTTCTTGACTCATAGGCCTACCCGATCCAACCGCTTTAGTACTTCCTCCAAATTACGGAGATGGGAGTCGGTGTCCCTGCCCGTGATAAGTATGTTGTCTTGAAATACAACTGTCCCCGGGATGGACTTGAGCAGACTCTCCATGTTGCGCTGGAATATGGCAGCTGCTGACCTGATGCCGAATGGGCATCGATTGTACATGAAAAGGCCTCGATGTGTGTTGATGATGGTGAATAGCTTGGATTCCTCGGTCAATTCTTGCGTCATATATGCAGATGTGAGGTCTAATTTTGAGAAAAGTTTACCTCCAGCCAATGTGGCAAATAAGTCCTCCGCTCTGGGCAGCGGGTACTGGTCCTGTAGGGAGACTCTGTTTATGGTAGATTTGTAGTCCCCACAGATTCGTACGGATCCATCAGGCTTCATGACTGGGATGATGGGACTTGCCCAGTCGCTAAATTCCACAGGTGATATAATGCCTTCCCGCAGAAGCCTGTCTAGTTCGTGTTCAATCTTTTCCCTCATCACATAGGGTACAGCTCTGGCCTTGTGATGGACCGGTCTAGCATCCTGTGTGATGTAGATTTTGACTGGCCCCTTTGAAAGTGCCCACACCTGGTTGAAAGAGATGTTCAAATTGCTTTATAACTGTTGAGCAGGAGGTCCGTTCCTCTAATGACATGGCATGGACATCATCCCATTTCCAGTTTAATTTTGCCAGCCAGCTTCTCCCCAGCAGTGCTGGGGGATCTCCGGGGACAATCCACAGGGGAAGTCGGTTCACTGTCCCTTTGTGTGTGACAGAGAGCATGGCGCTGCCGAGGACTGGTACGATTTCTTTGGTATAGGTCCTTAATTTGGTGTCGACCCTTGTGCGTTTTGGTCTGTCTCTTTTATGTGGCCACAGTTGTTCAAATTGTTGAGCGCCCATGAGAGATTGACTCGCTCCCGTATCCAGCTCCATGTTGACAGGTATCCCGTTGAGTAGGACCCTCATCATTATAGGAGGCGTTCTGTTGTAGGAGCAGCGGCCATTGATCGTGTTGACCCGCTGTACATCGGTGTCCCAGGTCCTGTCCCCACCATCTTCTGGTCCGCATTCCGACCCATCCGATTCGTATACCAACCGAGCTGCCGTTTTTTTGCACATGCGGGCCAAATGCCTTGTATATTCACAGTTCCTACAAACAGCCTGCTGAAATCGACATCCCCTTGACGAGTGCTCACCCCCATACCTCCAGCACAGGCTGGTTCCATTGTTCAAAGTGTTCCCAAAGAATGAGCTGCGTCTGGCTGATCTCTCTTGAGCTTCTCTCAGTTTGTAGTTGATTGCTCGCATTGTGAGTTGATGAGGTGTGAACGGCCGTTCCTGTGGCCCTTGATGGCTTCTGGCGCCACTGCCTGCTGTCGAGAGCCTGTTCTCCCGGTTTTGTCTGTGTGTGGGGGTAGCAGCTTGTTTAGTGCCGTGAACTTCTTGTTCCGATATTTCGTTAGTTGTCGTACCTGCATTGTAAATCAACCTCGTTTCTTCTTCCCCTACCAAGAATGTCTGTGCAACCAGTGCTGCTGCCTCTAAGGTCAGGTTCTTGGTCTCTATGAGCTTTCGGAATATGCCTGCGTGGCCTATTCCTTCAATGAAAAAGTCTCTCAGCATTTCTCTCCTCAGTTCATCGGAGAACTCACGGAAACTAGCCAACCTCCGAAGTTCCGCCATGAAGTCGGATATGCTCTGGCCCACACAGCGTCTATAGTTGTAGAACCTGTGTCTGGCCATGTGTAGGCTGCTCGCTGGCTTCAGGTGGTCTCTTACCAGTGTGCTCAATTCTTCAAACGACTTGCTTGCTGGTTTCTCGGGTGCCAGCAGATCCTTCATTAAAGCGTATGTTTTCGAGTCACAGCTGGTCAAGAGATGGGCTCTTCTCTTGTCTGCCTTATCGTCGCCTAACCAGTCTTTGGTTACAAAGCTTTGCTGGAGCCTTTCTATAAAGTCCTCCCAATTGTCTCCCGCATTGTACTTTTCATCTGATCCGTTGTTCGCCATTCTGTGGATTCTGTAATCCCGTAACTCGTTGCCACTATAAAGTCCTGTCCCCTCAGTACAGATTCACACGAGGCATGTAGTAAAGTCAAGGTCACTCTGGACCTGCACCTTAATTTCACAACTCTAGAATGCTGCACTTGCCTGAGACCTGTCCTTATATACCTGTCTCTTGCAAGTGCACCCCTGGTAGTAAGGTATGCTGGTGGTTACAGGTCATATCTTATTACAGTCATGTATAGCATGTTAGGATACAGTTATATATAATAATATACGATACATGACAGAGGGAGTGCAGCGAAGGTTCACCAAACTGATTCCCGGGATGGCAGGACTGACACATGATGAAAGACTGGATCGACTAGGCTTATATTCACTGGAATTTAGAAGAATAAGAGGGGATCTCATAGAAACATATAAAATTCTGACGGGATTGGACAGGTTAGATGCAGGCAGAATGTTACCGATGTTGGGGAAGTCCAGAACCAGGGGTCACAGTCCAAGGAAAAGGGGTAAGCCATATAGGACCAAGATGAGGAGAAACTTATTCACTCAGAGAATTGTGAACCTGTGGAATTCTCTACCACAGAAAGTTGTTGAGGCCAGTTCGTTAGATATATTCAAAAGGGAGTTAGATATGGCCCTTATGGCTAAAGGGATCAAGGGGTATGGAGAGAAAGCAGAAATGGGGTATTGAAGTTGCATGATCAGCCATGATATTGAATGGTGGTGCAGGCTCGAAGGGCCGAATGGCCTGCTCCTGCACCTATTTTCTATGTTTCTATGTTTCAATGCCGGGCCACCAAACATGCAACCTGGCTATAGCCTTCATTATGAAAATGCTTGGGTGGGTATTATGTAGGTCGCGTATAAACGTTTCCCTGCCTTTTTTTGGCAAAACCACGTGATTACCCCATAAGAGACGATCCGACTGGATGGACATTTCATCTTTGCATCAGTGAAACAGCTCAATTTCATCTTGCATTTCCTCGGGAATAGCCGATCAGCTCCCATTGAGGACGCAACTTTTTACAAGTGATCGCACAGGATCCTGGCTGGTCCAGGTCCTGATCTGGGTGACCCTCGCTCTCAAAAGCATCCATGACCAGAAGCAAGTCTGCGGGCTGCGCCATGTCCACCCCGGTAGTGGGCAATGGTAGCCGACTGAGGGCATCAGCACAGTTCTCCGTGCCTGGTCTGTGGCGGATAACATAGTCATAGGCGGACAATGTTAGTGCCCATCTTTAGATGCGGGACGAAGCATTGGTGTTTATACCTTTGCTTTCTGAAAACAGCGAAATGAGCGGTTTGTGGTCGGTTTCAAGCTCAAACCGAAGTCCAACTAGCTTTGGTGCATTTTCTTAACCCCCATATACACATGCTAACGCTTCTTTCTCGACCATACTGTTGGCTCTATCAGCCTTAGACAGACTTCTAGACACGTATTCAACCGCTTGAAGTTTGCCCGATACATTGGTTTGCTGTAACACACAGCCGACCCCGTACGAAGATGCATCACAAGCCAGCACTAATCGTTTACATTGGTCATCCAGTACAAGTAACTTATTAGAACAAAGTAGGTTTCTGGCCTTCTCAAAGGCTGTCTTTTGAGATTTACCCCAAACCCAGTCATCACCCTTACGTAGCAACATGTGCAACGGTTCCAGCAAAGTGCTTAACCCGGGTAGAAAGTTACCAAAATAGTTGAAGAGTCCCAGGAACGAACGCAGCTCCATCACATTCTGTGGTCTGGGTGCATTCTTGATGGCCTCTGTCTTTGAGTCCGTGGGCCTGATGCCGTCTGCCGCAATCTTTCTCCCCAAAATTCAACCACTGGCGCCAGGAAAACACACTTGGAGCGTTTCAGCCTGAGTCCTACTCTGTCTAGTCGACTTAGAACCTCTTCCAGGTTGTGCAGGTGTTCGGTGGTGTCACGACCGGAGATCAGGATGTTGTCTTGAAACACAACGGTGCACGGAACCGATTTCAGCAGATTCTCCATGTTCCTCTGGAAGATGGCAGTAGACGAGCGAATCCCAGAAGGGCATCTGTGGTATATAAACGTCAATCTTTTCAAAGATTCAGCCTGTTCCTGTGTAATGTAGGTGGAGGTTAGGTCCAACTTGGTGAATGATTCCTCCCCCCACCCCCGGTACTTGCCGGTGAGCTTCAATGCTGGGAAGATAGCTGTCTGGTATTATCACTCCTGGATATGAATGCCTGGGTTATCGTGATGGCCTTGCTCAGGTCTAGGGATTTGGCGGACAGTAGCTTGCGAAGAATGACCTTGTGGCCGATGCCAAGCACAAAAAAGTCCCGCAGCATTTCTCCCAAAAATCCAGCAAATTTGCAAGTTCCTGCAAAGCGTCTCAGGTCGGCGACATAACTCGCCACGTCCTGGCCCTTGGAGCATTGGTGCGTGTAGAAGCGATACCTGGCCATGAAGACGCTCTCCTTTGGCTTGAGGTGGTTCGGAACCAGCGTACACAACTCTGTATATGTCTTCTCCGCTGGTTTCTCCGGTGCTAGCAGATTCTTGATGAGGCCGTGTATTGTGGACCCACACATGGTGAGGAGAATCGCCCTGAGCTTGATCGCTTTATCGTCCCCATCCAGCTCGTTGGCCACGAAGTACTGGTCGAGACACTCAACGAAGGCGTCCCAATCATCACTACAAATCTCTCTAAAATACCAACGGCAGCCATGACCGCGTGAAAGTTCGTAATATGTTACTCGTCGCCAATTGTTAAGTATGGAAGAACGCCACAAGACTGAGTACTGTGAGCTAAAACTGATGTAACCTTAGTCTCTTTAATACAACTCCAGAGTGCCTATGCAGCTTGGCAGACAGCCTTTTATACTCCCTTGCACGAGGTGTGCAGGTGATCCTTGGGTCTCCAACAGTTGCGCCTTCTGATGGCAAGTCTTACACAGTTACAATGTTTACATACATAACAAGCCTCACTACTTGTGCTCGTATTACCCGTTAACAGAGGTGATCAATCTACGCCACTGGTGTCCTGCTTTAAGCTCCCAGCTTAAGGTCTGGCCTCTCTCCTGTCCTGCTCTAAGTGCCTAGCTTAAGGTCCAGCTTCTCTCGAGAGTGGTTCCTAGGTTCTCGCTGCCTACGTTCTCGCTGCTTCTGTGGGATTTCCCTTCCTGGTTTATACTCTGCTATAATCTGTTCTATCTCTTTGACCGCACATTTGTCTGTGCCCTGGTGAATGGGTTATTCTAGTTACAATCTGTTCCAGTTCCTTGATTACATTTTGTCTGTACCCTGCTGATTAGTATATTCTAGTTACTGGCGATGCTAAGGAAGCATGACTAATCAAATTTCAATTGGTAATTCATTTTATGTTCAAGGCACTTTAACCTTACCCTCGTGGGTCTTTCCATTTTATGTTGCCATAGCCTGTATATTTCTACATTCCTCCCTTTGATCATGTTAAATCGAAGAGTATCATGATCACCAGTTCATGTTGTCATAGGGCTTCTCTTGTCTTGATTTGTGCAAAGCTTGATAAACCTCGACACTTTCAAGTCTCAGCTTCAGCCCCTTTTCTAGTTTCAACATATTTCTCCATGTGAGGCATAAGCATATGAACACAACCATGATTAGGATCAGTTATGTGTGAGAATATTCTGATCCAGGGATGAACGTTGATGCTGTTTCCCCAATTCCATATGTCGTCCCACCAGGTGTCTACTGGAATATTTTTAATGTCCTTTCCTATTCCTTTGGTATTTTGTTCTACCTTTAAATAGCCAATTCCAGCTGGCTGTGGATCCGAAACAAATGTTCCTTTTCCAGTGCGATATCATTATCATATTTGGCAAAGTAGTCTCTCAGATATCCCTTTAGTTCATCGGTCACATTGATTTCCACGGCTAGCCTTCTTTCTATGTTGATGATTTCTTCATTCCCCAGTCTCATCGGTATTTGGGGATGTAGACAAAAGGTGGAATCCTTTATGGGGCATACTCTATTACCGTAATGGTAAGTTTTTTCATTCGTGGTGATGCAGTAAGCCCCGTTTCTTTGGTAACTGGTTCTTACAATTGATTTCGTAGTTGTTTCAATCTTTCTGGTGCAATTTACGGGTAGATTTCCTTTGAACACTGATGTAAGCTGAGTGGACCTAGTGAAATACAAGGTCGATGCTTAGCCTTGATAACCCTCTGAACGGACTAAGTGAAATACAAAGTCGATGCCCCAACTAGTAGAAATGACAGACTTTGATTGGAGGTTCAAAATGGTCTTTATTCACAGGCCTGGGGAGAACTTTCTGAGACCGCTCTCAGATCCGACTCCACCGAGATGTTAGCGAATTTCATATTTATACATTTAACAGTCCATCACTTCCGTAGCCTATCCCGCATGACATCTTACACTATTCCCTATAGTCGCGGTTAATCTTGTTTCTTCTTGTAAGCTTATTTTCAGCTCCTTCTGTCATTGGGTCCTTCCTCTTATCTATTCTTGCAACTTCGTTGCTGTAACAATCGCCCTTTGTTTTTGCCAGATGGCCTTGTCCGATAGCATATTTTCTTAGGGTAACATGCTCATGTTAATTCTGTAAGGCAAGCATATCGTGGCTAGTTTTATCAGACTTCAGCTGTAAGCCATGTTGCTATCCACACAGTGCATCCTTTACCATTTAATTGTGCAGACCGGTGCCTTGCCCGAGCAAGTCCTCAAGTCCTCTTAATCATGGATTGATTCGCTACCTCTTGTCCCGTTTCACCAAGCACACTGGTGATATACTATTGCTCAACATATTTATACATAAATTCAAGCGCTATATAAATTTGGTTATTTCAAACCCACACCCGGCGGTGCTGGTGGAATAGATTTTGTATGGACATATCACCACTCGCTCTGTTTGTTCGCATTGATCAAGTCTGGTGCCGACCAAAGTATCATTCTATTCTACGGCATATAGCAACTGATGGTCATACCGTACCCAGACTCCTCCCTGTATTCTCCCTATATTCTAGACTCCATCAAATTCATCTTTCTTTGCTCTATCATAATTGGGATACCTATAACTAGACCCAAGGCGCTATTACTGCTACTGCCCTTGCAGTCCTTGTTGAATCAAACTTTACTAAATTTCCTCAGTTCATAGTTGTTAATGTGACCATCATAATAATCCTTGCTTCTGACTAGTCTAAACAGTTGGGTATTGTTTATCCAGGTTAGTACTTTCCCCTGGTTCGCTAGTATAAAATTTTCTCTTAGTTGATTCATAACCCAGTCCCTGTAAATATTACATAACGTTCGGCCTTGGGTTATATTGTCCTGTCTCTGAGTTACCTGGAATAATTTAATGATGGTTTGAGCATCTCCTTCTAAAACTCTCACTATCCCTTCCTGTGTCTGAGCATCCTCCTTGCCTGCCTGTGATGAGGTTCGCTGATTGTTGTTGAAATACTTTAGGACTCCCTTGCTCTGATTAGTCAAAGTTTTAATCTTATTGTTCAAATTTGTTATATCCAGGGTATTTACAGTAACCATACCGGCGCCATATACAGTGCCTACATCGTTTACTAATCCTCTCAGATCCTTCTCATTTTTGCCTCGGTGGTAATATCTCCTACTTCTTGCTTGAGCAACACCTTAACTAAACTCGCATAGATCTGTTTCTGCTCCTTTGGACACCAGTCAGGCAATTTCATATTTAACATATTTAGCACAACGGGTACTAGTTCGTACTGTACATTGTCATGCACAATCTTTCTTGCCGGTCGTATAACAACGCCTCCCCTTGGACCTGGCTTGTGTTTGGGGCAGTCCCAAACCAGAAGCGGGGTCGTAGCGATCGGGGTGGTGGTCTGAACAATGAGTGGGATAGTTGCCTCGGGGGTAGTAGGTGTCTGTAATACCTGAACCACTATCTTCCCTTGGTGTTTACATGAGCACGTTGGTTTTAAGCTCTTCCGTGGATTACTGATTATGTTTCTTACAGTTGGACTGCTGATAAGCTCTCAATGAACCTTCTTAAAATATTGTCATTCCAGAGAGCAGTCCAGTCTGCAAGAACACAACAGACTCACCCCCTCCCCCTCCCCCCGCAAAAAAAACCCATCATTTTAAACACAGTTTAAATGGAACCACATAGACTACACCATTTTTGCAGCCATATTGAGAAAGTAAATGGTAAATGTCAAGATGGGGCTCCAGGAAACCCTGCCAATTGCTTTTTGCCCACTGCTTCTTCTCAAAGAGAGGGATCATTATCATAGTGTGCTGAGGAAATATATGGACAACCTGGCTATAACTTGTACCTGTCACACCGAAACATGGGATAGGAATGCATACACAATTTATGCAATTGCTATACAAATTTATTTCAACCTTATCTTGGCAGGCGCGGAGAAATCAGTTGGAGTGATTTGGAGCTTTACTCATTCAGCGCCTGTTTGGCTTTTCAAACATAGATACATAGAAAATAGGTACAGGAGTAGGCCATTCGACCCTTCAAGCCTGCACCACCATTCAATAAGATCATGGCTATTCATTCACCTCAGTACCCCTTTCCTGCTTTCACTCCATACCCCTTGATCCCTTTAGCCGTAAGGGCCTTATCTAACTCCCCCTTGAATATATCCAATGAACTGGCATCAACAACTCACTGCAGTAGGGAATTCCACAGGTTAACAATGCTCTGAGTGAAGCAGTTTCTCCTCATCTCAGTCCTAAATGGCTTACCCCTTATCCTTAGACTATGTCCCCTGGTTCTGGACTTCCCCAACATCGGGAACATTCTTCCTGCATCTAACCTGTCCAGTCCCGTCAGAATTTTATATGTTTCGATGAGATCCCCTCTCATCCTTCTAAACTCCAGTGAATACAGGCCCAGTCGATCCAGTCTCTCCTCATATGTCAGTCCTGCCATCCCGGGAATCAGTCTGGTGAACCTTCGCTGCACTCCCTCAATAGCAAGAACGTCCTTCCTCAGATTAGACCAAAACGGAACACAATATTCCAGGTGAAGCCTCACCAAGGCCCTGTACAACTGCATTAAGACCCCCCTGCTCCTATACTCAAATCCCCTAGCTATGAAGGCCAACATACCATTTGCCTTCTTCACCGCCTGCTGAACCTGCATGCCAACTTTCAATGACTGGTGTACCATGACACCCAGGCCTCTTGCACCTCCCCTTTTCCTAATCTGCCGCCATTCAGATAATATTCTGCCTTCGTTTTTGCCACCAAAGTGGATAACCTCACATTTATCCACATTATACTGCATCTGCCATGCATTTGCCCACTCATCTATCTTGTCCAAGTCACCCTGCAGCCTCTTAGAGTCCTCCTCACAGCCCATATCGCCACCCAGCTTAGTGTCATCTGCAAACTTGGAGATATTACACTCAATTCCTTCATCTAAATCATTAATGTATATTGTAAATAGCTGGCGTCCCAGCACTGAGCCCAGCGGCACCCCACTAGTCACTGCCTGCCATTCTGAAAAGGACCTGTTTATCCCGACTCTCTGCTTCCAGTCTGCCAACCAGTTCTCTACCCACGTCAGTACATTACCCCCAATATCATGTGCTTTAATTTTGCACACCAATCTCTTGTGTGGGACCTTGTCAAAAGCCTTTTGAAAGTCCAAATACACCACATCCACTGGTTCTCCCTTGTCCACTCTACTAGTTACATCCTCAAAAAATTCCAGAAGATTTGTCAAGCATGATTTCCCTTTCATAAATCCATGCTGACTTGGACTGATCCTGTCACTGCTTTCCAAATGTGCTGTTATTTCATCTTTAATAATTGATTCTAACATTTTCCCCACTACTGATGTCAGGCTAACCGGTCTATAACTACCCGTTTTCTCTCTCCCTCCTTTTTTAAAAAGTGGTGTTACATTAGCTGCTCTCCCGTCCATAGGAACTGATCGAGAGTCGATAGACTGTTGGAAAATGATCACCGATGCAACCACTATTTCTAGGGCCACTTCCTTAAGTACTCTGGGATGCAGACTATCAGGCCCTGAGGATTTATTGGCCTTCAGTCCCTTCAGTTTCCCTAACACCATTTCCTGACTAATAGGATTTCCCTCAGTTCCCCCTTCTCACTAGACCCTCTGTCCCCTAGTATAGAAAGTGGCACATAAGGCAATGTCTACAAGTATATGCTTGACTCTGAGAGACTGGCAAAGGAAGTCAGTGGATTGACTGGTATGTGTACAACTTTTCAGAATGTCAGGCAGTGACTAGTGGGGTACCGCAGGGCTCAGTGCTGGGACCTCAGCTATTTTCAATATACATTAATGATTTGGATGAGGGAATTGAGTGTAATATCTCCAAGTTTGCAGATGACACTAAGCTGGGTGGCAGTGTGAACTGTGAGGACGCTAAAAGGCTGCAGGGTGACTTGGACAGTTTAGGTGAGTGGGCATACGCGTGGCAGATGCAGTATAATGTGGATAAATGTGAGGTTATCCACTTTGGTGGCAAAAAAACGAAGGCAGAATATTATCTGAATGGCGGCAGATTAGGAAAAGGGGAGGTGCAGCGAGGCCTGGGTGTCATGGTACATCAGTCATTGAAAGTTGGCATGCAGGTTCAGCAGGCGGTGAAGAAGGCAAATGGTATGTTGGCCTTCATAGCTAGGGGATTTGAGTATAGGAGCAGGGAGGTCTTACTGCAGTTGTACAGGGCCTTAGTGAGGCCTCACCTGGAATATTGTGTTCAGTTTTGGTCTCCTAATCTGAGGAAGGACGTTCTTGCTATTGAGGGAGTGCAGCGAAGGTTCACCAGACTGATTCCCGGGATGGCAGGACTGACATATGAGGAGAGACTGGATCGACTGGGCCTGTATTCACTGGAGTTTAGAAGGATGAGAGGGGATCTCATCGAAACATATAAAATTCTGACGGGACTGGACAGGTTAGATGCAGGAAGAATGTTCCCGATGTTGGGGAAGTCCAGAACCAGGGGACATAGTCTAAGGATAAGGGGTAAGCCATTTAGGACTGAGATGAGGAGAAACTGCTTCACTCAGAGCATTGTTAACCTGTGGAATTCCCTACTGCAGTGAGTTGTTGATGCCAGTTCATTGGATATATTCAAGGGGGAGTTAGATAAGGCCCTTACGGCTAAAAGGATCAAGGGGTATGGAGAGAAAGCAGGAAAGGGGTATTGAGGTGAATGATCAGCCATGATCTTATTGAATGGAGGTGCAGGCTCGAAGGGCCGAATGGCCTATTCCTGCACCTATTTTCTATGTTTCAGCACGGTAGTTATACCCCTGCACAATATAGTCACTCTGAAGCGGAAGACTTCCAAGTAGACTTGAGAAGGAAGTGGCTAGTCCCACAATGTTAGTGGTTTCAGACAGGGGCAGAAAAAGTAATTGTGTGCTTCTGCTTCAGATAAACCCAGTATTTTTCCAAAATGACTTTAAAGTAATTGAAATAAAACTGAACTTTTAGCTAATCTGGCAGGAACTTTGTTTACCTTAGAGAGGTATTGGTTTGAGATAAGGAGAGAAAGTAAGTGCACTGCTGATATTCAGTTGATAGCAGTGAAGTTATGGAAATAATTGTCTCCTTCAGAACAATCTACATGGATAATTTTCCAACCTTTGTGCTCCTGATGAGGAGACTAACCTGCAGAGTGTATATATATTGGAAATTCAAATATGTGCTGTGCATGATTCTCAAACCATTAATTTAAATGTGCACTTGAATTTCGGATATGTGCTCGGTGTGAGAGAGGTTCCCTCTATCAAGCCTGAAGTAGGAAAATTATCCTTTTATGTGCATGCGCATTTTGTCTTTAATGTTTAACTACTTTCTTGTTCACATACAGACTGGTGTTCCCTGGCATGGGTTTGTTGTATCACGGTCAACTTGTATTTCAACTTGGTGAAAGAGAGCAGAACAGATCGCTTTGCAGTGTGAGTATTGAACTAGGTGTTATTCTTTCTTTGAACTTCCTTTGTAGATTGTTGATTAAAGTTCTTCTTTAAAAAAAAGTAGACGAAACTGCACTTTTTCCCTACACATATTAGGGTTTCACAAATAACTCTGAAGAGTTATGTGTTGTATTTGGAAAATTGCTGGGGTTTTTTTTGCATCTTCACATCTGGAAACCTATAACTATGCTGTTCAGCTAGATTTTACTATGAATGTTTGTAATATCTAGTCCTCTATGCTTTGAGTTTATCAGTAATTCTTGTTTCTTTCCTTTTAAAGACAAGTCTGAATGTCTGAGTGGACTGTATCCACAGACATACTGCTGAAGTTTGCTTATACTGTTAAATTATCTGGATCTCATTGATTGCCAGAAGTCTGGGTTTATTTCTCTCCTTACCCTCTCTCTCCAAAATATCTTCACAAAGTATTCATACAGTCAGTGCAGTACATAGGGGATTAGCTTCTCTGTAGCCAATTGAGTGAGTGCAGAAATATAAGTTGAGTTGAAAGCCCTGACTATTTTTTCATGTTTTGTTGGTCTCTGCTAGGTGCTGTGCCTAACTTTCTGATTGAGATTAGCAACTAATAGCCCGTACTGAAATTCAACCTCAGGTTTTCCAGTTTTTAGACCAGCACACTTAACGATTTGCTCTACTGGACCACCTCAGTAAATGTAAAGCTTTTAAAGCTTAGAATTGAGTTGCATTACTTACTGGAACCAAAAGGCAGAGATGCAGAATAGAGATGATCACTATGTGTAAACTAGAAGTTCAGAATTCTATTCTCCATCGCAAAAAACAATGTGAACAAAATCTCCTAAGTGGATTACATTTCAGTGAAGAGGTGAGTTATCTGCTTTGATAAACTTTAAAAGACTAAACTATATTTGTGAGACATTGGAGTTTTAACAAATGGAATTGCTGTCACAGTATACAAATCAGTTTTCCACTGTTTAATCGAAAGGACTTATGAATGACTGCAGTAGAAGCAGCCATGGAACATATGTGAACCAGCTCTTAGTTGTGACCTCAGCTTGATGCACTTCATTGTTTGAAGTGTGCTCCTCCTATAATGGAGCTTTAAATGATCCCAATATATTTAGTACTTGCTGGAAGAAGATTTTAATATAAATAGCCATCTCAGTTGAAACTTACCTCATATGTGGCAACACCATGCTCCTTACCGAAGCCTCCCCTTCCTGACAATTTCCACCACCTGCCTTGCCCAAATTGCTGCGTTGGTGGTGTGGACCTTATCTCCAAGTCACATCTTGGTCTCTCCCTTTCCTTCTTTGGTACCTTCTTTTCCTTCAAGTAACTCGCCCCTCTCGTCTCGCCTTTTAAAATTCTGGTTGTCCACTGCGCCACTCCCACCCTGAGTTTCTCCCTGAGAAAACCTCTCCTTTTCTCCCTCAGTCTCTGCACTAACTAACTCCACATCCTCAGTGATTTTAATTTCCATCTTGGGTCCTCCTGCTGCCTCTCTTCTAAATCCACTGCCTTCCTGTCCTCCTTCCATGTAATGTCTCCTACCCATATTCACAGGAATCTCCTCAATCTTGCCTGATCACGGTCAATGTCATCTCTGACCGCTTCCTTGTATCCTTCACCACCTACATTCCCTTAACCCTCTTCCAACCTCACTTGCTTCTGCATATGCCCGTGTAAAAATATCTTCCCCAAGACATTTTCAAACTTGCAACTGCCTAGGCTTCGGCCCTCCATTCAGCACAATTCTACTGTAGCTGTTGATTTTTTTTCAACTACTCCCTTACCTCCACAATGTTGATGTTCATGTCTGCTCCTAACTTCATTTGCTTGCAGACTTGGAATGTATCTCGTGCACAACGATTTAGCCATCCATCGCCAGATCTAGCTGCACCATGCTAAGTGCAATTAGGCCTCACTCTCCTGCCAAAACTGTTCACTACTCCAAGATCACCCTGGCGAGCAAAGATAATCCCGAGCTTCTTTTCTCCACTACCAATCATGTCTTTAAACTCCTCTTACCTCCCATCCTCACCTCCAATAATAGCTATGAGGAATTTATAGACTTCTTTGTCACCAAGGTTGAAACTATTCATTCAGCTGCCTCTATTGCTTCCCTCCTCTTCCCCTTTCCCACCAAACCAAACTAATCCTTTGCCCTATCCCCACCCCCCCCCCCCCTACTTTTCAGCCTATTCCTGAATCCACGTCTCTGCAAGTTGTTCTTGTATAACCTTACAATTGGATGGTGCAACTGAAAGTTGATATATAACTCTTCACATACAGTGCTGAATGCCCCTTGTAGCTGTCAAAATCTGTGCTTTTAAAATGTAATAATGGTAAAATAAATGTAGTTTGTAATTGTACATTTAGAGAATTGTGCAAGAACACAGTAAGAGAATCTCTAACTTGCAGAATTGTTAAACTAAGTGGGTAACTGATACATGATTAAATATTCTGGGCAGTCAATAATGTCATAAAATATAAAAGCAAAAGGGTTGATTTATAGCTGTTATTTGAATTCAGAGGACTATCTCACCGAGAAATCACTCCCAGGTATCCATTATTTTTACAATGTACACTGAAGTTCATTGTCTGATTTAATTTCTTTGAGTCTAGTTTTTCTGTTGTTGCAGCTCATAATGTAGATGCAAATATTGAGTGGGTTTCATGTCCTTGATGCATGTTGATCTCGGCACTGAAAGACCAATGATGGTGACGTAATCCTTTGTTAGATCAGCTTGTATTAAAACACCACATATTTTTAGATCAATTTTTCAGGCCCCTCAATAGTCTTGTATGTAATACTAACAATGAGTGGGATATCAAGCCATACAGACAAGGTCAGAGATGCAATTTCTGCTCTGTACTGAATTTGCTGATTTCAGCTGGAGCAGCAACTGAGTGCTATAATTCTCAGTGTTCCTGGGCTGGGGACGGGGAGGATCGGCCAGAGTTTCCTCTCATCACTATAAAGTAATTCCTGTTGCAAAGTGCGCATATGTAAACTGGGCGAGAACAGAATTAAGCTTGCCTGTGATGGCTTCCACAGTTTATTAGCCTACCAAAAGTCACTCTTTAGTCTTGCACATGAAGAATGGTCACAGATGAGGTACTGGAGGCCTGCCAGCACCAGTGGAGCCACACCCCAACAAGAGTCAGCGTCTTTGGGAGAGGAAAAATTGGCCAGGAATATTTTTAATGCAAACATGCAAGTACAGTTCACGTAGGGTTTATTTTTTAAGGTGAAAATATACAAGAATATTGCTTACAGTCAGATATATAGGGCCCAAGTTTCCACATGATTTGCGCCTGATTTTTAGGAGCAACTGGTGGAGAACGGACTATCTTAGAAATCGCAATTCTCCACATTTTTTTTTTCTGCAGTTCTAGTCAGGTAGAACAGTTCTACTTTGGAACAGAATTTTTTCTTCAAAAGGGGGCGTGTCCGGCCACTGACGCCTGATTTGAAAGTTTCCACAGTGAAAACGTACTCCAAACTAAAGTAGAATGGAGCAAGTGAAGATTTTTGTCGAACTGAAAAAACCTGTTCTACACATTAAAAAATCAGGCGCAGGTTACAAATTAGGCGTCCAGAACGAGGTGGGGGAGGGTGGGGGGAAGGGAAGTCATTAAATTCTATAATAAATCCTTATTTATATTTATACAAATATTATACAAATAAATCCAACCTGAATAAACATTTATAAGCAAAGAAAAGATTAAATAAACCATCTTCCTACCTGTGTGAAAGTGCTTCAGGCAGGCCTTTCGGGACCAAAGGCTGTACGGGCCGGCCCGAGACCTCGGGCAGGGCCCGTCCCCAGCACCAGATTTACAGGTAGGTGGCGTTGGGTCGGGTCGGTTCGGTTCGGGTCGGGGGGGGGGGCGGAGGAAGGGAGAGAGAGAGGGAGGGGGGGGGAGGAGAGGGAGAGAGAGAGAGAGGGGGGAGGGAGGGGGAGAGAGAGAGGGGGGGAGGGAGGGGGAGAGAGAGAGAGGGGGAGAGAGAGAGAGGGGGAGAGAGAGAGGGGGGGAGGGAGAGAGAGGGGGAGAGAGAGAGGGGGGGAGGGAGGGGGAGAGAGAGAGAGGGGGAGAGAGAGAGAGGGGGAGAGAGAGAGAGGGGGGGAGGGAGGGGGAGAGAGGGAGGGGGCGGGGGGGGGGGAAGAGGTCAGGTCGGATCCAGTCCGGGAGCGGGAGTCGGGTCGGGTCGGGTCAGGGGGCAGGAGTGCGGGTCGGGTCAGTCGGGGAGCGGGAACAGGAGCGCGGGTCGGGTCAGTCGGGGGGGGGGTGGAGCGGGTGTCGGGTCTGGTCCGGGGGAGGGCAGGTGTCGGGTCTGGTCCGGAGGCGGGGGGGAGCGGGTGTCGGGTCTGGTCCGGGGGAGCGGGTGTCGGGTCTGGTCCGGAGGCGGGGGGGACGGGTGTCGGGTCTGGTCCGGGGGGGGGCAGGTGTCGGGTCTGGTCCGGAGGCGGGGGGGGCGGGTGTCGGGTCTGGTCCGGAGGCGGGGGGGGCGGGTGTCGGGTCTGGTCCGGAGGCGGGGGGGGCGGGTGTCGGGTCTGGTCCGGAGGCGGGGGGGGCGGGTGTCGGGTCTGGTCCGGAGGCGGGGGGGGCGGGTGTCGGGTCTGGTCCGGAGGCGGGGGGGGCGGGTGTCGGGTCTGGTCCGGAGGCGGGGGGGCGGGTGTCGGGTCTGGTCCGGAGGCGGGGGGGGGCGGGTGTCGGGTCTGGTCCGGGGGGGGGCAGGTGTCGGGTCTGGTCCGGAGGCGGGGGGGGCGGGTGTCGGGTCTGGTCCGGAGGCGGAGGGGGCGGGTGTCGGGTCTGGTCCGGAGGCGGGGGGGGCGGGTGTCGGGTCTGGTCCGGAGGCGGGGGGGGCGGGTGTCGGGTCTGGTCCGGAGGCGGAGGGGGCGGGTGTCGGGTCTGGTCCGGAGGCGGAGGGGGCGGGTGTCGGGTCTGGTCCGGAGGCGGGGGGGGCGGGTGTCGGGTCTGGTCCGGAGGCGGGGGGGGCGGGTGTCGGGTCTGGTCCGGAGGCGGAGGGGGCGGGTGTCGGGTCTGGTCCGGAGGCGGAGGGGGCGGGTGTCGGGTCTGGTCCGGAGGCGGAGGGGGCGGGTGTCAGGTCTGGTCCGGAGGCGGAGGGGGCGGGTGTCGGGTCTGGTCCGGAGGCAGGGGGGGGGCAGGTGTCGGGTCTGGTCCGGAGGCGGGGGGGGGCGGGTGTCGGGTCTGGTCCGGAGGCGGGGGGGGGCGGGTGTCGGGTCTGGTCCGGAGGCGGGGGGGGGGCGGGTGTCGGGTCTGGTCCGGAGGCGGGGGGGGGGGCGGGTGTCGGGTCTGGTCCGGAGGCGGGGGGGGGCGGGTGTCGGGTCTGGTCCGGAGGCGGGGGGGGGCGGGTGTCGGGTCTGGTCCGGAGGCAGGGGGGGGGGCAGGTGTCGGGTCTGATCGGGGAGGGGGGGGGGGGGCGCAGCAGGAGCTGGCCATGGGAGAGGCCAGAAGCACGCAGCCCCAGTGAGGCCATTCAGCCAGGGCTAGGGGCTGCGTGCTTCGGGCCCCTCCCGCACAGTTCGGCGCCTGGAGCTACTGCACTTACGTGCCCACTGTAGCACGCATGTGCAGAGGTCCCGGCACTGTTTTCAGCGCAGGGACCTGGTTCCGCCCCCCCCCACAGCTCGTGCTGGCTGTGCCGAGGGCCAGAAGACCAGCAGGTAGGTGGAGAATACCGAGGATTTTTTTAGGCGCACTTTGTGGCGCGAAAAACGGGCGCCCAGGTCGGGACTGCGCCGTTCTAGGCGCGTGTGGAAACTTGGGCCCATAGCATTGGAATATTGGTCTGGAATTTGCAGTGGGTAATAACAGCGAATGAACAGCATGTCTCCCCTCGCCGGCTCCCCACCCTCCAACCTCCGTCCCATAGCCGGCAATTAGTGTAATCGGAGAAATCAGTGAAACGGACAATAACTTGGGCTTTCTCACGGTAATATCGCTGTTAAATGCCCTATTAAAAGTTAAGCCTTATTGGATTAGGTGTATCTGGAGTTCTAACAGCGTATTGACTGCTAAACAAATGTTATGGCCTTGAAAAACTAATTTTAATTTTGTGGAATGTCAAATTTCTCTATAATAATGAAAATTACAATTTTTAAGAAACTTAAAAAAAAATTATATTTTTTAAAAGTTGGATCATATTTATTTCAAGTTTACCTTTCCCCATGTGAGAGCCTCAATCTTTGTTTTGCTGTCTAACATTTTTAAAAAGTCAGAATAAAAGCAACTGCTTCACTTCCTGGTTCCCTGGCTCTGAGAATTCTGCATTTTGATTGGCTGCTTCGACAGCTTGTTGACGTCACGGCAGCTCGCACGATGCAATTCCCACTATTCTACACCTGCATGTCGAGAAAGGCAAACTTGTCGCCACAGAGATTGCCAGATCTTTGTGGTCAGCGTTCTTCGGGGCCAGCAGCAAATGCCTTTGTATCGCTGCTGGCCACATATTCTGGGCCAGTATTTATGTATGACTATTTTTGTAGTCAGTCATTGAATAATTTAGTGATGTAAATCTTTCATAGCTATCTGCAGCATATAACCCCTGATGTGTCATATTGTTTTATTTGTTTTTGTTTGTGACTGTAGGATGCAGCAAAAGGGAAATGGGCTCATGGCTTGGATAGTGATGTTTTTTTAACCCCTTATGGGTTGCAGTAGCATTTGTATAAGCGAATAAAGGACATTTCTATTAAGATTACTGTTTGTAATCAATATCGTAGGAGTTGTGAAAGGAGCTGAACACTGTGGAATCATTGGTGAACAGTTCTACTCCAGACTTTATAATGGAGGGGAACTCTTATTGAAGCGGATGAAGATGGCTGGGCTGAGAATGTTGCGTGACTCCAGTCACTGGATAGTTTTTCCCATGATCCTCATTGACTTCAATTTTGCTCGGGTTCCTTGATTCAATGCTATTTTAATTTTAAATCTGGGTCAAGGCTGTGATGTGAGGTCTGGAGTTGAGTGGTTCTGGTGGAACCCAAACTGCCCATCAATGAGCAGGTTGTTAGTGAGTTGTTGCTGCTTACACGTTGCCCTCATCTCACTTCCTGGGAACTGACTGGCTTGTTGCTGATTTGTTATACAAGTATCTGTATATTTCTTTCGGTTACAGTACAGGTTGAGCGTCCGAAATCTGGAAACCTTGAGACTGAGGCCGTTCCAGATTCTGGGTATTTCCGGATTTTGAAATGTCTTTGCCTGGGCCGAGGTAGGTGGGGTCGGACAGCCGAGGTAAGGGGTGGGGGGGGACTGGGGCGAGGCAGGGCCGCCGAGGGCCGGGGCGAGGTCGGGCCGCGGCCGCCGAGGGCTGGGGCGAGGTCGGGCTGCTGAGGGCTGGGGCGAGGTCGGGCCGCTGAGGGCCGAGGTCCGGGGCGAGGTTGGGCCGCCGAGGGCCGGGGCGAGGTCGGACCGCCGAGGGCCGGGGCGAGGTCGGGCCGGGGTGAGGTTGGGCCGCCGAGGGCCGGGGCGAGGTCGGGCCGCCCAGGGCTGGGGCGAAGTCGGGCCACCGGGGCGGGGGGAGTCCGGATCGGCCCGGTGTCCGGATTCCAGAACTCCGGATTTTGGACGCTGCACCTGGTATAGTGCAATAATGTTACAATTATTTTTCCAGTTCATTGCAGATAATACTTTAAGGCATTGCCTAAGCAATCCGAACATTGGAATTGTAGCACGCTCGCCTCTGAGTCAGAAGGTTGTGGGTTCAAATCCCACTCCAGGGACTTGGGTACACAAATCTAGGCTGACACTCCAGTGCAGTACTGAGGGAGTGCTGCACTGTCAGAGGTGCCGGCTTTCGGATGAGAGTTAAACCGAGGCCCCGTCTGCTCTCGGGTGGATGTAAAAGATCCCATGGCACTATTTCGAAGACAAACAGGGGAGTTATCCCCGGTATCCTGACCAATATTAATCCCTCAATCATCATAACAAAAACAGATTATCTGGTCATTATCACATTGCTGTTTGAGTGCAAATTGTGTGCAGATTGGATGCTGTGTTTCCCACATTACAACAGTGACTGCACTCCAAAAGTACTTCATTGGCGCTTCGAGACATCTGGTGATCGCTATATCAATGCAAGTCTTTTTCTTTCTTTTAAAAGTCTGCTCTATTAGCTTTCTGCATTTGTGATTGTGCAATGTTATGAAATCTTTCTTGAAAGATATTGTTGTAGAACCTTTCTTGAGGGGTATTTGCCACTTTTAGAGAATGTAACCCATTTCTGCCAGGATTCATACTTCCCAGTGGCCTGTGCAGAAATAGCACTGAGTACATAGTGGAGATGCCCGCTGGCAAAACGATTTCTCTCTCACAATGAGGGTTAATGTGTATTTGGGGTGTATGCACTCAATGGAGAGGTGCAAAATAAGGTGGAAACTGCAAAAGTAAACAAAGGAGAAAATTATTTGCTTTCCAAAATAATCTTGGCAATTAATCCATATAATGATTAGTCCAGCATGTGACACTCTGAATGAAAATGACAGCAGGGTGTTCAAAGTTTTTTTTTTAGTTATTATGATTTTTCTTTGCCGATTGTATCCATTACTTGAAAACAGAAAGCCCTCCACATACCACCAGGACTCCCAGATGAATCATAACACAGGTCAGGTGGAAAGCACCAGCATGAGTTTTCTCTGCTTCTCATCCTTGTAGCCTGTCTAATTGAAATGATAGCATTATGAGCATTTTTGTGCTAAAGGCTTGTGTCCAAGAGGGACTGGGTTGAAACTGACTAGCTCACTTAACATAGGACCCTTATAGCCAGCAGGTATGGAGACTTTCATCTCATTATTCTTGGCTGGATTCAAACACAGGTCTCTGAGATGAAAAGACAATCTGCTCGCAAGTCTGTCATGCATTCCCTACCAGAGACATTTCTACAATATTTACATGGAAGTTGATACTGTAAATTAGACTTGAGAACAAATGAAACTATTGTCAGTTTTTATCTAAAATAAAATAAAGTATCAAAAATTAATTTAGTGTAGTGGGTTTTCACTCAAATGCGTGACTGGTGATTGTATAATTTTTATTTTGGTAAGTTGCTGATCTCAATTGTGCTATTGTGAAGTAAATGGCTGCAGAAATGAACTGTGTCAAATTGCACAAGGCAGGAGGGAAAATGGAGAAGAAGTACTCTTGATTACTGTTGCGTGCTTCCAGTGGCCAGTTGCACAACAGCATTGGTAGAGGCTAGGGAGCAGATCACCCACTAGTCTTCTTAGACCAGGGACTGGTGCTCAGGTAAAGAGGAGAATGGATTTTTTTTTTAAATCAACATATTAAAAAGTTACTTTTAGATTTATTTTTGTAGCCAAATCTCTAGGGTTTCTTGGGGTATGTTTCTTCACATTTATTTTGCTTTAGTTGATCAAAAACCAAATGATTTCTGCACTCAAAATGAAATGGCAGACAGGGAAATCTTAAAAGGTGTAAAAATACAAATCTGAGCCATAATCATCTGGTTTTAATCACCTCCCCTGCAGTTTACTTTTCTCTTAGAAAAAAAGCTATAAATATTCTTGTAACTCCCAGCAATTTTTGCTTTTATCCACAAAATCATCAGAAGTTGAAGTTACTTCAAAATATATGTTGAGTCATTTTCTTGGCAAGTAAATTGGATCTAATAATAGCAACTTGCATTTATATAGCCATTAAATTGGAAAAATGTCCCAAGGTGCTTTACAGAATTGTAGTCAGACAAAAATTGCCACCGATCCAAAGTAAATATTTGAAGGGACCATTTACAATGTCAGGCAAAATGAGGGGTGGGGTGGTTGGCGGAGAGGCACAAAGGAAATTTACTGAGAATAGGGTTTAGATAACAGGAAATAGTGTAAAAAAAGAGTTCCTTTCATATATTAACTTTTGTTTGTTAAGTGAGTTTCTGTTAGAAGAATGAAAGTGTAAGACAGGTTTGCATCATCGCCCCAACCCTCTTCTCAATCTTTCTATCTGCCATGCCCCACCTCACAGACAACAAGCTCCCCGCTGGAGTGGAACTAAACTACAGAACCAGTGGGAACCTGTTCAACCTTCGTCATCTCCAGGCCAGATCCAAGATTACCCCAACCTCTGTCGTCGAGCTACAATACGCGGATGATGCCTGCGTCTGCACACATACGGAGGCTGAACTCCAGGATATAGTCGACGTATTTAGTGAGGCGTACGAAAGCATGGGCCTTACACTAAACATCCGTAAGACGAAGGTCCTCCACCAGCCTGTCCTCACCGCACAGCACTGCGCCCCAGTCATCAAGATCCACGGCGCAGCCCTGGACACCGTGGACCACTTCCCATACCTCAGGAGCCTCCTATCAACAAGAGCAGGCATTGACGACGAGATCCAACACCGCCTCCAGTGCGCCAGTGCAGCCTTCGGCCGCCTGAGGAAAAGAGTGTTTGAAGACCAGGCCCTCAAAACTGCCACCAAGCTCATGGTCTACAGGGCTGTAGTAATATCTGCCCTCCTGTATCGCTCAGAGACATGGACCATGTACAGTAGACACCTCAAATTGCTGGAGAAATATCACCAACGATGTCTCCACAAGATCCTACAAATCTCCTGGGAGGACAGGCGCACCAACATCAGCGTCCTCATTCAGGCTAACATCCCCAGCATTGAAGCACTGACCACACTCGATCAGATCTGCTGGGCTGGCCACGAGACTCCCAAAGCAAGTGCTCTACTTGGAGCTCCTTCACGGCAAACGAGCCAAAGGTGGCCAGCGGAAACGCTACAAGGACACCCTCAAAGCCTCCCTGATAAAGTGCGACATCCCCACTGCCATCTGGGAGTCCCTGGCCCAAGACCGCCCTAAGTGGAGGAAGTGCATCCAAGAGGGCTCTGAGCACCTTGAGTCTCAACGCCGAGAGCATCCAGAAATCAAGTGCAGGCAGCGGGAAGAGCGTGCGGCAAACCAGTCCCACCCACCCCTCCCCTCAACGACTATCTGTCCCACCTGTGACAGAGTCTGTGGCTCTCGTATTGGACTGTACAGCCATCAAAGAACTCACTTCAGGAGTGGAAGCAAGTCTTCTTCGATCCCGAGGGACTGCCTATGATGATGATTAAAATAAAATGCATTGAAAATAATGGGGTTGGACAGTAATTTTAATTAAAAGACCTTTCAATAATTAGTGGGCAACAAATTCTGCAGGAGAATGGATCTGCGAATATATCATCCTTTTCAGATGGGAAAGAAGTCATTTAAACTAAAGACTGCAAAGACAACAATGGGAGATAGCTTTTAGCTGATAAGAAATTCAGCAGTGGACAAACAAGTTTCCTTTGTTATAGGAATTTATAGCTAGGGATTAACTCCTCCAAGGACATATCTGCATAAAGCAAGTGATAATGTTGCCTGTCGGGGGCCTTTGTCATTAATCTCTTTGTTACTGTCTCCAGTTGAATGATTTGATTGACAGTTTAAGTCAAGGTGAAGTGAGCTGAGGAGTTATTCTTATTAAAATTGCAGTTATCAATGAGGGATAACAGCTACTTGAATGAGGTAATGCTATGAAACATATGGATTCTCATATAGCCGTGTTGGAAAAAAGATATAAAAAGCAGGTGTTTATCTTGGAATTCGATGAGGGCCTGATTAGCTGTGAACAAGAGCTCAAGAACTGTAAGGTCTGAATTCTCCGGTGAACTCACAAAGTATTGTCGTAAGTGTTCTCTTAAGTATATGTGTAATAATTGTCACAAATAATTATCATTGCATGCTTAATAGTCTGTGACCTTCAACAATAAATATTTTTAACTATTATTTTGAGGAGTAACATAAACTTATAAGCAAGAACACCCATCCTCTACCAGAGGGTAACATGAGCAAAATGAGCTCAAGAGAGGGCATGAGGGGAGATAGGACAGAAACTATATAAAGATGTAGTTTCAGGGCTAGAGCAGAGGGAACTTTGGAGGAAATTTGCCATGGTAGGAAAGGGCAAGTGTGTGAATGCGACAGAGGCAGCTGAATGGATGGGCTCAAAGAAGATCGCGACAAAGAAGTGCATATGTTCCTCGCATTTGTTGGAGGAGATGGTGGAGGAAGCAGGGGAGAGGCATTTAAGGAGACAGTTATTTTTTTTTAAATTTTTTTTTAAGGAGACAGTTATTAGTAGAGAACAACCGGGAGATATCTTTGCATTCCAGGAAAATTCTGGAACAGGTGAGCAGTTTTGGTAGAAGAGAACCGGGCCTTTTAATGCTTGATGTGGCCCAACCAAAATTGGACATGGATGGCTAGATCATGTGTGCCATAGAGCACAGCCGAATACTCTAGTAACAGAGTGAGCTGGAAACACAGTGAGGACTTTAAAATAGGAATTTGGTGAGAGTGGGAATTAGGTGCAGAGAGGGAAGGAGATCCGAAGTAGAGTAAATGAGGGGCAAGAGAAAGAGGAAGAGGGAATTCAAGGAATTTAATTGAAGGAAGTGTATACTTATCTTGTTTTATGCTTATGATAATCTTTGTAACTCAAACAACCTTAAAACGTTAAAGTCGCGCAAGGGTGGAATACCCTATGGGCTAGAAATTGGCCTTTTTGCGATAGCGGTATTTTTTTTGGCATTGTTCACCAAAAATACCATTAAAATACCACTAATTTTTAAAGGCCTAAAATTGGCCAAAAAATGGGCCCGTCGGTAAAAATCAACATTACACAAGGATTCACGGTGGAAACTGCGGTCCTCACCAACTTTAGTCTGAGGCCAATTACCGCTAAAAAGACAGGCCCTGGGATGGGGGAAAACACGAAAAAAAAAATTTTTTAAATCACAAAACATTCACAAGACATTTATCTAGCGAATCGCTGAAAAAGAATTAAAAAATAAAAACTTTAACTTACTTTTTTGCAGGTCTTCGTACTTACCGCTGTTTCTGGAGCTGCAACGCAGGCTTTACTCGGGTATTTTTTTCCGCCCACAATACGGGTGCGCCGAATGGCCAATTTAAAGTGTTAGCGCTTTTTTTCATCTTGCACGACGGCGGTCTGCTTTTTAGCGGTATTTCAGCACCGCCAGCGCACAACTTTGGCCAATTTAGGTGAACACCTTTTTCCGTCAAAAAAAGCAAAATATCGCCGAAAAAACAGGCGCAAGGCTGGCCAATTTCTAGCCCACAGTGTGTTTTAAATGTTGTAAAATATTTGCTTTCTGGTGAGTTTCATCTGTAACTGCAAGTTGGTCGATGTAACAGATCATTCCACTCTCCTTTTTTTATTAAAATACTTTCATTTATCAGTTCCAAAGAAAGGCCCTACCTGAAATGCTGTCTTGTTTGTGTTCTCAACAAATATTGACTGATAGTGAGTGTTTCCAGTATTTTCTTGTTTTTGTTTCAGACTTGCATCATTTGTACTTCCTTGGTTTGTATTTGCATTTCAGGATGCTCCAGATCGATAGTGAAAGAGGAGGTATTGGAGAAAGTGGATGGGATAAAAATTGATAAAGAGGAGGTACTAGAAAGACTGACTGTACTTAAAGTAGATAAGTCACCAGGACCAGATGGGATGCATCCTAGGATGCTGAGAGAGGTAAGAATGGAAATTTACGGAGGTACTGGCCATAATCTTCCAATCCTTATATACGGGAGTGGTGCCAGAGGACTGGAGAATTGCAAATGTTACACCCTTGTTCAAAAAAGGGTTTAAAGGTAAACCCAGCAACTACGGACCAGTCAGTTTAACCTTAGTAGTGGGGAAGCTTTTACAAACGGTAATCCGGGACAAAATTAATAGTCACTTGGACAAGTATGGATTAATTAAGGAAAGCCAGTACGGATTTGTTAAAGGCAAATTGTGTTTAACTAACTTGATTGAGTTTTTTGATGAGGTAACAGAGAGTGTTGATGAGGACAATGCAGTTGATGTGGTGTACATGGACTTCCACAAGGCGTTTGATAAAGTGCCACATAATAGGCTTGCCAGCAAAGTTGAAGCCCATGGAATAAAAGGGACAGTGGCAGCACGGATATGAAATTAGCTGAGTGACAGGAAACAGAGAGTAGTGGTAAACTGTTGCTGGAGGAAGGTTTACAGTGGTGTTCTCCAGGGTACTAGGACCACTGCTTTTCTAGATATTTTTAATGACTTGGATTTGGACTTGGGTGTACAGGGCACAATCTCAAAATTTGCAGGCAACACAGAACTTGGAAGTATAGTGAACAGTGTGGAGGATAGGGATAGACTTCAAGAGGACATAGACAGGCTGGTAGAAAGGGCAGTCACTTGGAAGATGAAATTTAAAACAGAAAAGTGCAAAGTGATACATTTTGGTAGGAAGAGCAAAGAAGGGCAATATAAACTAAAGGGTACAATTCTAAAGGGGTGCATGAACGGAGAGACCTGGAGGTATATGTGCACAAATTGTTGAAGGTGGCAAGGCAGGTTGAGAAAGCAGTTAAAAAAAGCATACAAGAGCCTGGGCTTCATAAATAGAGGCATAGAGTACAAAAGCAGGGACGTTATGATGAACCTTTATAAAACACTAGTTTGGCCTCAACTGGAGTATTGTGTCCACTGCTAGGCACTGCACTTTAGGAAGGATGTTAAAGCCTTAGAGAGGGTGCAAAAAAGATTTACAAGAATGGTTCCAGGGATGAGAAACATCAGTTACATGGATAGACTGGAGAAGTTGTGATACAGCAGAGAAGATTTGATAGAGGTGTTCAAAATCATGAGGGGTCGAGACATAGAGAGAAACTGTTCCCATTGGTGGAAGGGTCGAAAACTAGAGGACACATATTTAAGGTGATTGGCAGAAGAACAGTGCAGAGGAAAACCTTTTTTATGTAGCGAGTGGTTATGATCTGGAATGCACTGCCTGGAAGGGTGCTGGAGGCAGATTCAATCGTGGCTTTCATAAGGGAATTGGATAAGTACTTGAAGGAAATGTTTTTCAGGGCTACAGGGAAAGGGCCGGGGAGTGGGACTCGCTGAAGTGCTCTTGCAGTGGCTGGTACAGGCTCGACGGGCTGAATGACCTCCTTCTGTGCTGTAACCATTCTATGATACAAACACTTAAAGCAGCCTTAAACATGCCAATAATGTGCTTTGTTAATATTCTGGTTCTTGAATGGACCTCATTATAGTGGTGCTTCATTCCAGATAGGTGCAATAAGCCATTCCTGCAGAGGATAGCCTTAATCTCCCAAGAGCCAACCTTACTTACATTACTGGCTCAAGGAGTGCTGGCACAATGGACTGCTTTGAAATGAAGGTATTATGACTGTTCCAAGGGAAGTGAGCAGTCACTCACATAATGCGGTGTTACTGGTTACAAATAAGGTGCACATTGAGAGTGTGAAATCCTTTTCTGTTGGTGTAAGGGATCACATAGGACCGCGTGGGCATAACCCATAGCTCCTTGGGTCTTCAGGAATACTATCATGTTGCCACTAATTGACCATGGCGAAGCTTTTGCAGCATGTGGCATTAGTCAGTGATGGCTTTCTTGGCAAATTGAAGACACCACATACATGTACTACTACTCTGATCTGCATGAATATCTGTCTGTGGGAATACCAGAGGATGGGTGATGTCACCTCCTGAGTAGCATGGCATCCCTCTATGGCTCTTTTGTCGAGAAAAATAAAAATACAGTGGAATTCCCAATGGAAAACCCATTGTGCCCTACGTGAAATGGTGATGGGAAAGTAGCAACCCCACTACAAATCGCTTAAAGACAGATGTGAAAGTAGTTGACAATGACAATGAGCAAAGAACAAAAACAAGTCAGAAATAAGCTTTAAATTTATACTTTCCATGTTGATGCTAGGCTCTTGAAATGCTCTACCACCTTCTAGCGAAAAGAAAGAAAGGAAAAACTTGCAATTATATAGTACCTTTCATGACCTCAGGATGTCCCAACGTGGTGGGTTCCTGTTTACTGGGTGTAACTGACTGGAAAATCTTATCCAAGTGATGCTATCTCAAATATAATCCTACACTCGACCACTGCTTTGAAAATCTTTTCAGAATTTCAGTAGCATTTTGACCATAGAAATAAAATGTAACCAGTTTTTGATTTAATTCAAAGAATATTGTCCGTGTACAAATGGTCTGTTCTATATATTAATTCTGATTTACATGATTTGACCACACCAATTCATGGAATATGTTTTGTAGATGCAGTTCCAAACAAATAACATAAATTTTGAAAGTTACCAAGGATTTGGAGAGTTATAGCTGCAAAAGGAAATTTGCTTTTGAAAGGATTACAGTTATAATATTGTAAGATACAGCGAAGGTTAAGGCAAAAACTTATTTAACAATCAATTCCAATTCTTGATTCTGTAGTTAAAAAACTTAACTCAATTTTAAGCTACTGGCTTAATACTCATTTTCCAGTAAGTTTTGTGGCATCCCATAGTATATGCACTGTGCACCCCTCCTCTCCAAACTGAGAGACTTTGCTGTTCTTATGCATGCTTTATCTCCTGTCTTTTTGTACCATCCTTCCCTATGTACATGTCATTAATATGAATTAGAAATCTTCCCAGTATCTGGAAGACTATAGTTATCCCATTGGAGCCTGTGAGCCAGCATGTGTGATTCATTTTATTTAAGAACCACTATATATGCCAGCAATCCATTATTTTTATTGCTTTTACATCCATGGTGTAGTAAAATTATTTTTCTCTTATCCTTCTTTGTCAAGATTAAGTTGATGTAATCAGGATTTGACATTATTACCCTCATAGATTGTGGTTACTTTTAAAAAGTAGGGTTTGAGTAGGGTGTTGATTTATTCACACTGCTGCAAGTACCCCTTTGAATGTTAATGTGACCAATGTTTTTAATTTTTTTCTTTTTCAAACTGATATTCTAAAGGGCTCCTCCACAAAGCCCTAAAATGTGTACAGTTAAGTGGATAGCTGGTCCAGGTGCAGCATCGAGAATCCCCGCCGGAGACAGGGTCAGGGCCCCGCCGGGGACAGGGTCAGGGCCCCGCCAGAGAGAGGGGGTCAGGGCCCCGCCAGAGAGAGGGGGTCAGGGCCCCGCCAGAGAGAGGGGGTCAGGGCCCCGCCAGAGAGAGGGGGTCAGGGCCCCGCCAGAGAGAGGGGGTCAGGGCCCCGCCAGAGAGAGGGGGTCAGGGCCCCGCCAGAGAGAGGGGGTCAGGGCCCCGCCAGAGAGAGGGGGTCAGGGCCCCGCCAGAGAGAGGGGGTCAGGGCCCCGCCAGAGAGAGGGGGTCAGGGCCCCGCCAGAGAGAGGGGGTCAGGGCCCCGCCAGAGAGAGGGGGTCAGGGCCCCGCCAGAGAGAGGGGGTCAGGGCCCCGCCAGAGAGAGGGGGTCAGGGCCCCGCCAGAGAGAGGGGGTCAGGGCCCCGCCAGAGAGAGGGGGTCAGGGCCCCGCCAGAGAGAGGGGGTCAGGGCCCCGCCAGAGAGAGGGGGTCAGGGCCCCGCCAGAGAGAGGGGGTCAGGGCCCCGCCAGAGAGAGGGGGTCAGGGCCCCGCCAGAGAGAGGGGGTCAGGGCCCCGCCAGAGAGAGGGGGTCAGGGCCCCGCCAGAGAGAGGGGGTCAGGGCCCCGCCAGAGAGAGGGGGTCAGGGCCCCGCCAGAGAGAGGGGGTCAGGGCCCCGCCAGAGAGAGGGGGTCAGGGCCCCGCCAGAGAGAGGGGGTCAGGGCCCCGCCAGAGAGAGGGGGTCAGGGCCCCGCCAGAGAGAGGGGGTCAGGGCCCCGCCAGAGAGAGGGGGTCAGGGCCCCGCCAGAGAGAGGGGGTCAGGGCCCCGCCAGAGAGAGGGGGTCAGGGCCCCGCCAGAGAGAGGGGGTCAGGGCCCCGCCAGAGAGAGGGGGTCAGGGCCCCGCCAGAGAGAGAGGGTCAGGGCCCCGCCAGAGAGAGAGGGTCGGGGCCCCGCCGAGGAGAGAGAGGGCCGGGGCCCCGCCGGGGAGAGAGAGGGCCGGCGCCCACCGGGAGAGAGAGGGTCGGGCCCCGCCGGAGAGAGAGGGTCAGGGCCCCTCCGGAGCGAGAGGGCCCCGCCGGAGAGAGAGGGTCAAGGCCCCGCCGGAGAGAGAGGGTCAGGGCCCCGCCGGAGAGAGAGGGTCAGGGCCCCGCCGGAGAGAGAGGGTCAGGGCCCCACCGGAGAGAGAGGGTCGGGCCCCGCCGGAGAGAGAGGGTGGTGGCCCCGGCGGAGAGGGTCAGAGCCCCGTTGGAGAGAGAGGGTCAGGGCCCCACCGGAGAGAGAGGGTCAGGGCCCCGTTGGAGAGAGAGGGTCAGGGCCCCGTTGGAGAGAGAGGGCCAGGGCCCCGGCGGAGAGAGAGGGTCAGGGCCCCGTTGGAGAGAGAGGGTCAGGGCCCCGTTGGAGAGAGAGGGTCAGGGCCCCGTTGGAGAGAGAGGGTCAGGGCCCCGTTGGAGAGAGAGGGTTGTGGCCCCGGCGGAGAGAGAGGGAGTATCGGGGCCCCGCCGGAGAGAGAGGGTCAGGGCCCCGTTGGAGAGAGAGGGTCGGACCCCGCCGAAGAGAGAGGGTGGTGGCCCCGCCGGAGAGAGAGGGTCAGGGCCCCGCCAGAGAGAGAGGGTCAGGGCCCCGCCAGAGAGAGAGGGTCAGGGCTCCTCCGGGGAGAGGGTCAGAGCCCCGCCGGAGAGTGAGGGTCAGGGCCCCGCCGGAGAGAGAGGGTCAGGGCCCCTCCGGAGAGAGAGGATCAGGGCCCCTCCGGAGAGAGAGAGGGTCAGGGCCCCGCCGGAGAGAGAGAGGGTCAGGGCCCCGCCGGAGAGAGAGGTTCGGGGCCGCTCCGGAGAGAGAGGGTCCGTGCCCCTCCGGAGAGAGGGTCAGGGCCCCGCCGGAGAGAGAGGGTCGGGGCCCCGCCCTGGAGCAGGTGTTCAGGCAGGCCCTGCCGCCGAGGAGGTGTTCGGGCCAGTTGGCCCGCCGTGGAGGAGGTGTTCGGGCAGGCTGGCAGCAAGGCCCCGAGGCAAGGGCAGCGGCCGCGGCGATGTAAGGCAGCAGCAACGAGGCGAGTGGAGGCGATGCCCGAGGACAGGCAGCGGCGGGACCCTGAGGTCGGTGGATCCGGATTCTGGAACATTTTACGGATTCCGGACAACCTTGCCACCGATCGGTCCGGATTCCGGAACTTTGGATTTTCGACGCTGCATCAGTACCAATGAACTGTGCTATGATGTATAAAGGTGTGGGTCATCACATTAATTCTCTATTAACTAAGATTCCTAACCTGGTCATTCATCGGGTGAGGTGTGTCATTGCAGATAAGGAGAGATAATAGAAGGGCAAATTATTCCTGGCTGCTCTGATATATTTCTTAGTGTTTGGTTGAATGCATCATCAGCAAAGGTCACCTGTCTGTCCACTTGCTTGGTGAACAGTACATGACGCAGACGGCAATAATAACTGCCTGATGGTTGAGTGACGTCACATTTTCAACTATGCAAATTAGGATGTCCCAGCTTTGATTCTTGGTCTATGCTGAGCGTTCTTGTCTCACTCAAGTACTCGTCCCCAGGCTCAGAAGGAGAAAAATGGGTCAGAGTTTCTGCTACTGATCGCTCTTTGGTGACTCTTCCCTCCCCTTCCTGGAAGTGTACATATGCTGTTGCTGGGTCAGCACAGGATTGGTGATATCCTTGTGGTTGCATAGCCTGCAAACCCTCATTGTCCAGGCTTCCACATAAACAATGGCTACTGAAGTAAGATGTGGGAGGGCTACCAGTACTCATGTAAACATGCCTCATCAGGGAGAAGCCCCTAAAAATATGAATTTTTTATTCATTAAGTATACATTGAATCTTGTTTTTCTTTTGCAGGTTGCAGGTTCACACAGATTTTATGATGTACAAACATGTTGATGTGACTGAAATATTACCAACTGAGTGGTTGTTGAAAAAAATTAGTTGTGACTTTTGTACAGTATCATAGATGGACACATATAGTTGTAAACTCTTAGCATTCAAACCTTCTTTAATAAGAGGCAAAGGTAGATTTGTTTGGTATTTTGGCCATTTTCACCATTCAATAATTTCAATTAAATAAAACCAGTGGCAAAATATTGTATAGGTGTGTGCTCAGAGGCTGCAACGACATAAATTAATATATTAGGGGTAATATATTAGCATGGATAGAGGATTGGCTAACTAACAGAAAACAGAGAGTCAGAATAAATGGTTCATTCTCTGGTTGGCAATCCGTAACCAGTGGGGTGCCGCAGGGATCAGTGCTGGGACCCCAACTATTTACAATCTATATTAACGACTTGGAAGAAGGGACTGAGTGTAACGTAGCCAAATTTGCTGACGATACAAAGATGGGAGGAAAAGCAGTGTGTGAGGACACAAAAAATCTGCAAAAGGACATAAAAAGGCTAAGTGAGTGGGCAAAAATTTGGCAGATGGAGTATAATGTTGGAAAGTGTGAGGTCTTGCACTTTGGCAGAAAAAAAATCAAAGAGCAAGTTATTTTTTAAATGGAGAAAGATTGCAAAGTGCTCCAGTACAGCGGGACCTGGGGGTACTTTTGCATGAAACACAAAAGGTTAGTATGCAGGTACAACAAGTGATCAGGAAGGCCAATGGAATCTTGGCCTTTATTGCAAAGGGGATGGAGTATAAAAGCAGGGAAGTCTTGCTACAGCTATACAGGGTATTGATGAGGCCACACCTGGAATACTGCGTGCAATTTTGGTTTCCATATTTACGAAAGGATATACTTGCTTTGGAGGCAGTTCAGAGAAGGTTCACTCGGTTGATTCCGGGGATGAGGGGATTGACTTATGAGGAAAGGTTGAGTAGGTTGGGCATGTACTCATTGGAATTCAGAAGAATGAGAGGTGATCTTATCGAAATGTATAAGATTATGAGGGAGCTTGACAAGGTGGATGCAGAGAGGATGTTTCCACTGATGGGGGAAACTAGAATTAGAGGTCATGATCTTAGAATAAGGGGCCGCCCATTTAAAACTGAGATGAGGAGAAATTTCTTCTCTGAGAGGGTTGTAAATCTGTGGAATTCGCTGCCTCAGAGAGCTGTGGAAGCTGGGACATTGAATAAATTTAAGACAGAAATAGATAGTTTCTTAAACGATAAGGGGATAAGGGGTTATGGGGAACGGCAGGGAAGTAGAGCTGAGTCCATGATCAGATCAGCCATGATCTTTTTAAATGACGTAGCAGGCTCGGGGTGCCGTAGGGCCTACTCCTGCTCCTATTTCTTATCTTCTTATGTTATGTAAATAACTGAAGTCCAAAAGGGCATTTCTTCAAGTGTCGATAATGGCCCTGAAATTGCGCTCGGAGGCTTCCCGCGGGCGGATGCCTCCGACCGCAAAATGTTTACGAAAGTACCTGGTGGTCCCAGAGGTTCGAAAACTTCTGGTCCTAGGCCTAGATGCGCAACCAGGCACAGAGGCCCACATATCCCATCAGCGTATGCATTTTGTAAGCATCAGTGGAATCATGTTGGCCGGGCCAACCTGTCAAAATAGAGTATTCCCATTGATAGTTATGGTGAGTTCCATTTGTATGGAGCTGCCATAACTATGAATGGGGATACCCCCAAAACAGAAACACATTAAATAAATTTTTAAAAAACACATCACATATTTAAAATTAATTGAAATTAAATGTTTTGGATAAAACATTTTTTTTTTGAAATTGTTTTTAATATGTTTTAACGGGTAAAAATAAACTTTCCTTAATGGACAGGGTTTTTAATATAAAAATTAGTGAGAACATTTTATTTTTCTATTTTTTAAAACTCTTATGCTAGTAAAAGCAGGCCTTACCACTGCTTTTACCAGGCGTGAGAATTTGAAGGACATTCGCTGAGCAGGAGTTGGGCAAATAGCCCAACTCTCCGTCCGCGGAGGCCCTTCTCCCGGGGATGCGTGCGATCTATCAAAAGAATTCTTGACAGATCATAATTTCCGGATATAGGCGCATGCGCAGTGCATGCTTAAACCCGGAACTTGCGCAGCCCTTACGGGCACGTACGCGTCCATAGGGGCCGCAATTTCAGGCCCAATTTTACAAAAGTTGCACTGAAATGTAGCTATAAGCAGACTGTTTACTTAGCTCAGAGCACTGCTGCTATAAAAATTATAACCCTCATCACCGACCTCAGTGTGTATACACAGTTAGTGTTACTTGCACTGCTTGCTGGTTTTAAATATAAGCATTGAAGTATATTGGCCCGGATTTTGCGGTGCCGATGACGGCGTACGCACAACTTTGTAAGCTTTTAAAAGTCCCCGCAAATTTCCACACACGCTGCGCATGCGCGAAATCTCAGAACTCGCGAACCTTGACAGATCTACCGCACCGACCCAAAAATCACTTTGCTGGCGCAGAGAATGGCTATTTGACTTTTAATTACATTTGAAAATGGGAACATTTATTTTTATTTCAGTTGTATAAATTATTTAATTATTTGAGGATTCCTCATATGCTTATGGGGATTCCATTCGTAAATGGTATCCCCAAAAGCATATTGGAAATCCTCCTTTTCTGATTGGAGGACCTGGCCCATGTGATCCCCGGGACGCTTCCGAACTACCTTCATCACCGGGATCTTTGGGCCTTTACGCTTGAAGTCTCCGAAGCTCGAGAGCGTGAAGGTAGGTGTGGATTTTTTTATTGGGTCGAAGGCGTACTCTGTAGGTACACCTCTGACCACAAGTTCTGGCCCATTGTATCTATGATGTTTATTGAAGTATATTGGGCTGGAAATTCGGTACCGCCCATTTTACGCCGCTATTCCTGGCAGGGCTGTCAGTAAAGCGCCCTCGAAAAGTTTGCATCTCCGACTGAGAAATTTGGTTGAATACACCGAAGGAAAGGGGGGTGCTAAATCAGGCGTTCCACAACTCTCCAACTGAAAATCTCCATTAAAATGGAAGATGAAATGCGCATGCTCCGAAGGCCCCTCTAGATCCCGGGGCCAGCTGATTCTTGAAGGCGTGGTATGAAAAGTATGCGTATGTGCATTTCCAATGTTGCACTCTGAGCAGAGCGGGAAAATGGAGGAGCAGGAGGGTCACCAGCGTGCACACGGCCTCTCAGCCACGGCCGTTGATTGAGGCAATTGAAAGGAGGTGTCATGTTCTCCAGCCTCCAGGAGGCCTGTCCCACCAGTTTTCCGCAGGCTTTGGAGGGAGGTGGCCCAGCACGTTTCCGCAAGAAACAGGATGGCGCGAACTGTGACACAATCACGCAAGAAGTTAAAGGACTTCACTAGGGTTGTCAGGGTGAGTACCCTTTCTATTAATGCACCAATGCCATAATGTGAACCTCACTGTCTCACACAATGTAAAGTTTGTGCAGTCACTGCCCCTTCTCTATGTGTTGCAGGCCACGATCTTGGTTAGTGAAGCCACCTGAAAAGTTGAGGCACAGTTCAGCGCCATGCCCTGCGCATGCAAGTGTCGCGCACCTTCTTGTTCCTTACTCAGTCTCACCCCTCCTCGCATTACCCTTTCACTCTTGATATGCGTTGAAAAAATTTCAGCCTTATCCTTAATCCTAGGTGACGCTCACCTAATCCCACCATTCCCACATGCACTATGCACATGCACACAGATTCAAATGGACAGCTGCACACTTCCAGACAGTAGGAGCTATTCTACTAGGGAAGGCACATGTGGCACACGATGAGCTGCACACTCATCACACCTTCTTGTGTTTCTTATTGCAGATGAAACTGCGGAGAGAACAGCGCCACACCGGAGGAGGGGAGCCCGATATACAGGACCTCACTGAGGTGAATCACACCTCACCTCAGCACACCAGTTGGCACGGTAGCGGGCGGCAAAGCAGAGCCCCCTGTGGATAGTGACAGTATGTGAATAGCATTAGCGACTTATGTGAGGTCTATGACCCTTTGATAGCAAATGACCTACGCCCTTTACATATAAATGTCCAATGCCACCTTCTTCCCTCTCTGCCTCCTCCCCTGCTGCTAACCACACTTCTGTTGCTTTGTGCTTACAGATGGAGCCAGCAACGCAGCAGCCTGCCCGTGAGCCGCCGACAGGGGAGATGATGAGGAAGCTGTCGACAGTTTGATGACTGAGCGGGCCACTCCATCAGTTTCACCGAGTGGAGACACCACATTGGTGGAAAAAACAGAATCCCTAGGCTTCGAAGAGTCTGTGGCTCCTGGCCCCAGTGGCCTGCAGCAGCGCCCAGCGCGAGGGGAAGCTCGGGAGTCAGCTCCCTGGAGGGCAAGTCGGCCCAAGAGTCCTGCTCAGAGACAGTCAGACGTGGACCTGGACTTGGAGGCTATGTCCAGAAAGTCCATGCAAATGCACTGCAAGCTTATGGGCGCATTGGAAAGGGTCCCACAGAACATGGATACACTTGCTCTGAGGTTGGGGTAGGCCACCTCAAGCATTGCCCGTGCCTCTTAGCACTCCAATGAGCCGATCCTTGCCTGCATACAGAGGGAAATGGACTCAACGAGCGACAGTGGAGTCCCAGAGGGGATGGCGCATGCCATGGTTGAAGTGGCAGCAGCTATCACATCACAGGCCCAAGCCACACAAGGACTTCGTGATGTGATGCTGTCAATGATTGCTGGCATGAACTCTCTAAGACTGCTGCGTTTCAGGTTCAGTCTGCTCAAACACTGACTGCTGCCATCCTCTCTCTGTTCCTCACAGTCCAGCTGGGAAGTGACAGTGCCGAAGCAGGCCAGCAATCTGTGCTCACTTATATTGCTCCAGATGCCGAGGCTTCGCCCCAGGGGAATGGCAGTATGCCGCTGGAAATGGAAGGTGTCATCCTTGCTCAAGGTGACAGCATTCCAACTCCCACTACTGCCACTCCGCCTTTGCACCTGCCGTGGTCTATACCCAGCCATCCCAGACTGCTGCCGCCCATGTGAGGTGGTGGAATCCGCAGCCGGGCCTTCCAGGTCCAGGGCATCCTGCTAGGCTGTCTACTGTCTCCCTTACAGACACAGCAGCCCTCAAGCAGTCTTGCTGCAGGCACTGAGGCAACATTAAGGAGGAGCAGTAGGCGTGGGAGAGGGGTTAAGCTAAGGTGTGGCAAATGCTAGAGGAAGTCTGACTAACGACTTTGGCCACCCTGGACAAATGTCCTCATCGTGTAAATAATGGTTGTAACTATGTCGTCGTATTTGTTGACGCATGCTATTGTTGTAAGTGTGTGTGCCTAATATGCCACATGGATGCTGCTGTGGGATGACTAATGGAAGAGGCCTTTGTCCAGACATTGTTTAAGTTGATTGTGCGTGATGGTGTTTCAACAGAACGTTGTGAAATTTTTTATTCGTTGCTGGTGAGGGGTTTTGTTGTGTTGTTTGAGGCCACTCTTTTGATGTTGTTACTTTGTTAATTTGACCGTTTTGCATTGGCATCTTGTGTATGAATATGGACTTTCATGGAGATGTGCCATTATCGTAGCACATAGCGTGGTCAGTATTATAGCTGCATCTCTCAACTTCCTCCATTCAAGTGAACCGATGTTTTCTGAGCTGCTGACGTGTGGCTCTTGCACTGGCACCATTGCCACACTGCCTCCACCATGATTACTGTTTCCCCTCTTGGTGTGTCTGGCCACTCGGGGCCGTGCCAGGCTCCTGTTCATCTTCCTCCTACTCATGCAATCCCCACTTGCAATGCCTGGCCCCTCATTCTGGCCAAGTTGTGCAGCATGCAGCACACCACTATGAATTGCGAGACCATTGAGGGGAGTATTGAAGGCTGCCTCCAGAGCGGACCAGGCAAAAGGAAACGCTGCTTGAGCACCCCAATTGTCTGCTCGATGATGTTGCGGGTGGCCGCATGACTGTCGTTGTAGCGATGCTCTGTGTGGTGGGGCTGCGGAGGGGGGTCATTAGCCAGATGGCCAGGCTATATCCTTTGCCCTGAGTAACCAACCGCACCCTTCCTGTGGTGGCTGAAAAATTCGTGGCACAGTGCTCTCACGCAGGATAGTGGGCATTCACTACGAGGATGCGCTGCGTGTGGTCGCACACTAGCTGCACATTCAGGTAGTGGTATCCCTTTCGGTTTCTGAATACATCGGCGTTCTTAATTGGTGCTCGCAAGGTTTGTGCAATCAATGGCTCCTTGAACCCTTGGGAAGCCCGCAATCTTGGCAAACCCACATGCCTGCTCATTCTGGTTCTCCCTGCTCATTGGGAATGTTATGAAGTCCATTCTGCGGGCGTAGAGAGCCTTTGTGATGTTGCGAATACAGCGATGTGCAGCATCTTGAAAGACGCTGCATATGTCCCCTGATGCAGCCTGGAAGGAGCCGGAGACATAGAAGGCCAGCATCACAGTGACCTTCACTGCAACGGGCAGCACAGTCCTGGTGCCGATGTGAGGCTGCAGTTCCACCGGAGAAACAGTAATCACGGTGGAGGCAGCGTGGCAATGGTGCCAGTGCAAGAGCCACACGTCAGCAGATCAGAATACATCGGTTCACTTGAATGGAGGAAGTTGAGAGATGCAGCTAATACTGACCACGCTATGTGCTACGATAATGGCACATCTCCATGAAAGTCCACATTCATACACAAGATGCCAATGCAAAACGGAGATGTAGGAGCTATAGGAGATGTCATATCTCTGTCAGCACTTCCTTTCAGAATCGCAGCCTTCTCACGCACTGCTCCTCAGAGAGGTGGAGGTATGAGCGTTGGTGCCGGCAAACCCGTGGGGGGGTAAGGCCTCCTGTCCAGACGTCGACGGCCTCTCCTCATTTGTGGCCCGACATGGGCAAGAGCCCTTCTATCTTGACGCCGCCTAACAAGAGCATGGAGTAAGCGATGCTGGCGAGCTAGTAGTGCACCCATTAAATTCTTTAACTCAAGTTGCAACAACTCTGTAATGTCGGATAAATCTGCCGCTTTAAAGCCAGAGATTCACGCACTGCGCTGTGTGGAAACGTTGCACTCAATGTGACCTCCGATTAATACTCCTCCTCCCTCCCTTTAAATAGGCTGCAGATAGCACCAACAGAAGGTGAGACCACCTGGTTTCTCCGGTGTGATTAGGGCAGACATTAAATGAGGCGGCCGCACCTAATTTTGCGAGCGGGGCGCTAGCGGGTCATTGCACGACGACTGACGTCATGATCTGGATGAAACTACACAGCAAGGCGGTAGCATTTTGTGCCGCTGGTAAATCACTACCAAATTTCCCGGCGGGGTGCTACAACCTGCACAGCTGGGTGGTAAGCCATTCGAGGTGCATTAACGCCCCTTCGGGGGAACACCAACTGAGGTGCTACACAATCGAATTTCTAGCCCACAGTATCTATCGCATTAAATTCACTTTGACCCTATTATTCCTGTTAACTATACCGGACTGCCCTTAATTCATTGGAAAAGAATCATACTAGACAAAATAAAGCTTTTAGAATTTCACTGTGTCATGCCAGCTTGAAATATTCTGCTGGTTTTAAGTTTCAAAACTTCAAAGAAATGTAAGGAAATATTGGCTCCAACAAAGTACCAGGACAAACAAATTCTTGAAAAAGTAAATGTTTTCATGCTTTTTTATATATTCTTGCTTGTCTGCACATATAGAGGAAAGTATTAATTTCAAAATTAAAAACATAGCGATAACTACCTGGATCTCATCTCTTCATCATATTGCTGTTCCTATTTATCATATCTGCTCTTTTTCTTTAGTTTCTCTCTCGCTCTCTGCCCTGTTTTTGCCGCTTTTTGTTCTTTCCCTTGAGTCACCTATGTTTCTCATTCTCTCTGCCATTTCTCTCCTGTAACGCACTGCTATCATAACTGTTACATATTAAAAATGATGAGTGGTCTAAGGATTGCAAAAGTACTGTGCCAGTAGGGGGTACAGTATATGCAGCATGACAAATTGAAAACAGTGGAGCGGGATCTCAATTTACATGACAGTCCCAAAATTCCCTTCTGCAAGAAATTATGATAGTGGCCTTGCAAGAGCCGTTAAATCGAGCAGAGAATAATGAAAATCAGCATGGGCATTCTGAATTCAGTATTAGTTTATATAAAACAAATTATGAAAGTAGAAAAAGTAAATATATATCTTGCAAAGTACATGCGAAAAATGTTTTAAAGGTCCTGAAATTCTGGTCGGAGGCTTCTTTCGGACGAACGGCTCCAGCCAGAGAATTTTTACGAATTTACCTGATGGTCCCAGAGGTGATTGCGGTGGGGAGGCCTTCTCGTCCCGCGCTGTGAAGCGCGCTCCCGTTCTCGAGGTTCTCACGCAGAAGGTGCAGTCACGTGTAACTGCTCAACCAATCAGGTACAGTATTCCACAGCTTTCTCAATAATAGCAATGAGAACTCCATACCTACGAGTTCTCATTGCTATTAATGAGGGGGAAAAAACACACTAAACACATGTAATAAAAAACATATCTCACATAATTAAAATTAATTGAAATTAAAGTTAATAAATGTCTTAGAGAAAAAAAATTCTGATTTTTAAAAAAGTTTTAAAAATTATGGTTTAAAATAAACTTACCGTAGTGGGCAGGGTTTTTAACAAAATGTGTTTTTAATTTTATTTTTAATGTTTTAGTGTATTTTAAAACTGTTACGCCTGTAAAAGTAGGCTATGTGCTTGCTTTTATCAGGCACAAGAGTTTTCAGGACATTTGCTGGGCAAGATATGGGTAAATACCGCAATCTTGCCCTTGCACATGTCCTTGTTCCCGAGATGCGGAGGATCTGTCAAGCTCCATCCGTACACACTCCGTACGGACCCGGCGTGGCTGTGATTTCTGGACCGAAATAAAAACCTGAGGCTGTACACTGAGCAGGAAAATGCAAGTGGGACTCACAATAAAGTAGAAATGGAATTAGAAGAACTTTAAAAGTCTAAGAAAACTGAGGAATGGAAAGTCATGAGCCGGGTATTTTAGGGGCAGAAGACTGCGAGCAATATAAAAGTAACTGCACACGAGCATTATAGTAGATCAACCAAGGAACCAACCCCCTCCTCACACTGAGAAGGAAGCACATTCAGCTCCCCTGTCGACAGCTGAGCAAGAATTGCCAACAGATTATCCCCGCCCCTGCATTTGCACTGAACAAAACCAGACAAGCAGTTGATGAGCACATTTGTGCTGGAGCACAAGAACAGCTTTGAACTGTCAAGCAGAACTGGCAATGGAGTAGCCCAAGCCAATAATCATTCCAATAAGTATCTTATCCATCTCTTCCTCCCCCTCCATCAGCCATAGCCCAGTGGCAACACTCGTATTTGAGTCAGAAGACTGTGGCTTCCAGATACTTTGGCCAGAACCTTTAAGTTGGAGGCAGATAGGGCGTGGGGAAGAGGAGGAGGGGGGTGGTCGGGGCCAGAGGATCAGGGCCAGAGGAGGATCGGGGGTGTGGTCAGGGGACAGAAGTGGATCGTGGCCGGAGGAGCATCGGTGCCAGAGGGGGATTGGGAGGAGGGTGGGGGGGGGCGGCGGAGGATCGGGGTTGGAGGAGGATTGGGGGCGGGGTGGTCAGGAGCAAGATGATGGTGGGGGACGGAGGATTGGGGCCAAAGGGGGGAAGGCGGAGGAGGATTGGGGCTGGAGGGGGAAGACTGGAAAGGCGATCGGGGGTGGGGGGGGGGAGGAGGAGAAGAAGGGGCGGGGCAGCAATGTTCCCGATAATTTTCTTTTGATGCGTGGCCCAATCAATTTCTCATGCATGCGCGATTATTTTAATTGGAAAACCGTTGAGCGGCCTGCGCGAGACCTCCAGACCACAGCGTGGCCGCGCAGCTTAACAGGAACATTGGTCCTGGGGTGTCCATTTGCAGGGTATGAGTGAAGCAGGTGCACTGAATCCAACAGGTAAATGGAAAGCCACTTATCTGCTGGATCCAGCAGTCCTTGCCTCCCTTTAGTTGGTGAGTTCCCCAAGGTCAGGGAAACCACCCACCCACTGTTAAATTTGAAATGGTGGATCACCATGAGGCACGGCAGTCTCATTATAATATTTAACTGGACAACCCACCTCCTGGGAGCAGATTGGCTGCCCGCCCCCATCCTGCCTCCGTTAAAACCGGAAGTGGGCGAGATGGGGTTGGGATTAGTTTTTTTAACTCTTTAATGGCCCGCCCACTACCCATCCATCTTTTGTGGTTAAAATTCTCCTCCTTGATGCAGTACTGAGAGAATGCTGTGCAGTTGGAGGTGCCATCATTTGGATGAAATATTAAACCAATGTTCCTCTCGGGTGTACGTAAAAGATCCCATGGCAGTATTTGAAGATGTGCATGGGAGTTTTCCTGGTGTCCTGGCTGTTATATATGCAATCACTCTAGTAATGACTCCACGAGGTAGGGTATTGTTCTTGAACTGTTGTGACCTTAGTCCATTTATTGTAGCTCCCTGAGTGAGGACACAATGAAGTGAGCTCCCTTTTATACTTGGTTACCCGCAGTGTGCAAGTGACCCTTAGGTCTCCACCAGTAGCACCCTCTGGTGTACACAGTGTGAGGTTACATTCAATGGTCTAGTGTTACAGTACATACATTGTACATAACACTCCCCCCTAAGTATTGAGCCACTGGCTTTTGCAATGTGTGCTCTGGCCCTCGACTTGAGTGCCTGAAGTCCTTGCACTTTGTCTGTGCTTGGGAATGGTTCTCTCCCTGTGAACCCCCAAGTCCTTATTGCCACGACATTGGGAAGTGGTCAGCAGTGGACAGTTGGAGATTGTAGTGAGGGTTGCGTGGGTTCTAGGTGTGATCCATGTGTACCCATAGCTACATACATCCATTTCCACGCCCCCCCCCCTCCCCCATGCAAAGACCATGTGTGTGACTTGGCATCTGCATTGGTGTACATGTACAGAGAATAAAGAATCGGATTGGTTATAGCACTGTTTTTGGGTTCAGCAGTAGTTGAACAAGTACATTTTACAGGTAAGGTACATACGTGGTATTACAGTCTTGCCCCTGTGGTTTGGGTGCAGGTGGGTGAGGACGCTTGTTCCGGAGCAACTGGACTGTACCCCCTTCCAGCTGGGTGGGCACGGATTGTTCACCTGGCTGTGTCTAGGGGCCTTAGCCGTAGCTTAGTGGTGGGCAGAGCCACAGGAATGTGTGGCCGCCCTGTCCTCCTTTGAGGGCTGCAGGGTCTCAAAGGAGGACAGGGCGGCCACATATTCCTGTCGGGAGGGCTGGAGGGTGCTGGCCTCTTGCTCCCGGTGCTGACCCTGGTGGCTAGGGGGGTAGGGCCGATCTGGGGCAGGGTGCCGACGGTGGTGCCTGTGCCGTCCATTGTGCAGTATGCTCCCACTGTGTGGTTGGCCACCCTCCCTGGGGCATCACATTGGTCCCGGAGGCACAGGCTACATGATCGGGTAGCCCGCTGGACCTGGATGCTTCCCACAGGAGGTTGCTCTTGGCTTTGTCGGTGTGCATGTAGAACCCAGCATAACATCTCATTTCATCATTCGCATTCATGATACATTGGCTCCAACCGCAGTCAGCCGACTCGACGTTGTTATTTGTCTTTACACTTTCGCATTTGTCAATTACATCACTTTCCTGTGTACCATCAGCATCTCGGTGCGAGGTTACATTTAGATACCTGCATTTGTTAGTTACATCTTTCTCATTAGTATCACCAGCATCACTGTTCAACAATACATTTATATACTTGCATTTGTTAGTTACATCTTTTCCATTAGTATCACCGGCATCGCTGTACAAAGACTGGAACTGTCCCTTTAATTGTTCTGGGTTGCCGGTCTCCTTTAAGAGGGCCTTGCAATCTTTACCCCAATCCGGTTCGCTGCTCGACATCACCAGTTGCTCCCTCAACGCTACCCCTCGTGGTCTGGTCGCGGCCATCATGATTTCAGGTGCTTCACCTCGTGGTGCGGGCGCCATCTTCTTCCTCTCCACGAGGTAGGCTGCCGTGATCCTTTTCTCCCCAGGTTCTGCCACGGAAGCCGGGAATCTACCTTCTGCACCAATCTTCTTCCCTTGGAGTCCTGCCACTGAAGCCCAGAAGGTGAGGTCTGGTCGTTTGGGTTGGATCATTCTCGCCGTTGAGTTGTGCGGTCTATGTCATTGTCACACAGTCGAGTTGGACGGTAGGATTTTCAGGTGCTGTGATGGATCCAAATTTGGGGCCATGTAGGACATCGATCGCCGGGGCCTGGAGGCTTTCCCAACTCCAACAGATTTGGATTTGCTTCATCCATCTTCTTCCCAGCAGCGTTGGACCATCATCAGCAACGATCCACAAAGGTAGCTTGTGCATCGCGCCGCCATGGGACACCTGGACCGCCACATTGCCAACGACTGGGATGGTGTCTTTAGTGTAAGTGAGCAGCTTCGCCTGGATTGGGAGCATTTTGGGTCGTTCGGCAGGATTGTCCCAGAGTTTCTCGAAGGCCGTCTGGTTCATCAGCGATTGACTCGCCCCTGTGTGTCGACCTCCATCGAGATTGGAACACCGTTGATTTCTACTTCCGTTTCCACGGGGAACTCTCGGTGGAGCAGGTATACACTCTGTACACCTCTTCCAGGGGCTGAGCCGCTTCATAGACTCTCTCTTCGTCTTCATCAGCGCTGGAGTCCGGGTGATCAGCCAACTCTTCAGCAACTCGGTGAGTAAAATTTCTTCTACACATCCGCTGATGATGACCTTTAGTGTTACAGCCTTTGCAAGTATAGTCTCTGAATTGGCACTGGTGGGCCCTGTGATTTCCTCCACAGCACCAGCACGAAGCTAGCCAGTTGGCCCCATGTGGCGGACTCAGGGTTGCGGGACTTGGGGTATTAGCCTTGCCTCTGAAAGGCACCATTTGATTCACTGTACTTGTCGGGTTAGAGTCCTGGGGGTGAGTCATCATCCTCTTGGAATAGCAGGCCGAAGTCATGAATGCCTGGCTTACTTTAATTGCCTTCTGCAGGGTGACCATAGTGTCCGCAGAGAGCAACTTGTGGAGCAGGCCCTCGTGGCCGATTCCAATAACAAAGATGTCCCTCAGTGCTTCGGTGAGGTGCTCGCCAAAATCACACGGTGCAGCCAATCGTCTCAGGTCTGCAGCATATTTAGCAATTTCTTGGCCTTCGGGCCGCCAGTGGGTGTAGAACCGGTGTCTGGCTGTGAGGATGCTCTCTTTAGGTTTGAGCTATTCCTGTATTATTGTTACGAGCTCCGCGTATGTTTTGGTTGTCATCTTCACTGGGGCTAGCAGGTCCCTAACGAGGCCATGGACAGTGGGCCCACAACTGCTGAGCAGGATGGCTCTGCGCTTGTCAGCCAGCGAGGTTGGTGTGTTTCCAGCCAGGTCGTTCGCGATGAAGAAGTGTTCAAGCCTTTCCACAAAGGCAAGACAATCTTTTCCATCAGCGAATTGTTGAAAGTTGCTTAGGTTAGCCATGTTGTGTGTGGAAATTCGTAATCTCGTCACCGGTTGTTATATATGCAAGCACTCTAGTAATGACTCCACGAGATAGGGTATTCTACTTAAACTGTTGTGACCTTAGTTCATCCCTGAGTGAGGACACAATGAGGTGAGCGCCCTTTTATACTTGGTTACCTGCAGTGTGCAGGTGACCCTTAGGTCTCCACAAGTAGCACCCTCTGGTGGTACAGGTATGGGTATACAGTGTGAAGATATATTCAGTGGTCTAGTGCTATAGTACATACATTATACATACACAACACTGGCCAACATTTATCCCTCAGCCAACACTACCAAAAATTGATTAGCTGGTCATTTATCTCATTGCTGTTTGTGGAACTTTGATGTGTGCAAATTGGCTGCCACCTATGGCTACATTACAGTGGTGACGTCACTTCAAAAGTACTTTCTTGGCTGTGAAGTGCATTGGGCCATCCTGAGGAAGTAAAAGGCACTATAAAAATGCAAGTTTGCTTTTTTCTTTTTTTATTTCTTTTTGTCCCTCCTCTTGTTTTCGTTCTTTCATTCTATTCTCTCCTACTCAACTCTCTCCCTCTCTTTGTCCCTCTCCCACCGTCTCTACTTTCCCATCCCCTCTCTTTCTCTCTTCTTCCCTCCTTTCCTCTCTTGTCCCCTCCCTCTCCCTCTCTTTCCCCTGTCCCTTTCTCTCTATTTCCCCACTCTGTCTCTTCCCTCATATTCCTCTCTGTCTTCCCTCTTCCTGTACCTCTGTCACCCTATCAGCTTCCTACCCCACCCCCCCTCGCCCTTTTGGTCCCATTCCATTTTTTCTTCTGCTCTTTAACCCTGCTTTACTTCAATCCTGCACTTGGTCTAGACTACTTGTTTGCAACACCATGGGAGATTGACTAGTATCAATTAAAATGGATAAACTACTTCCTGACATGCTGTGTCATGTGCGCCATGGTCCACATATTGCTGCTTTATCTTGAATTCTCATCAGGAATGTGCGACCATGTTTAACCAAGTGGTAAACCTGCACTTTCCTAGACCTTCTACATGGTTTAAGTTACCAAACGTGCTGTACTATTTTGAAACTCGCAGTTGCAACGACAATTTGTGAAATGTTAGTTAAAGCAAAACATCATTGTGAAATTCTTCCTGTTTCTATGTGTAATGTAGAAATCCTGTTCGAGAAATGTGAAGCTGCATCGAGATCGGATCTCGTAAATTTAATTTGTGTTTTTCCCTTTTCCATCACTTCTACACCACATTCACCACTCCCCAGGTAATGGCACAGCTAGAAAGTTTAACCCACGCATCTGCTTTACAGAATGTTTAGGTGATTCACCCTCTGATTTAACCTTGCAGCTCTTTGCAGTTTGATGACGAATGACAAGTATAAACCTGCATCCTACTACTGAGCTTAGCACTTTACACCACCAGTTTCCATTTGCTAGTTCCCTCTCTGCCCATTATAAAATAATCTTGATTTGAAAACATTTCTGTAACTACTATTTAAATCGGTTGGTGTTTTCCCACCAGAATTTTTTCAGCTTGCAAGTTAATTAATTTAATAACACTGTGGTTGGATAGTCCACAAATATATTTGTATCTGTTAAAAGTTTTATTTTAGTCATTGAACCAGGAATCTGAAGACTTATATTTGTATAGCCAGGCTTTATTAATTTACTAAAATTTACTAAACAAATCAGCCATTCGACACTTGAACAGTATTAAATATTCAGACTGATAAGTAGATAGTAGTCAGGTAATTGATCTATAGCCCTTAAAAACTTGACTAATGTTAACTGAGTTATAACTAGGGAAATAATTTATATTTTTGAATAAGGTGTTTCTCCTCGTAACTATCGCTGCTTAACAGCTTACTTGGATGATATTGCTTATAAACCATCTTGGCAAGAAGTGTGCAGATTTCTATGCGAGAAGTTTACAATAAGTATGTTTGCGTATTTGTATAAAAGCTGCAGTTGGCAGGGAATAATCTGCCCAACCTTTTAAATGGGAACTTTGAAGTACATACTTTTCTGCTGGGTTTTTCTACTTCTGCACATGGCAGCTTGGAATTTTCTGCCCATTCACTTTAAAATTTGTGAGCTGGTGAACATAACCTTCAAGCTGTTTTTTTCCCCCTCCAGTAGCCAGCATCATGAGTGAAGTAAGTTCCCAAAGTTCTGCAAGAAAAAAAAAACTATTGTACGTCCTGTGTGTAAGTGTCTTGGTATTCTTTCACTGGTTGTTTTCACTCCATATTTTTAGTGCTGCTTGGGCTTGGTGCATTTTCGATGGTGTGATTTTTAAGATGTTAAATTTTGCCATTCAACCCTGTTCAATATATACTTAGCATAGATGCAAAAGCATCAAGGCAAAGCATTACAGTGACTCAACTTTTTTTTTTGGGGTGGATGAGGGCTATTACTAATACAGTGTGCATGTCAGGGCTTGGCCCTATCATTTGAGCTACAGTTGATTATACAAAACTGCCGAGCACACCCCTGTGTTACTGGCAGCTGATTGGTTCCTCTGCATTCAATTCATGCTAAAGTGCTGGGCAGGACCCTTAATAGTCTCTCAAAAAATACAGTTAGCACAGAGCTGATGTCTGGTGATTTTTCCTTCCTGGGCAGCGTGCCAGAGAAGGCTTCTGTGGTGCTGAGTGTGGAAGTTACTGGTGCAAACGCCTAATAAAATTACAGATGTATTCTCTTTTGCAAACACATGTTGGGCAGGATGGAATGCACATGAATAATTGCCGGTAGCACTTTCTTAAAGCTTCATTATTTGGCAATTATTGATACGATTAAAATGGTAATTGTCCAGAACAATCGACAGTAAAAGTTAGTATAAGGACTCTAAATGTTCATTAATATTGAAGCTCTACTGTTGGATGCATTCACTCTATCCTGTTTTGGATATTTAGCAACTTACTCATTGGATCATGCCTATTTAATGGTTGAATTCTATTTGTGTATTTTCTTAAAGGGAAAAAATTATCTTAACAAAAAGTATATTTTATATTTGCTTCCTTTGACTGAGAAGATTTACATGTAAGCATGTCTTAAGCCTTCACCATGACTGCAGTATAACTGATTCCAAAAATATGTGCAGTTAGCAGGCTGCGTGACAGTGTCTCCGACCACTTTATTTATTTAATTCTCTCTCTCTTTCTCGCTCTCTACTTCAATAAAAAAAATCCTTCATTAATTTGCTCCCCTTAAGATGATTACTGCTTGCCAGGATACAGTTTCACAGGCATCAGTTACCTTCAAATACCTTTCTGAGTACCCATTATATATGTGTGAGCCTTGATAGTGGCTGATGGCAGGCTATTTAACTGCAGGGGCATCACAGCTGAATTTGATTCTGTTTTCAGTACCACTGCCACCCTAGCTGATTTCAGTAACTTTGCACAGACCAGGGATCTTACCTGGGACCTACCAGAACTTTACAGGTCAGCTACTCACTGGATAAACTAGCTGAGTCATTGGAGAAGCCTTCCTTTCCTTTGTGACAAAATACCTGGTCTCTTCTTGGCCCACACCCAAATTAAAATCAATCCCTGAACTACCACAGTGTGACTACAGCACGACAGTTCTTTATTAAAATGATCATAATCTTTAAAAAAGAAAAGTAGATAAACTTACCACATGCTTTGATACTAAGCTATAGAGACCAGAAGATCCATGCTTCAGTCCAGTGATGAGTCAGCTGATCATAGCCAGAATACTGCATTTAGTCTCAGTGCCCCTGGGCTAGAGAGCAGGAACATCAGTTGGGATTCCCACTTCTGCCCCTTGGCGACATCATCCGCATTTATTTATCATTTATCAAGTAACCCCTGCTGGAAAGTGCAGATGTTTGAACATTAGATGATGCCTTCCACAACTAAATACCCTTTAGACAATTATGGCCTAGGCTTACACATGAAGAACAATTACTTGGTTGAGACATCAGCGGGCTGTCGGAGCCTATGGAACTGAATCTCAGCAAGAATTAGTGCCTTTAGAAGTGGAGGGGAGAAAACTAGAAAGCAAAACAAAGTGGCTGTGATTGGATACTTGAGTGGAACCAAACAAAGGCAGTGCCACCAAGCTGGACAATGGAGGACTATGTCAAAGGTTGCAGAAAGGTTGGGGAAGTTGAGATGGGACAATGCACTGTAGTCACAGAAATTGTTTTTGAGTTTGGTTTGGGCCTTTTCGGTGCTGTGGGATAGGCAGAAAACTAATTGGAGAATCAACCAGAATCGAACCGTGGGAGAAATGAGCAAGAATCTGGGTGGCAACAATGTGTTCAAGGACTTTGGAGAGGAAAGGGAAGTTGAAGGTGGAATAGTAGTTTACAAGGACAGAGGGGTTGAGGATGGGTGATTTGAAGAGGGGATGATGATGGTTGTTTTGAAAAAGAATGGGACAGTCTTTTATTGAAGAGAGGGAACCATTACAATATTACTTGGCATGGGGGCCACAGGAGGCAGTTAGTTGATATGGGGGCTTGAAACGGGATGGTTGCACCACCGTTGGCCGTCCATTACCACTGATATGATTGTGGTGGTAATAAGATCGAAATTGCCCTTTTTTTGTCATAAACGGAGCAGAGTCTTAATTCCCGGTGGTTTCAGTGGTGTGGCTGCGGAGTGGAGTTTGCATTTCATTCATTTCATGCAAGCCATCATGCTCACGATACAGCTGCTTCCTGGCCTTGTTAAAGGGCAGGTTTTGCAGCTGTGTCTTGAGTTCGTTTTGACCTTTCTTTGCACAGGATGGCCACTGCCCTGGAAGCTCAGAATGCTTTCATGCACTCTGGGCAACAGGGCACGGAGTATTTGACTGCTTTCGTCTCTGATGGCTTCCAGAGTGTGGCTGCTGTCATGCAGTCTCAGCTGGAGGCTACGCGACATCTGACTGCTGTCATTGCGACTGGGTCCCCCGGGGGCCTAACGGTGGCACCACACCCCGCCAACCTGTGCTCCAGCAGTTTGGTGGGGTTGGTGGTGTGCTGCCCTGGGGGAGTGGCAATGGCTCCTCGGACCAGGATACTGATGTTGCCTCTCCGATTCACATCAGCCCTGAGCCGAGAGCTGCCAGTGTGCAATTGCTGCCAATCATGGCTTCGCCCCAGCCACTTCCGACTGAAGGCGCACAGGGCCACAGCTGGTCGAGGGCATCCGAGAAGGACATCTGCAGCTTCTACACACACACAACCGCCTTCCCAAAGCCATGAGGCAGCCACAGGGGAGACACTGTGGCGTACTGTAATGATAGGTCTGCCTAACAGGGGTAATAAGGAGTTGGACAAGGGTGATAATGGATGATGTGAGTGTTTTGGAAACCCATTGTTTGGGTTGTAATAAATCTTTATTTAGTGTTTGGAATTTGTGATCAGGTCTGTCATTTCAGTGTGTGGGAATGGTTTGTGAGAGGGCTCACAGGTTGGCCCATGGAAATGGCCAGATGCAGGCTTGAGTGGGCATTGACTTATGTGAAGCGGGCACCTATGAGAGGGCGTTGTGCTTCCTTTGCGGGATTAGGATGGGGACGCCACCTCCTGCGTGGCTACCAAACTGCTTCCTGCTCCTCCTCCTGAGCCTCCTGCTCCTCCTCCTCATGGGCCTCCTCCTCTGCCTCCTCCTCCTGCACAGGTGCCACTGCTGTGTCGTCCTCTAATGGCTGCGCCCTCATGATGGCGAGGTTGTGGAGCATGCAGCAGACCACCACAAACCTGGAGACACGTTCAGGCGAGTACTGCAGCACACCCCCTGAGTGGTCGAGGCAACAGAACCTTTGCTTCAGAATGACTAAAGTGTGTTCGATTATGACCCTGGTGGCCATCAGACTCTCATTGTAGACGACCTGCCCATCAGTTCTCGGGTTGCGTAGAGTAGTCATGAACCAAGTGCTCAGCACGTAGCCCTTGTCACACGGCAGCCAGCCGCTATGTTCATTGGGACCAGTGAAGACGCGTGGCACACCGCTCTGGCGCAGTATGAATGAGTCGTGGGTGCTGCCAGGGTACCGGGCATCCACATGCATTATCTTGCGGTTGTGGTCACAAACTAGTTGCACATTGAGGGACAGGAAGCCCTTATGGTTTCTGAATTGCTCAACAGCCTGGTGGGACGCCCGGAGAGCTATATGGATGCAGTCAATCACCCTCTGGACCCTGGGGAAGTGCGCAGTGTGCCTGAATGAAGCCTGGCGCTCCAACTGCTTCTCCCTGGTCATAAAGGAGGATATGTAGTCGGCCCTCCTCCCATAAAGAACATCTGTGACCTCACGTATCACTGTGTGAGCTGCAAACTGGGAAATGTTGCAGATGTCCGCAGTGGCAGCTTGGAACGAGTCTGTGGCATAGAAATTGAGAGCTATAGTAACCTTTGATGTCACGCTCAGGGCTGACCTCACCCGTGTCTGCAGGCTGCTCCTGGGCTGTTCACCCATTATCTGGTGGGGTGAATCGGCATACCGGACTCTCCTCCTTGGGGAGGCCCTTGCTGAGGGCCTTTGTGTGGCACCTCTCTTGCTTGCCCTCTGTGGCCATCTCCCTGGCCCTCTCCACGCTAGTCCGCTATGATGTCTGCGTCCCTTGTCCACTGCCTCTGCAGCCGTTGCTCCCGGCGCTGCCACCTCCTCTGTGCCTCAGCAGCAGCACAATGCGCAGGAGGCGTTGGCCTGCAAGCACTGCCCCCATTTTCAAGACCTCCACAAGCTTAGTCTCCTCGAAGTGGCCTTGCATTGCTATTTAAAGAACGCAACAAAGTCGCTGAAAATAAATCTTAACTAAAGCACCAACCCTTTAATCCATTTCGGCGGTCTCAATCACCAACGATGCACCACTTCAACAATCCAACTCTTTGCACAGTTGAGTGTCTGGACTACCTTTTAAGAGGAATAGTGCTTCCAGTCCAGGACCTCAGCGGTGCGCGCAGTGATGACGCATTTAGGAGTGCTATCTGTCACCGCTGCGGAAGAGGGGGGCGGTGTGGGGGAGGGGGGGCGGTGGAGAGGTGCAGTGCTGAACACCATGGCTAAGCCGCATTAGGGCAATACCTATGGCGGCGGCCATTTCATGGAGCATCGACGGCCACGGGACTCTGCAGCGTGGCTGCCAGTTTGAGGTGCAAATGGGCCTTTCTCAGAGGGGCAATTTCGGCCCCATGCAGTTTAATGGGCCAAAGAAGCTGTAAGTGGATCTCATGGATGAGATGAGTTCAGAGAGGGCATGAGGGTTTGATAAAGAAACCAGAGAGATGAATTCAGGACTAGATAGGGAAGCTGGGGAAATTTGTCTTGGTGTACAAGAGAAAGGAGGGAAACAGCAGAGGCAGCTTTTCTGATGCTCAGTGTCATGATGACAAAGAATTCCAGGAGTTCCTTGCACTTGTTAGAGGTGAGGCTGTAGTTGTCAGAGGAGAGAGATTTAAGGAGGTGGTTGTTAGTGGAAGAGGTGAGTAACGCCTGATGGAATTTGATGTGGTCGAGACAGATCTGGTAATGCTTGACTAAACAAATTGTGCACCAGATAAACTCCAGTCCGCCCCTCTTGGACTTAAGTGAGAAAAGATGGGGGCCATGCTGGGAAACAATCAAGATGGGAGAGAGTAATGGTTTTGCCAGAGACGAGGGCATCAAAGGTGGAGGTGAGGGAGTGGTTGAACAAATAGATAGTTGCAGAGGTATTTTAATGAACGGAAAACTAAAGGCAAGGCAGTTGGGAGTTTGAAAGTACAGTTGTAAATGATTTGGGGAGTTTTTCCCAGGGTCAAATGGCAAAGGAAGTGGAACAAAAAAAATAAAATGCTGGAGACACTTAGCAGATCAGGCAGCATCCATTGAGAAAACTTGAGTTTGTTGACATTTCAGGTCGTGAAAGGATGCAGGAGAATGGGCGGTGAAGGATATCCAGAAATGATTGTACATGGCCTTGCCAGTGATTGAGACCCTGGAAGATGGTGAGGCTGAGGGAGTGGTCATGAATGTGGGTGCGAGAGTTTATATGGACGGATAGGTTTAGAGAGTACAGGAGGACGGTGAATTTAGAGCAGAGAAGGGGCTGGAATGGAGAAATTACCGAGGATGAGGAGATGCTCAGTGCAAAGGCTGGAGGATATCTCGAGGAGAAACTCGGTGGGGTATTGGGGGGTGGCAATAGACAACGAGGATTTTAAAGAGGCAAAAAGTGTGGAACAGGAGAAGTTGCCAAAGGAGTAAGAGTAGAGTCCAACTCGTGACTTAATGATAAAGGTCAGGCTGCCAGTGCAGCGGTTTGGATAGGAAAGGTGGTAGAAATATAGTCAGACTTCAGGAAGGGTCAAGGCACTGCCACTTGTGAGCCAAGTTTCACAGCCAGTATATTAATATAATCATACATAATAATTATTAATCTTTGATTGGATTACAGTACAGTGTAAGAAGATTGAGTGATTCTGTTTGCACAAACCCACACCAAACACTACATACAGCATAATCTGTCAAGAGTCTACTAATTGAGGTGTCTCTGGTCTAATCATCCTGGAAACTAATCTAGGGGCTTCTCTGATGATTCATTTGTTAAATCTATTACTCATTGTGGTACTGAACAAAACAGGAAGGTTACAATTTTGATCCCGTGGTCCGTGTTTGCGTTCCCTGCTCTTAACAGCAGTAGAGGCATTGGGGTAAAAATTTGTCTCAAGTGGTGGTGCAAAATGGGCGGTATTGGATCGGTCACCTGTTATACGCAGCACCTGATACTTCGTTCCATTGCAGTCTTCCTTTTTGTAGACAGGACATACCTAGGCAGTTTTCCACATTGTTGGGTAGATGCCAGTGTTGTTGCTGTACTGGAACAGCTTGGCTAGAGGCGTGGCTAGTTCTGAAGCACAAGTCTTCAGCACGACAGCCGGGATGTTGTTGGGGCCCATAGCCTATGCTGCATCCAGTGCACTCAGCCACTTCTTGATAGCACGTAGAGTAAATCCAATTGACTGAAGATTGGCTTCTGTGATGGTGGGGACTTCAAGAGGGGGCCAAGATGGATTATCCATATAAGGAGTTAACCTGGTGTCAGAAGAGCAGAAGGTGCATTTAGAGACATTGCTAGAGGCAAAACATTTTGCTTGCAGGAAATCTGAAACAAAAATAGAACATTCTGGACATGCCTAGCTGGTCAGGCAGCATTCTAACATGCTGATATCACTTCTACCATTTAACCATATATTAAAAGCTTTTAAAACGTGCGTATTAGTACCCTTGCACCTAAAAATAAGCTTAATTTTAAGAGCCTCCTCGAAAGCCTGCAAACGGAAGCAATTAGCAGAAACTTACGATGGTGATTAATTTTTGTGGGCGGGGCCAGCTTCTAGCACAATGTTTTATAAACTAGCGCAAAAGATCACGAAAACTAAATTTGCACTGCACATAATTTGCGCTTGAAATCCTGCGATCTTTTGTGCTGGTTTGGCTGATTTCGGGCAAATTGTGCCAAAAAAAAGCGCAACTTAGCGGAAACTCCAGGTCCTTTATATATCAACTACTTTCGTGTTAGATATAGCATTGATCAGATGCAGAATTAAACTCTTTGAACTCTACGCTGACAATGTTGATCAACCCAACCTCAGAAGAGCAATATTGTGATGTTTCTTTGTCTCTCCTCCCTCCCTTATTATTCCAGTGTTTTCTTCTAAGTAACGTTGCCTATAGTTCAGCTGTAACCATGTTGTCAGTTTGTGTTATGGATTTGTGTACAATAGGTTGAGATTGTTGAACTCATTTAACCTTGACTTCTTACACCTGCCAGAGAGAGGAAATTTGAAACATAGAAACATAGAAAATAGGTGCAGGAGTAGGCCATTCGGCCCTTCTAGCCTGCACCGCCATTCAATGAGTTCATGGCTGAACATGCAACTTCAGTACCCCATTCCTGCTTTCTCGCCATACCCCTTGATTCCCCTAGTAATAGAATCCAGGTTCTAGTAAAAGACCAGTATTATAAGCCATTGAACCACCCAATTAGGTGGGCTGCTTTTTCTGCTCCCTGATACCAAGAATTTTTAAAGCCACCTCTCAGTTTTTCTTTGAGTATTTTTTATTTATTAAGGTTATTATTTTCAAGGGTACATAAAAGATGGGAAGCTAATAACACAATCTTACTACTCCCTTGTCTATCCGAAGAAGGTTATTTAATCATTTTAGAAACCATAGGGAAGACATTCACATCGTTTCCGCCTCCCATTAGGGCGCAGACGACTTCTCGCCTTGGGCGTGGGGCCGCTACCGACTCCTGCGAAATTCCGCGGCGTTAACGGAGGTGCTAATCGGGGCTCCCCACTCCTACTGGTAGTGCCCCAGGCGCGCGACATTGCATTCCACTTCCTCTTGGGAGCGGTAAGCCCAATTTAGCTGCCGGACGGGACTTCCGTGCCTAGCGCAAGATGTCCCGCCTCGTCGGGCCGGTTCCAAATTTCACCCCCAATGGGTTAAGAAAGTTAAATTCAGTTTTTGCCCAAATGAATAATCTTATTTGTGACTAAATCTTGTTTGTGTTAATTAGAATAAAATAGTTAAATCTCTAGAAGACTGCAGCAAGGAGATGAATACTAGGATTGGTTTGTAGAAATTACCACCTCCAGTGGCAAGATGATGGCAAAGAAGATTCCTGCTACCTGAAATCACTGGATGAAGTTTGCTAGGATTTAGGGAGGAGTAATTCAATTGATGAGTCTTCTGCAGCTGTTGAAACCTGTTATTGATTATCCAAGTTTTTGTTGATTGCCCAACCACAACAGAATTGTCATATAAAAGAACTAATGTGAAAGGGCGAATATAATAGCTGAGGTGTTCCTACCGCTGCATCAGTCCTGTGTCACTTATTTTTTTAAATTCTTTTTATTAGCTTTTATTATCCTAGTTATAAGCATGCTGGTGAGGCTCTGCATCCATCCATTTTAGTCAGGTAGGATAATGTACGGCAAGCAAATTCTCTTTCAGATGGTCTGTTTACAGACTTATGGGCTCTTTTTATTTCCTGTTCTTGCTGAATGTTATATTTTACCAAACATCTTTGGGAGAGGGGGAGAACAGGATGGAAGAGAAAAAGAAAAAACCTTGATTTTGGACTAAACAAACTGCAAACGAAATAACACCACAAATTAATTGCTGTGGAATGTCATCCCAATGTGTCCACTCCACTAAAAGGTTGGATACAGAATTCTCCCATGTAGTCCTTCAATGTGACAACATTGAAAACTAAATCAAATTGATTAAAAAAATTAATTGGCACAAGGCTGATGTAGGTTAAGGGCACATTTATTAGGTACAATTACCTATCCATGCCCAGTAGTTCCCTTGTAAATATATATACTGACCTGCTATAGAAAAAACTGTTACAAGTTATTCATCTGTCACAACGATAAGTAATCCATGACTCTATCAAGCAAGAAACAACTGCAAAAAAGATAAATCTTTTTATAGGACTACATTAAGAAGGAGAAATACAATTAACAAAAAGTGTTACTTCCATAATGAACTCCATATTTTTAAACACTTTCTGACAATAAAAGGTACTACCAGATGGTTGTAACAGGAGAACCTGCTGCTTCCCACTCAGGCTTACCAGTGCAAATCCCAACCGTAGCTTTGATTCCCAGGCTAGTTTTGAAAGCTCTGCCTGAGCCACTTAATGAAGCTCTTTGCAGCAAAGACCTCCACTTCCAGGTGTTGAGTTGCTGTATGATCACAAGATGTGTATGAATGATAAAGACCATTTGACCCATCCTGCTCCGTTCATTCAGGGAAAAAAACCTACAGTTGACAACCCGCCCCCCCCCCCCCCCACCACCATGACCATATTCTAATGAGAGAAATACTGTACTCAATCTTCTCCCTGTGGCTGAGGAGTCACAGTGCGGATTTCATCCACTACGGGGTACAATGGACATAATCTTTACGGCACGACAGCTGCAAGAAGAATGCAGGGAACAGTGCCAGCCCTTGTAAATGGCCTTCTTTGACCTTACAAAGGCCTTTGATACTGTCAACCACGAGGGACTATGGAGTGTCCTCCTCTGTTTCGGCTGTCCACAAAAGTTTGTCACCATCCTCCGCCTGCTCCATGACGACATGCAGGCCTTGATCCTGACCAACAGATCCATCACAGACCCAATCCACGTCCGGACCGGGGTCAAGCAGGGCTGTGTCATAGCGCCAACCCTCTTCTCGATCTTCCTTGCTGCAATGCTCCACCTCACGTTCAACAAGCTCCCCGCTGGAGTGGAACTAAACTACAGGGCCAATGGCAATCTGTTCAACCTTCGTCGTTTCCAGGCCAGATCCATGACTGCCCCAACCTCTGTCGTTGAACTGCAGTACACGGACGACGCTTGTGTCTGTGCACATTCAGAGACTGAACTCCAAGTTATAGTCAGCATCTTCACTGAGACGTATGAAAGCATGGGCCTTACACTAAACATCCGTAAGGCAAAGGTTCTCTGCCAACCTGACCCCGCCGCGCAGCACTGCCCTCCAGTCATCAAGATCCATGGCGCAGCCCTGGACAACGTGGACCACTTTCCATACCTTGGGAGCCTACTATCAGCAAGAGCAGACATCGAAGACAAGGTTCAACACCGCTTCCAGAGCACCAGCGCAGCCTTCGGCCGCCTGAGGAAGAGAGTGTTCAAAGGTCAGGCCCTCAAATCTGCACCAAGCTCATGGTCTACAGGGCTGTAGTGATACCCGCCCTCCTGTATGGCTCAGAGACGTGGACCATATACAGTAGACACCTCAAATCGCTGGAGAAATACAAATCCCCTGGGAGGACAGATGCACCAATGTTAGTGTTCTCGATCAAGCCAACATCCCCAGCATCAAAGCACTGACCACACTCGACCAGCTTCGTTGGGCAGGCCACACTGTTTGCATGCATGACACAAGACTCCCAAAGCAAGTGCTCTACTCAGAACTCCTATACGGCAAGCGAGCCCCAGGTGGGCAGAGGAAACATTTCAAGGACACCCTCAAAGCCTCCTTGATAAAATGCAACATCCCTACCGACACCTGGGAATCCCTGGCCAAAGACCGCCCTAAGTGGAGGAAGAGCATCCGGGAGGGCGCTGAGCACCTCGTCGCCGAGAGCATGCAGAAAACAAGCGCAGGCAGCGGAAGGAGCGTGCGGCAAACCAGTCCCACCCACCCTTTCCTTCAACCACTGTCTGTCCCACCTGTGACAAGGACTGTAATTCCTATATTGGATTGTTCAATCACCTAAGAACTCATTTTTAGAGTGGAAGCAAGTCTTCCTCGATTTCGAGGGACTGCCCATGATGATGATAGCACTTTTTACAAAATGTAGTAGAATTGTGATGACTTCTGTTTGTTTTTGTGAGTGGCATGCACTTGGTTCAAGCAGATCCTATAGTTTGCTGAATCACTGAGAACACTATGCTCAAGGGCATTGTACACTGGAGCAATAATTGCCTTCATAACAGTGACTACACATCAAAAGTATTTTATTGGTTGTGAGACACTTTTGGATATTCTGAGGAGAAACTGTGTCAAAATTTAAGATCAAATAGGTGGATGAAGGAAAAAGGGTTGAAGGGATGTGGGAACAGGGTTGGTAAGTGTGATTAAGTCTATTTGCTCACATGGAGGGTAAATGCCGATGCATACTGTTTGTTTGCGGCAAATGGACTGTTTCCACGTTGTAACTTCTTTGCATTTCTGTGTATCATAATGTGAAAAACAGTATATAACTTCATTCCTTCCCTCTCTCCTTCCTCTCTTCCTCCCTCCTCCCTTTCTTTCACCATAGTACATCAATATTTATTTACTAGTCATCTTAGTTTTGGTGTGTATTATTTAGCCATGTTCAAATCTCACTCCAGGAACTTGAGCACATAAATCTAGACTGACACTCCAGTGCAGTGCTGAGGGAGCGCTGCACTGTCGAAGGTGCCATCTTTTGGATGAGACGTTAAACCGAGGCCCTTTCTGCTCTCTCAGGTGGACATAAAAGATCTCTTGGCACTATTTCAAAGAAGAGCAGGGGAGTTATTCTTGGTGTCCTGGCCAATATTTATCCCATAATTACCATAACAAAAACAGGTTATCTCCCACATTGCTGTTTGTGGGAGTTTGTTGTGCGCATGCTGGCTGCCGCGTTTCCCACATTACAACAGTGACTACACTCCAAAAGTACTTTATTAGTTGTAAAGCGCTTTGAGACATCCGGTAGTTATGAAAGGTGCTATATAAATGCAAGTCTTTCTTTCTTTGTTTCATGTTACACATGCATTCATTATTCATTCAACGTGGCTCCAGACCATTGCTAGCTGGCTAGAGGAGCGGGGTTGGGGGGTATGTCCAGACCCCATATAAATGATTCAGGAAGTAGATGTCTTTTGTACCCTTGATCTCTGTCTGTCTTTTCTCTCATAGTCCAAGGAAGCAGAGTCTGGGAACTTGAAGGCCATCATAATACAAGAAGCTTTAAACTAATTAGTGGGGGGGAGGGTTCAGGTGAGCAGAAATGTAAAAAAGTCAAAACAATTCTGTATTTAATTCATCAATCTCTTTCAACCTGGCCTCAAGCACTTCATCTTGCTCAGCTTGGGTTTGATCCTGTTCAGTAAATGCAATTTTCATATCTTGAATTATTCTCTCTTTTTCCTGAAGAGGCGGCAATAGAACAGGGTAGGACTGGGGGAAATGAAAACCAGAACGTGACAGGAAGGGACAGAATGTATAAATATAAAAGTGTATCAGAAAGTGGGGTCAAAGCAGGAAAAAATGGTAGAAAACACATTTAAAAGCTCTTTATCTGAATGCACGTAGCATTCGTAACAAAATAGATGAGTTTATGGCACAAATAGATCCAAATGGGTATGATCTGATAGCCATCACAGAGATGTGGTTGCAAGGTGACCAAGGCTGGGAACTAAATATTCAGGGGTATTTGACAATTCGGAAGGACAGACAGAAAGGAAAAAGAGGTGGGGTAGCTCTGTTAATAAAGGATGAGATCAGTGTGTTCGTGAGAAATGATATTGGCACAGAAGATCAAAATGTAGAATCAGTTTGGATGGAGATAAGTAATAATAAGGGGAAAAAGTCGCTGGTGGGCGTAGTCTATAACAGTTGGACGGAGTATAAATCAACAAATCATAAATCGCATTATTTTACCGAGTACTACCTCTTTAGTGATAGTGATTGTATTAAGTTCCTCCCTCCCAATAGCCCCTTGATTATCCACTATTGGGATGTTTTTAGTGTCTTCTACCATGACAACCGATACAAAATATTTGTTCAAAGTTTCTGCCATTTCCCTGTTCCCCATTATTCATTCCCCAGTCTCATCCTCTAAAGGACCAACATTTACTTTAGCCACTCTTTTCCTTTTTATGTACTGTAGAAACTCTTACTATCTGTTTTTATATTTCATGCTAGTTTGCTTTCATAATCTATCTTCTGTCTCTTATTCATTTTTTTAGTCATTCTTTGCTGGCTTTTAATAGTTTCCCAAACCTCTGGCCTCCTACTAGTCTTGGCCACATTGTATGACCTTGTTTTCAATTTGATACCATCCCTTATTTCCTTAGTTAGCCATGGATGGTTATCCCTTCTCTTAGTCTTTCCTTCTCATTAGAATATATTTTTGTTGAGAGTTATGAAATATCTCCTTAAATGTCTGTCACTGCTCAACAACCATCCCACACTTTAATCTTATTTTCCCAGTGCACTTTAACCAACTCTGCCCTCATACCTTTGTAGTCTCCTTTGTTTAAGCTTAGGACGCTGGTTTGAGATCCAACTTTCTCACCCTCCAACTGAATTTGAAATTCAACCCTGCTGTGGTCACTCAATAGAGGATTGTAATAAGGGAATGGCAATAATCCTGGATGATTTTTGTTATGTAATGATGTATGTATCGTCCCAGTACCTTAAATGTAATGTAAGCACTATGCCACACCACAGAGGGCGCTGTGGTGGGAAACCCTGGTAGTACCTGCAACAGGTGCTATATAAGGCTGACCACCACACCTGAGAGGCACTCTGGAGCTGAACAATAAAGGACGAAGGTCACAGCAGTTAGATTTACACCAGACCGTGTGGAGTCAGTGATTTGTGTGCTACATACACCACATTGGCAATGAGGAAGCGGACGAACTCCACGCAACCATGGCTACTCTGGGCTCGCTAAAGGATTTTACCGTGGGCAATGATTGGGAGGCCTTTACGGAAAGGCTCGAGTACTACTTCACAGCAAACGACCTGACGGAGAACACATACGCAATGAGAGAGAAGCGTAAGGCGATATTGCTCTCCAGTTGTGGCGATGAGGTTTACTGTCTCGTCAGGGAATTGCTGGCACCTGGGAGCGCCAGGGACAAGTCTAAGATAGCCTGCTCCCTGGTTGATTTCGCAACGTACCATTCAAGGAAACTATGCCGGATACACAATGAACTCTTCCTCAAGGCTCCCCTGGCTACTTTGCTTTGTCCAATCAATATGAAGGTTAAAATTGTGGTATATGTAGCACACAAATCACTGACTCCACACGGTCTGGTGTAAATCTAACTGCTGTGACCTTCGTCCTTTATTGTTCAGCTCCAGAGTGCCTCTCAGGTGTGGTGGTCAGCCTTATATAGCACCTGTTGCAGGTACTACCAGGGTTTCCCACCACAGCGCCCTCTGTGGTGTGGCATAGTGCTTACATTACATTTAAGGTACTGGGACGATACACAGATCATTACATAACATCACCTTCCCCCCCCTCCACCAGGACGCAGGACGATACACACATCATTACATAACATCACACTTGTCCAACGGAAGGCAGGTGGGCATAGACAGTATGGTACATATTATCTGGTACATGAACTGGTTATTGACTGGTAACGGATCCTTGATTTCCTTGTTAGCCGTTATCATTAATTGTACTTCATCCATTATTTTACACAAATACAGTGGCCATTCAGCATTATAAAAGTAATTCTTATTATAAATTCATTATCTCACATTAACATAGCTCATTTTAGACTCGCTCTGCCTTACAGAAGTCCTTTGTGGGGACCACCTCTTGGTAAGGCCCTTTTAAGACTCTCGGGTGCATTTTCTTTTTAAGGCGCCATCTTTGATGCAGGATTCCACGAGGCTTCTCCTTTTTTGCCGCCATCTTTGATGCTCTGCTGCTCCGACACGATGCCGCCGCCATCTTCTTCTCCGCCGCTCCGGATGCCCTCCGCCATCGCAGCCTCCGCTTCCCTCCGCTGCCACCTGACTTGCCGCCTCTCCTGCGGCCATCGTGGTCTCTCCAGCGGCCGCACTTGCCGCGTCCCCCACGGTCTCCGTAGCGGCCTCCCATGCGGCCGCCGACCTCCAGCTGCTGCCAACGCTAACAGCTCCTCGGCGGGGCTCTTCCGAACCACCGGCCATCCTGGATCCCTTGCACCCCGCTGGCTCACTCCCCCCCCACTAGGCCCCTCTCTGCAGGGCTGCTTGCCTGTGGGGGCTGAGGCTGCAGGATCTCTGTGGCTTGAGGTCCGGGCCTGGGGCTTGCCTGTGGGGGCTGAGGCTGCGGGATCTTTGGGGCCTGAGGTCCGGGCCTGGGGCTTGCCTGTGGGTGCATTGAGGCTGCAGCTCCAGCTCGGTTGGCGCTGCTCTCTGGGGACCCGGGGCACGGCTGCACCCCGGGGAGCAGCAGCCTGTGGAGGAATGAAGTCTTCCCAACTCCCACGGACTGTCCCCATCCACCTCCGGCCGAGGAGTGTCAGCCCATCGCCTGCAACGACCCACAGAGGTAAACCGTGCGTCTCGTCCCCGTGGGATACCTGCACCATCGCTCTGCCAAGAACAGATATTAGTTCCCTGGTGTAGGTACGCAGCTTCGCCGTGACCGGGACCAGCTTGGGTCGTGCAGCTGGGTTAATCCACAGTTTATCAAAAGTTCTCCGACTCATCAACGACGGACCCGAGCCCGTGTCCACTTCCATACTCACAGGGACTCCGTTGATTTTTACTTCCCTTATCACTGGGGGCGAATCGTCAGTACACGTGTGCAGTCCAAACACCTCATCATCTTCTACCTGCTCCTCGCTGAACAGTAGATCATCCCCCATCTCCTCAGCCACATGATGAGTCTGATTTCTTTTACACATACGCTGAAGGTGGCCTTTAACATGGCAGGTATTGCACGTGTACTCTGCAAACCTGCACCGGTGAGCCCCATGGCTTCCTCCACAACGCCAGCATGGTGCTGCTTGATTGGCCCCCCTCAGCGGACTGTGAGCTCCAGGATCCCGAGGTCCGTGCTCTCTGCCCCGGGCAGAGCCACGTTCTGCAGTTTTCTCCATGGTGGGCGCTATCCTGTGGACCGTGCCTGCCAGGTTCAAGACTGTGTGGATCATTTGCTTGGTGCTGCAAGTCGAGGTCATATATGCCCGGCTGATGGTGATGGCCTTTGTCAGAGTGACTGTGGGTTCCGTGGCCAGCAGCTTGTGAAGGAGGCCCTCGTGGCCAATCCCCATAACGAAAACGTCCCGCAAAGCCTCGTCAAGGTGTGCCCCAAAATCACACGGCGCCGCGAGTCTCCTGAGGTCCGCAGCATATTTGGTGACATCCTGGCCCTCAGGTCTGCAGTGATGGTAAAATTTGTATCTGGCCGTGAGGATGCTGTCCTTCGGTTTCAACTGGTCACGAATGAGTTCAGTCAGCTCCTCGTATGACTTGTCCCTGGCGCTCCCAGGTGCCAGCAAATCCCTGACGAGACAGTAAACCTCATCGCCACAACTGGAGAGCAATATCGCCTTACGCTTCTCTCTCATTGCGTATGTGTTCTCCGTCAGGTCGTTTGCTGTGAAGTAGTACTCGAGCCTTTCCGTAAAGGCCTCCCAATCATTGCCCACGGTAAAATCCTTTAGCGAGCCCAGAGTAGCCATGGTTGCGTGGAGTTCGTCCGCTTCCTCATTGCCAATGTGGTGTATCTAGCACACAAATCACTGACTCCACACGGTCTGGTGTAAATCTAACTGCTGCTGACCTTCGTCCTTTATTGTTCGGCTCCAGAGTGCCTCTCAGGTGTGGTGGTCACCCTTATATAGCACCTGTTACAGGTACTACCAGAGTTTTCCACCACAGCGCCCTCTGTGGTGTGGCATAGTGCTTACATTACATTTAAGGTACTGGGACGATACACACATCATTACATAACAAAAATCATCCAGGATTATTGCCATTCCTTTATTACAAGCCTCTATTGAGTGACCACAGCAGGGTTGAATTTCAAATTCAGTTGGAGGGTGAGAAAGTTGGATCTCAAACCAGTGTCCTAAGCTTAAACAAAGGAGACTACAAAGGTATGAGGGCAGAGTTGGTTAAAGTGCACTGGGAAAATAGATTAAAGTGTGGGATGGTTGTTGAGCAGTGACAGACATTTAAGGAGATATTTCATAACTCTCAACAAAAATATATTCTAATGAGAAGGAAAGACTAAGAGAAGGGATAACCATCCATGGCTAACTAAGGAAATAAGGGATGGTATCAAATTGAAAACAAGGTCATACAATGTGGCCAAGACTAGTGGGAGGCCAGAGGTTTGGGAAACTATTAAAAGCAAGCAAAGAATGACTAAAAAAATGAATAAGAGACAGAAGATAGATTATGAAAGCAAACTAGCATGAAATATAAAAACAGATAGTAAGAGTTTCTACAGTACATAAAAAGGAAAAGAGTGGCTAAAGTAAATGTTGGTCCTTTAGAGGATGAGACTGGGGAATGAATAATGGGGAACAGGGAAATGGCAGAAACTTTGAACAAATATTTTGTATCGGTTGTCATGGTAGAAGACACTAAAAACATCCCAATAGTGGATAATCAAGGGGCTATTGGGAGGGAGGAACTTAATACAATCACTATCACTAAAGAGGTAGAACTCGGTAAAATAATGCGACTAAAGGTGGACAAGTCCCCTGGACCTGATTGCTTGCATCCTAGGGTCTTAAAAGAAGTGGCTGCAGAGATAGTGGATGCATTGGTTGTAATCTACCAAAATTCCCTGGATTCTGGGGAGGTCCCAGCGGATTGGAAAACCGCAAATGTATCACCCCGATTTAAAAAAGGAGGGAGACAGAAAGCAGAAAACTATAGACCAGTTAGCCTAACATCTGTCGTTGGGAAAATGTTGGAGTCCACTATTAAAGAAGCAGTAGCAGGATGTTTTGAAAAGCATAATTCAATATGGTTTTATGAAAGGGAAATCATGTTCGACAAATTTGCTGGAGTTCTTTGAGGATGTAACGAGCAAGGTGGATAAGGGGGAACCAGTGGATGTGGTGTATTTGGATTTCCAGAAGGCATTCGATAAGGTGCCACATAAAAGGTGCTGTGCGGCAGGGACAGCTTGATGTAGGACCTTTGCCTTAAGGATGTTTAGCGTAAGGCCCATGCTTTCGTACGCCTCAGTAAAAACGTTGCCTATGACTTGGAGTTCAGCCTCTATATGTGAGCAGACGCAGGTGTTGTCCGCGTACTGTAGCTCGACGACAGAGCTACACTTGATCAGCTCTGCTGGGCAGGCCACATTGTTCGCATGCCAGACATGAGACTCCCAAAGCAAGCGCTCTACTCGGAACTCCTTTACAGCAAACGAGCCAAAGGTGGGCAGAGGAAACGTTACAAGGACACCCTCAAAGCCTCCCTTATAAAGTGCAACATCCCCACTAACACCTGGGAGTCCCTGGCCAAAGACCGCCCTATGTGGAGGAAGTGCATCCAGGAGGACGCTGAGCACCTCGGGTCTCATCGCCGAGATCATGCAGAAATCAAGTGCAGGCAACGGAAAGAGCGTGCGGCAAACCAGTCCCACCCACCACTTCCCACAACGACTATCTGTGACAGGGACTGTGGCTCTCGTATTGGACTGTTCAGCCACCGAAGGACTCATTTTTAGAGTGGAAGCAAGCGGATAAGTGGAGCTGAGTCCACGGCCAGATCAGCCATGATCTTGTTGAATGGCGGAGCAGGCTCGAGGGGCTAAATGGCCTACTCCTGTTCCTAATTTTTATGTTCTTATGTTATGATTCCGAGGGACTGCCTATGATGATGGATGACATAAAAGATTACTGCACAAGATAAAAGTTCACGGGGTTTGGGGTAATGTATTAGCATGGATAAAGGATTGGCTAACTAAAAGAAAACAGAGAGTCGGGATAAATGGGTCATTTTCCGGTTGGCAAATAGTAACTAGTGGAGTGCCGCAGGGATCGGTGCTGGGGCCTCAACTATTTACAATCTATATTAATGACTTGAATGAAGGGACCAAGTGTAATGTAACCAAGTTTGCTGATGATACAAAGATGGGTGGAAGGAGGAGAGCATGCCGGGAGATCTCAGACATGCCGTAATCGTGACCATCTTCAAACAAGAGGACATGTCCGGCTGCGGCAACGAGAGAGGAATCTCCCTGCTGTCGGCCACTGGGAAAGTTAGCTCAAGAATCCTCCCTGTGGCTGAAGAGCTCCTTCCAGAATCACAATGCGTATCCTGTCCACCAAGGGGTACAGCGGACATGATTTTCACTGCGCGACAGCTGCAAGAGAAATACAGGGAACAGCACCAACCCTTTACATGGCCTTCTTTGACCTCACAAAGACCTTTGACACTGTCAACCGTGACGGACTATGGAGCGTCCTCCTCCGTTTTGGCTGCCCCCAGAAGTTTGTCACCATCCTCCGCCTGCTCCTGAGCAATGGATCCATCACAGACCCAACGCTCTTCTCGACCTTCTTGCTGCAATGCTCCATCCCACTCTTAACAAGCTCCCCGCTGGAGTGCCTCTAAACTATAAAACCATTGAGAACCTGTTCAACCTTCGTCGCCTCCAGGCTAGATCCAAGGTCGTCCCATCCTCTATCATCAAACTACAATATGCGGACGACGCTTGCATCTGCGCACATTCAGAGCCGAACTCCACACCATCATCAACATCTTCACTGAGGCACACGAAAGCATAGGCCTTACACTAAACATCCGTAAGTCAAAGGTCCTCCACAAACCTAACCCCGCCACACAGCACTACCCCGCCCCCCCCCCTTCCCCCGGTCATCAAAATGCATGGCGCGGCCTTCGACAATGTGGGCCATTTTCTGTAGCTCGGAAGCCTACTATCAGCAAGGGCAGACATCGATGACGGGGTCCAACACCGCCTCCAGTATGCCAGCGCAGCCTTCGGTCGCCTGAGGAAGAGACTGTTTGAAGACCAGAACCTCCAAACTGGCACCAAGCTTATGGTCTACCAAGCAATAGTGATACCCGCCCTCCTTTATGGCTCAGAGACGTGGACCATATACAGTAGACACCTCAAAGCGCTGGAGAAGTACCATCAGCGCTACCTCCGCAAGATCCTGCAAATCCACTGGGAGACGCACCAACATCCGTGTTCGCACTTAGGCCAGCATCGAAGCACTGACCACAATTGACCAGCTCCATTGGGCGGGCCACATCATCCACATGCCCAACACGAGACTCCCAAAGCAAGCGTTCTACTCGGACCTCCTACACGGCAAGCGTGCCCCAGGTGGGCAGAGGAAACGTTTCAAGGACACCCTCGAAGCCTCCTTGATAAAGTGCAACATCCCCACCGACTCCTGGGAATCCCTGGCCAAAGACCGCCCTAAGTGGAAGAGCAGCATCGAGGGCGTTGAGCACCTTGAGTCTCGTCGCTGAGAGCATGCAGAAAGCAAGCGCAGACAACGGAAGGAGCATGCGGCAAATGAGACTCCCCACCCACCCTTTCCTCCAACGATTGTCTGTCCCACCTGTGACAGAGACTGTAATTCCCGTATTGGACTGTTCAGTCACCTGAGAACTCACTTTTAGAGTGGAAGCAAGTCTTCCTCGATTTCGAGGGACTGCCTATGGCGATGATGATGGATGGGAGCGTAAATTGTGAGGAGGACACAAGAAATTTGCAAAGGGATATAGACAGGCTAAGTGAGTGGGCAACAATTTGGCAGATGGAGTATAATGTGGGAAAATGTGAGATTATTCACTTTGGCAGAAAAAATAGAAAAGCAAATTATAATTTAAATGGAGAAAAATGTGCAAAGTGCTGCAGTACAGAGGGACTTGGGGGTCCTTGTGCATGAAACACAAAAAGGTAGTAAGCAGGTACAGCAAGTAATCAGGAAGGCAAATGGAATGTTGACCTTTATTGCAAGGGAGATGGAGTATAAAAGCAGGGAAGTCCTGCTACAGCTACAGGGTATTGGTGAAGCCACATATGTACAGTTTTGGTCTCCGTATTTAAGGAAGGATATACTTGCATTGGAGGCTGTTCAGCGAAGGAAACACTAGGTTGATTTTGGAGATGAGGAGGTTGACTTATGAAGATAGGTTGAGTAGGTTGGGCCTATACTCATTGGAGTTCAGAAGAATGGGAGGTGATCTTATTGAAACGTATAAGATAATGAGGGGGCTCAACCAGTTGGTTGTAGAGAGGATATTTCCACTCATGGGGAAAGTAAAACTAGGGGGCATAGTCTCAGAATAAGGGGCCTCCCATTTAAAACTGAGATGAGGAGGAATTTCTTCTCTTGGGGTTGTAAATCTGTGGAATTCTCTACCCCAGAGAGCTGTGGAGGCTGGGTCATTGAATATATTTAAGGTGGAGATAGACAGATTTTTGAGCGATAAGAGAATAAAGGTTATGGGGAGCGGGCAGGGAAGTGGAGTTGAGTCCATGATCAGATCAGCCATGATCTTATTAAATGGCGGATCAGGCTCGAGGGTCCAAATGGCCTACTCCTGCTCCTCCTACTTATGTTGTTATGTAAGCCATTTAATAACGCGCAGCATTCTTAGCTCTTAGCTGTTCAAGGAAAACAGATAACTTTATTTTGAGAATTTTGTTAGGGTAAAAATGATTCTGACAGGAGTTGGTGTAATGCTCAGTGTGGGAGCGCTCTTCTGTTCAGCAGAACCATTTCGAAATCTGCTTGTTTTTTGAATTTGTCTCTGAAAAGAGAAGCAAGGTCACGGTATAACAGAGCTATTGCAAATTGGCCTGTTTAATATTCATCCGTTGGTGTCAATTAAAAGGGTTGTGTAGCAATACTAATGCCAACCTTGGGGACATTGCAGCTCTAAAATGGGCACTGACCATGAGCTACCTTCTTCAACAGTGGTATTGGTGATGACGCAAATCCTTGATTGGTAGCAGTGGAAAGCCTCTTTAAAGGCGACACTGGCAGTAAGCTGCAGTCTTTAAATAATATAATGGTTGCATGCGCCCCCCCCCCCCCCCCCTCTTTAAAAGGTATACCAATGACACAAATTCCAGTTGAAAGGATTCCAGTTCCCTTAATTTATTTAATGCAAACGTTTTTTTTCAAATGTCCAATCTGGATTTTTTTCCAACCAGCTCAGAACCACACTATGTTTTTTTTTCCACTTCACCAACATCATCATCATCATAGGCAGCCCCTCGAACCGAGGATGACTTGCTCCCACGTCAAAAAGTTCACCGGTGTTTCAATGAAGGACCTAAAATTCCAGGTCCGAACTAAATCTTGAAGGGTGGAAGATGCCTGTGCATGGATTTTTTAATGTGTGGTGGCTGTTGCACACCATCCACCACACCGGCTTGACAGAGCTAGGTCTTGGCCCAGTAGCAAGGATTAACCAAGACGACTGGAGACCTGCTCTGCTGCATGGACCTAGTGCGCACACATATCGCAGTGTGGACTGGCCTGTGCTGCCCCTGGGCCCTCGCCTCTTCTGGGCCCCGAACTCGCTCCTCTCCTGGGCCCCGATCATGTCCCTCTACAGTCTCTCGCATCTCCTTCGCTCCGATCTCGCCGCTCCTGATGTACCTGCCCACGCTTTAATCATCCACTTAGACCTGGGTGACGTCCCTTTTCACTGCACGTGCTGCTCCCTGGAGTGGTATGCTGCCACGCTGCTCCTACCACTCCCCAGCCTGCTCCGATGGTGCTTGCAGGCCGGGGGCCACACAGACTGCTGGGCTAGGCTGCCACGCTGCTCCTTCCGCTCCCCGGCCTGCTCCGATGGTGCTCGCAGGCCGGGGGCCGCACAGACAACAACAATCATGGCTTTAAATATAAAATGGAAGAATGTAAATGTAACAGAATTTCCTGAAATAATCTTATGATTCCCACAATAATTGAATTATTAACCATTTTGTCCACAATTTATGGCTAACTGATGTCTGTATAACTAATGTTTAAGTATCTTGAGTAATACTCTTCCTACTGGGAGTGGAATTTCATTAGTCAAAAGACATCTGTTTCCTGTGAATTGGTGAATATGGTCTGTAGAAATAGGGAGAATCAGGTTATGGCCAAGCCATGACCAGTGTGAACATCTGCTACACATTCAACGGATCATCCTCCGCCATTTCCGCCACCTCCAGCATGATCCCACCACCAATCACATCTTCCCCTCCCCTCCCCTCTCAGCATTCCGAAGGGACCGCTCCCTCCGCGACACCCTGGTCCATTCCGCAGTCACCCCCAGCACCACCTCCCCCTCCCACGGCACCTTTCTCTGCAAGCACATGAGATGCAACACCTGCCCTTTTACCTCCTCCCTTCCCACTATCCAGGGCCCCAAATACTCCTTCCAGGTGAAACAGCCATTTACTTGTATTGCTTTCAATTTAGTATACTGTATTCGTTGCTTACGATGTGGTCCCTCTACATTGGGGAGACTAAGCGTAGATTGGGTGAGTGCTTTACGGAGCACCTCCGTTCAATCCGCAAGTGTGACCCTGAGCTTTCAGTCGCCTGTCACTTTAATTCTCCACTCCACTCCCACTCTGACCTCTCTGTGCTCGGTCTCCTACACTGTTCCAACGAAGCTCAAGGCAAGCTCGAGGAACAGCACCTCATCTTTTGTTTAGGCACTTTACAGCCTTCTGGAGTTCAACAATTTCAGAGCGTAACCGCTGCCAATCTTCGGCTCCCTTTCCCTCTCTGCCCCCCCGGAGCCTGTTTCTTTTTTTCTCCTTGCTCTAATGACAGCTGGTCATTATCCTGCCATTCACACCCTATCTTGACTAATGTTTTTCTAACTCCTAGCATTATCATTTCAATTTGGCCCATCAGCCCTTTTGTCTCTAATCTCTCCTGTCTTCCACCCCATCACAGACCATCGCTTCCTGTCTGCCAACCAGTTCTCTATCCACGTCAGTACATTACCCCCAATACCATGTGCTTTAATTTTGCACACCAATCTCTTGTGTGCGACCTTGTCAAAAGCCTTTTGAAAGTCCAAATACACCACATCCACTGGTTCTCCCTTGTCCACTCTACCAATTACATCCTCAAAATATTCTAGAAGATTTGTCAAGCATGATTTCCCCTTCATAAATCCATGCTGACTTGGACTGATCCTGTCACTGCTTTACAAATGCGCTGCTATTTCATCTTTAATAATTGATTCCAACATTTTCCCCACTAAGGATGTCAGGCTAACCAGTCTATAATTCCCCATTTTCTCACTCCCTCCTTTTTTAAATAGTGGTGTTACATTCGCTACCCTCCAGTCCATAGGCACTGATCCAGAGTCGATAGACTGTTGGAAAATAATCATCAATGCATCCACTATTTCTATGGCCACTTCCTTAAGTACTCTGGGATGCAGACTATCAGGCCCCAGGGATTTATCGGCCTTCAATCCCATCAATTTCCCTAACACAATTTCCCACCTAATAAGGATTTCCTTCAGTTCCTCCTTCTCTCGAGACCGTAGTATTTCCGGAAGGTTATTTGTGTCTTCCTTCGTGAAGACAGAACCAAAGTATTTGTTCAACTGGTCTGCCATTTCTTTGTTCCCCATTATAAATTCACCTGAATCTGACTGCAAGGGACCTACGTTTGTCTTCACTAATCTTTTTCTCTTCACATTCCCCCTTTATGTCCAAAAAAAAATTATTACTCTTATACACAATTTTTTTGCTGCGCAAAAGTACTTTTTGCTACCTGAACATTATAGAACATTAACCATGTTCTCCTCTACCAAATCTTCCCTTCAGCTGATCATGCATGCAGAGTTGTGCACATTCTGAAACAAAAATATAGGGTTCATATAAAAATGGAAGGAATAGCAACCATTAAGTGAGCCTATCGTCAAAACTGCTGTTTGGCGCAGATCGACTTGAACAGGCCATTGTTCAACCTGGTAACACTTATCCAACTATACTAAGCCAAGGTAGTTTGTAGCACATCATGGTAATTGTGCAGTTTTCAAGGCCAAGTCCTTTGAATAATTAGCATAAGCTCCAGAAGCACCTCTTTCTTGGCGGCTAACCTAATGGAGCAAGCAAAAAAATCTGGTTGGCAGCTCAAGTTTAAACAGATGTGACCACTTTAAGTTAATTCATTACATATGGGACAAATGTTGTTTCAGTGATATAAAGGTTCAAAATGGAATTTAAATCTTGTCAGTCTTTGCCGAGGCTAATGGTCGGGAGGGGACCGGGTAAGAAGTATCAGGTAAAAAGATAATGAAAGGATGGATGAACCAAATAGGCTATATTTTACTGAATGCATTAGTTGCCTTTGCTGGGAAATCCTCAATTTTTGTATTTTTGTTTCTTTTTTCTTGCTACTACTATTTGCTAGAATTCTTTGAGAATGTAACAAACAGGGTGGATAAAGGGGAACCAGTAGATGTGGTGTATTTGGACTTCCAGAAGGCATTTGACAAGGTGCCTCATATAAGGTTACTGCACAAGATAAAAGTTCACGGGGTTGGGGGTAATATATTAGCATGGATAGAGGATTGACTAACGAACAGAAAACAGAGAGTCGGAATAAAATGGTTCATTCTCGGGCTGGCAATCAGTAGTAACCAGTGGTGCCGCAGGGATCAGTGCTGGGACCCCAACTATTTATAATCTATATTAACGACTTGGAAGAAGGGACTGAGTGTAACGTAGCCAAATTTGCTGACGATACAAAGATGGGAGGGAAAGCAATGTGTGAAGAGGACACAAAAAATCTGTAAAAGGACATAGACAGGCTAAGTGAGTGGGCAAAAATTTGGCAGATGGAGTATAATGTTGAAAAGTGTGACATCATGCACTTTGGCAGAAAAAAATCAAAGAGCAAGTTATTATTTAAATGGAGAAAGATTGCAAAGTGCTGCAGTACAGCGGGACCTGAGGGTACTTGTGCATGAAACACAAAAGGTTAGTATGCAGGTACAGCAAGTGATCAGGAAGGCCAATGGAATCTTGGCCTTTATTGCAAAGGGGATGGAGTATAAAAGCAAGGAAGTCTTGGTACAGTTGTACAGGGTATTGGTGTGGCCACACCTGGAATACTGCGTATAGTTTTGGTTTCCATATTTACGAAAGGATATACTTGCTTTGGAGGCAGTTCAGAGAAGGTTCACAAGATTGATTCCGGAGATGAGGGGTTGACTTATAAGGAAAGGTTGAGTAGGTTGGGCCTCTACTCATTGGAATTCAGAAGAATGAGAGGTGATCTTATCGAAACATATAAGATTATGAGGGGGCTTGACAAGGTGGATGCAGGGAGGATGTTTCCACTAATAGGGGAGACTAGAACTAGAGGGCATAATCTTAGAATAAGGGGCCACCCATTTAAAACTGAGATAAGGAGAAATTTCTTCTCTCAGAGGGTTGTGGATCTGTGGAATTCGCTGCCTCAGAGAGCTGTGGAAACTAGGACATTGAATGAATTTAAGACCGAAATAGACAGTTTCTTAAACGATAAGGGAATAAGGGGTTATGGAGAGCGGACAGTCCATGATCGGATCAGCCATTATCGTATTAAATGGAGGAGCAGGCTCGAAGGACCGTATGGCCTACTCCTGCTCCTATTTCTTATGTTCTTATGTAACTTCATTATTCTTTGTTGCTGCCATCTTTGAACTCACACTATACAAAGACATGAGGATGGTTATTCCTTTGCTGGTTCCAAATACACTGCAGAAATGAGTGGGGACGTGTGACCATGAGGGGCCAGCAAATGCAGGGCCAGTGACTCCTAAGGCATTTAGTTCATGCCTGTAACTGCCCTGTACCTGTCAGAGTACCTGGCTCTGCCATCTGTGCTTCACAAGACAAGCTGCTACAGCATTGTGCCATCTGCTGCACATGGTAAGATATGCAAAATCATAAATAAGAACATAAGAACATAAGAAATAGGAACAGGAATAGGCCATATGGCCCCTCGAGCCTGCTCCGCCATTCAATAAGATCAAGGCTGATCTGATCATGGACTCAGCTCCACTTCCCCGCCTGCTCCCCATAACCCCTTATCCCCTTATCGTTTAAGAAACTGTCTATTTCTGTCTTAAATTTATTCAGTGTCCCAGCTTCCACAGCTCTCTGAGGCAGCGAATTCCACAGATTTACAACCCTCAGAGAAGAAATTTCTCCTCATCTCAGTTTTAAATGGGCGGCCCCTTATTCTAAGGTCATGCCCTCTAGTTCTAATCTCCCCCATCTCTGCATCCACCTTGTCAAGCCCCCTCATAATCTTACACGTTTTGATAAGATCAAGCTGAATTTAGGGAGCTAGGAGTTAAATTAAAAAGTAGGACCTCAAAGGTAGTAATCTCTGGATTGCTACCAGTGCCACGTGCTAATCAGAGTAGAGGGAGCAGGATAGTTAGAATAAATACGTGGCTTGAGCAGTGGTGCAAGAGGGAGGGATTCAAATTCCTGGGACATTGGAACCAGTTCTGGGGGAAGTGGGACCTGTACAAAAGGGACGGTCTGCACTTGGGCAGGACTGGAACTGATGTCCTGGGGGTAACATTTGCTAATGCAGTTCGGGAGTGTTTAAACTAATATGGCAGGGGGATGGGAACCTATGCAGCGAGATAGGGCGAAGTAATATGGAGTCAGAAACAGATGGTAGAAAGGTAAAAAGTAATAGTGGAAGGCCGAGTAAACAAAGGCAAGAAACAAAAAGGGCCACACTACATCATAATTCTAAAAGGACAAAGGGTGTTGAAAAAACAAGCCTGAAGGCTTTGTGTCTTAATGCAAGGAGTATCCGTAATAAGGTGGATGAATTAACTGTGCAAATAGATGTTAACGGATATGATGTGATTGGGATTACGGAGACGTGGCTCCAGGATGATCAGGGCTGGGAACTCAACGTCCATGGGTATTCAACATTCAGGAAGGATAGAATAAAAGGAAAAGGAGGTGGGGTAGCATTGCTGGTTAAAGAGGAGATTAATGCAATAGTTAGGAAGGACATTAGCTTGGATGATGTGGAATCTATATGGGCAGAGCTGCAGAACACCAAAGGGCAAAAAACGTTAGTGGGAGTTGTGTACAGACCGCCAAACAGTAGTAGTGATGTTGGGGAGGGCATCAAACAGGAAATTAGGGGTGCATGCAATAAAGGTGCAGCAGTTATCATGAGTGACTTTAATATGCATATAGATTGGGCTAACCAAACTGGAAGCAATACGGTGGAGGAGGATTTCCTGGAGTGCATAAGGGATGGTTTTCTAGACCAATATGTCGAGGAACCAACTAGGGGGGAGGCCATCTTAGACTGGGTGCTGTGTAATGAGAGAGGATTAATTAGTAATCTCGTTGTGCGAGGCCCCTTAGGGCAGAGTGACCATAATATGGTGGAATTCTACATTAGGATGAAGAATGAAACAATTAATTCAGAGACCATGGTCCAGAACTTAAAGAAGGGTAACTTTGAAGTTATGAGGCGTGAATTGACTAGGATAGATTGGCGAATGATACTTAAGGGGTTGACAGTGGATGGGCAATGGCAGACATATAGAGACCGCATGGATGAACTACAACAATTATACATCCCTGTCTAGCGTAAAAATAAAAAAGGGAAGATGGCTCAACCGTGGCTATCAAGGGAAATCAGGGATAGTATTAAAGCCAAGGAAGTGGCATACAAATTGGCCAGAAATAGCAGTGAATCTGGGGACTGGGAGAAATTTAGAACTCAGCAGAGGAGGACAAAGGGTTTGATTAGGGCAGGGAAAATAGAGTACGAGAGGAAGCTTGCAGGGAACATTAAGATGGACTACAAAAGTTTCTATAGATATGTAAAGAGAAAAAGTTAAGTAAAGACAAACGTAGGTCCCCTGCGGTCAGAATCAGGGGAAGTCATAATGGGGAACAAAGAAATGGCAGACCAATTGAACAAGTACTTTGGTTCGGTATTCACTAAGAAGGACACAAACAACCTTCCGGATATAAAAGGGGTCAGAGGGTCTAGTAAGGAGGAGGAACTGAGGGAAATCCTTATTAGTCGGGAAATTGTGTTGGGGAAATTGATGGGATTGAAGGCGGATAAATCCCCAGGGCCTGATGAACTGCATCCCAGAGTACTTAAGGAGATGGCCTTAGAAATAGCGGATGCATTGACAGTCATTTTCCAACATTCCATAGACTCTGGATCAGTTCCTATCAAGTGGAGGGTAGCCAGTGTAACCCCACTTTTTAAAAAAGGAGGGAGAGAGAAAACAGGGAACAGCCTGACATCGGTAGTGGGTAAAATGATGGAATCAATTATTAAGGATGTCATAGCAGCGCATTTGGAAAGAGGTGACATGATAGGTCCAAGTCAGCATGGATTTGTGAAAGGGAAATCATGCTTGACAAATCTTCTGGAATTTTTTGAGGATGTTTCCAGTAGAGTGGACAAGGGAGAACCAGTTGATGTGGTATATTTGGACTTTCAGAAGGCTTTCGACAAGGTCCCACACAAGAATTAATGTGCAAAGTTAAAGCACATGGGATTGGGGGTAGTGTGCTGACATGGATTGAGAAGTGGTTGTCAGACAGGAAGCAAAGAGTAGAAGTAAATGGGTACTTTTCAGAATGGCAGGCAGTGACTAGTGGGGTACCGCAAGGTTCTGTGCTGGGGCCCCAGCTGTTTACATTGTACATTAATGATTTGGACGAGGGGATTAAATGTAGTATCTCCAAATTTGCGGATGACACTAAGTTGGGTGGCAGTGTGAGCTGCAAGGAGGATGCTATGAGGCTGCAGTGTGACTTGGATAGGTTAGGTGAGTGGGCAAATGCATGGCAGATGAAGTATAATGTGGATAAATGTGAGGTTATCCACTTTGGTGGTAAAAACAGAGAGACAGACTATTATCTGAATAGTGACAGATTAGGAAAAGGGGAGGTGCAACGAGACCTGGGTGCCATGGTACATCAGTCATTGAAGGTTGGCATGCAGGTACAGCAGGCGGTTAAGAAAGCAAATGGCATGTTGGCCTTCATAGCGAGGGGATTTGAGTACAGGGGCAGGGGAGGTATTGCTACAGTTGTACAGGGCCTTGGTGAGGCCACATCTGGAGTATTGTGTACAGTTTTGGTCTCCTAACTTGAGGAAGGACATTCTTGCTATTGAGGGAGTGCAGCGAAGGTTCACCAGACTGATTCCCGGGATGGCAGGACTGACCTATCAAGAAAGACTGGATCAACTGGGCTTGTATTCACTGGAGTTCAGAAGAATGAGAGGGGACCTCATAGAAACGTTTAAAATTCTGACGGGTTTAGACAGGTTAGATGCAGGAAGAATGTTCCCAATGTTGGGGAAGTCCAGAACCAGGGGTCACAGTCTAATGATAAGGGGTAAGCCATTTAGGACTGAGATGAGGAGAAACTTCTTCACCCAGAGAGTGGTGAACCTGTGGAATTCTCTACCACAGAAAGTTGTTGAAGCCAATTCACTAAATATATTCAAAAAGGAGTTAGATATAGTCCTTACTACTAGGGGGATCAAGGGGTATGGCGAGAAAGCAGGAATGGGGTACTGAGGTTGCATGTTCAGCCATGAACTCATTGAATGGCGGTACAGGCTCGAAGGGCCGAATGGCCTATTCCTGCACCTTTTTTCTATGTTTCTATCACCTCTCATTCTTCTGAATTCCAATGAGTAGAGGCCCAACCTACTCAACCTTTCCTTATAAGTCAACCCCCTCAATCCCCGGAATCAACCTTGTGCACCTTCTCTGAACTGTCTCCAAAGCAAGTATATCCTTTCGTAAATATGGAAACCAAAACTGCATGCAGTATTCCAGGTGTGGCCTCACCAATACCTTATATTGCTGTAGCAAAGCTTCCCTGCTTTTATACTCCATCCCCTTTGCAATAAAGGTCAATATACCATTGGCCTTTTGATCACTTGTTGTACCTGCATACAATCCTTTTGCGTTTCATGCACAAGTACCCCCAGGTCCCGCTGTACTGAAGCACTTTGTAATCTTTCTCCATTTTAATAACAACTTGCTCTTTGATTTTTTTTCTGCCAAAGTGCATGACCTCACATTTTGCAACATTATACTCCATCTGCCATATTTTTGCCCACTCACTTAACCTGTCTATGTCCTTTTGCAGATTTTTTGTGTCCTCACACATTGCTTTTCCTCCCATCTTTGTATCGTCAGCAAACTTGGCGACATTACACTCAGTCCCTTTTCCAAGTCGTTAATATAGATTATAAATAGTTGGGGTCCCAGCACTGATCCCTGCGGCACCCCACTAGTTACTGGTTGCCAACCAGAGAATGAACCATTTATCCTGCCTCTCTGTTCTCTGTTAGTTAGCCAATCCTGTATCCATGCTAATATGAACATTTATCTTGTGCAGTAACCTTTTATGTGGCACCTTGTCAAATGCCTTCTGGAAGTCCAAATACACCACATCCACTGGTTCCCCTTTATCCACCCTGTTTGTTACATCCTCGAAGAACTCCAGCAAATTTGTCAAACATGACTTCCTCTTCATAAATCCATGCTGACTCTGCCTGACCGAATTTTGCTTTTCCAAATGTCCTGCTACTGCTTCTTTAATAATGGACTCCAACATTTTCCCAACCACAGATGTTAGGCTAACTGGTTTATAGTTTCCTGCTTTTTGTCTGCCTCCTTTTTTAAATAGTGGTGTTACATTTGCAGTTTTCCAATCTGCTGGGACTTCCCCAGAATCCAGGGAATTTTGGTAAATTATAACTAATGCCTCCACAATCCCTGCCGCTACTTCTCTTAAGACCCTAGGATGCAAGCCATCAGGTCCATAAATGCAGTCCTTTTATCGCTTTTATGATTTTACTATACATTCATCGTAAACTGATAACTACCAGGGAAAAAGTTTAATTGTTATTATATTGTGTCACTGAAATAATAAATATAAATTTTTGAGGTAAAAGTTCAGGATCTTTGAAGTCGGTGGTACATACCTCTAACAGTGGAGTCTTGTATTGCCAGCATGGAATCTACCTAAATCCTAACTTTGACATCTGGGTTTTTTTATGACTTCAGAGTGAGTGTTACAAGTTCTCTGATAGGGTCGAATGGTAAAAACAATGTTAATTTGGCATGATTTACCCTCGCTCCACCCAGTAATTGTTAATACTATTATCTACATTTCTAAATACGTGTTTTATACAATTAGAGTGTGGTAATTACTTGGAATGGACTTCGCAGGAAAATGATCAAAGCTGGTAGCATCAGTCATTTTAAGAGGATCTTGCACAGGCATTTAATGAAGAAAATGAATAGAGGAATATAGGTAGTGTGCTGTGTATTCTACATTTGAACCATGGGGCTCAGGTGACAGGTGGTTAACACAGGCTTTTCTGGTATTGTACATTGTTATGTTACCACTTCTAGGCCCCAAGTTTTGTGCCGTGGCGAAAACGCCGCACCTCTGAGCTGAGCGCCTGTTTTTTGCGCCGAAAACTGTGCCTAAAAAAAAGTCCGATATGGAGCTCGATGTCTGCTTGGCGCGGCGCGCTCTTCGCAGCAGGGGGCGGAGCCTAACACTCGCGCCGATTTTCTAAGTAGCAGGGGGCGGGTACAATTTAAATTAGCCTTCGTGGTGCCGGCAACCCTGCGCCTACGCGTTGCAGCGTTCACGCAGTCTCACACAAACATTGGCACTCGGCCATTTTTTAAAATACTGCAGAAAAAGTGAAGATTTGTTTCTTGGACCCCTGCAAAGGCTTGTAATTTAATTTTTTTTTATATTTCTGTGTGTGAGGGAGTGCTTTTAGCAGCACTGCTGAATAAATCACCTGCTGAAATCAGTGAGTTCAGCTTTTCGCTGCTAAACTTGCAGAACCGGTGCTGCATTGGTGCATGCAAATTAAGGCCTGTGTTTGGAGAAATAAAAGTGCCAATTCAACTTTGCAATAATACGTGGTGTTGACAATGCAGCACCCATTCTGCAAATTTAAATATAAAACTGTTGATGTGGCTGCCTCTCCCTGTCCAAATGGCCTCAGTCCCCCTCACAGCTCGAAGGCTGCTGCTGTATCTTCGGCTGCCGGCCAGCCACTGACGCCGCTGATATCCTGTGGCCAAATGGCCTCACTTCTGTCCGCTGCTGATTCTTTGGCTGCCGGCCAGCCACTGACGCCGCCACTAAAGCGTGGCCGAATGGCCTCAAGAACCTTAATGAACTGCGTGTGTCCTGCGTTGATTCTTCGGCTGCCGGCCAGCCACTGACGCTGCTGCTATCTCATGGCCGAATGGCCTCACATCGGTCCGCTGCTTCTTCGGCTGCCGGCCAGCCACTGACGCCGCTGATATCTCATGGCCGAATGGCCTCGGGTCCGTCTGGTGCTGCTTCTTCGCGGCCAGCCACGAAGAGTATGAAGGCCTGCCTCAAGCACTGCAGCTCAGCTCGAAGCTTGCTACCGCTGCCGTCGAGACACTGACGCCACACCGCTGCCTGTCTCCAACATGAAAGGCCTGCCTGAAGCACTTTCACACAGGTAGGAACATGGTTTATTTAATTTTTTCTTTGCTTATAAATTTTTATTCAGGTTGGATTTATTTGTATAATATTTGTATAAGTATAACTAAGGATTGATTGTAGAATTTAATGACTTCCCATCCCCCCCTCCTCGTTCCCTACGCCTAATTTGTAACCTACGCCTGATTTTCTAAAGTGTAGACAAGGTTTTTTCGAGCGTACAAAAATCTTCACTTACTCCATTCTAAGTTAGTTTGGAGTAAGTTTTCAGTCACGAAACTTTGAAATCAGGCGTAAGTGGCCGGACACGCCCCCTTTTGAAAAAAAATTCTGTTCCAAAGTGAAACTGTTCTAACTGACTAGAACTAGAGCAAACTAAATGTCGAGAATTCCGATTTCTAAGATACTCCGTTCTACACCAGTTGCTCCTAAAAATCAGGAGCAAATCATGTGGAAACTTGGGGCCCTACTTTCTAGATAAATATTGCAGCTACAAGATTTGCTCATTATATATAGAAGTTATGTAGACAATAGTTTGGACATATGTGTATGCTGCTTTATTCTGTCTGAAATATAGAGTTGCTCCTCTATGAAACAAGATACATTAACATTGCATGCATTGTATCTGAAACGCTGTTTGACAGTGGAAGAAAAACTGGCAGAACCAGTTACACCAAATAGAATTGCATCTGTTAATGGTGAATTTCAGCTTCACATTGACAATAAGCTGGCCTAATATCATAGTGAAGTGGAGTGAGATCAACTGTACAGGGCGTTGGTGAGACCACACCTGGAGTACTGCATACAGTTTTGGTCTCCTTATTTAAGGAAAGACTTACTTGCATTGGAGGTTCACTAGGTTGATTCCTCAGATGAAGGGGTTGTCTTATGAAGAAAGGTTGAGCAGGTTGGGCCTATACTCATTGGAGTTTAGAAGAATGAGAGTTGATCTTATTGAAATGTATAAGATTCTGAGAGGCTTGACAAGGTAGATGCAGAGAGGAATCGCCCATTTAAAATGGAAATGCGAAAGAATTTCTTCTCTCAGAGGGTGGTGAATCTTTGGAATTCTCTACCCCATAGAGCTGTGGAGGCTGGATCACTGAATATATTTAAGGTGGAGATAGACAGATTTTTGAATGATAAGGGAGTCCAGGGTTAAGAAGAGTGGGCAGTGAAGTGGAGTTGAGGCCAAGATCAGATCAGCCATTACCTTATTGAATGGCACAGCGGGCTCGAGGGGCCAAATGACCTACTCGTGCTCCTATTTCTTATGTTCTTATGAGACTCCCTGGAAGGGCTAGCCTCCCACGATTTTGGTTTTACACTGTTTGACATGTAGATTCAGTGTGGTGTCAAACCGGGTTTGCAAAGCATTCAGGAGACTAATGGATCCAGAACATTTTGTAAAGCTCTCTGACTTTAATTTATGTTTAGAAGAGGTAGTTCTCCATTTTTCTGTTCGCTAAACATTTAGAGGCCAAAATTGCCCCCTTTTAAAGGCATTTTCGCCCGGGGGTAGGCATCGGGTATGACCCGTCCACAACTGCCACCGGACCAGGTTTCTGCCGCACCCTGTCTTTCCTGCCCCACCTGGCACGCCGACCCATTACTGCCCTGCGCCGACCCCTTTTGCACCCGTGGTTGCCGCTGGTCAGTGCCCCCGAAGCTGCCGGCGGCTGGGTGCTGTGGCCGCCCTTAAAAGGGAGGGCGTAACGCCACGGCCATCATTTTGATTTAATTGTCAGCCGACAGGAAGCCCGGCCCGCCCGCCACAAAGGCCTCGCTAGGCCTCGCAGCACCCCGCCCCTTTCAGTGAAGAGGAGGGACATTGCGATGCATCAGCAGAAAAGCAGCAGAGAAGTCATATTAGGTTGTCTTGTGCATTTCTTAACAGCCAGCGTTGTTCTTGGCAGGTCTTGAGATCCCAAAAAAGGCTTTTTAAAATACCTCTCTTTCTTCTCATTCTTATCCTCCCCCCCCGCCCCCACCACCCCACCCCGCCCCCCAGTAGTCCCCATTAACTAAATATGATGATGGAAAAGTTCAGAACTCCTGTTGTCCTGTCTACAGGAGGAAGTTTGGAGGCCGAAAATCTAGTGATGTACCTAAGGAGAAAAGAATGGGGGAGTATTGACATTTTATACATGGCTTCCATTATAACTGACTGACCTTGCTCATAAATATTATTTAAAGTGCGAAAAATCTAACATAATGGACTTAAAAAATTCATGCACATAAACTTATGAAAATAGAGTTTATTCCAGTGGAAAAAATGTGCTAATGTTGTAGAATACAATGTTAAAAATGAATTCAATTGTCACCTGAGCTATAACATCAGAAAATGCATTAGATAGCACAAGAGCAATATGTTTATCAGCATACCAGGTCAACACAGTTTACAGTTTACCTGTGTGATGGCTCTTGGTTAATCAGTGATTTTTTTTTTCTTGATTTAATTTACTCCTTCTAACCTTGACTGCTCCTGTGTCTGTTTTGGTGCCCAGTAGGTCAGAAAAGTTCATGGAAGACCACATTCTTTTGAAATGATGGCGAGCTGTTTTGTTGTACTCTTCGGGAAATAATACATTTAAATATTCATTTTACTTTCACTGGTTAAAAGAAGATTTGTTTATCCCCTTCATTGGTCATATTTAAGGATGTGAAAGAACACAGGACAGGAGGAAAGACTGACTTATGCCGGAACTTAAATAAGATTAAAAGATTGTTGTTTAACATCTACTTTTTCCAATACCGTGCATACTAAATTACTGTATTAACAAATTTAATCAAAGATAATAGTGCTGAAGAAATCAGTTGCCATATTTATAACATTGAATAAAAGTGTAAGCAGACCAAGAAGCAGGAATTATAAAAAATCCTTTTTCAATATCAGCAAGCTCGTGTTCAAACAGTTTAAGTGAAACGTTGCTTAATTCTCATGTTCCTGCCAGCAAAGACCTGTTAAATAATCATTTCCTTTTAAAACTAAATAAAAAATACAGTTATTAGAATGTTTATGTTTGTAACATTTGAGTATAATTTCCTTACGGCTTTACATCTGTGAGATATAAGCTCCGATTTTATGCAGCTCCGCCGGCAGTGCTTGTGGAGGGCAAAGGTCATGACTTTGGGCCCCTGATCTCATGCGCCTGATTTGTAGTGTGATAAGTTTTGCAAGGTGTGATCTTTGTAAGCCAAAGAAGGCAGCGCTGCAGCATGCAGAACCCTACTTTGAATTGACTTATTATTAAAATAAGGTCACGTGCTGAATTTTGCAATCTACCTCACCCATATAAAATGGGCACATTGCAGCTCAACATACCTGGCCTGCCTTAGCTTAATCTTTAAAACAAGGTTTCTTTTTTATTTAGTTTTTGACGGTGAGCAGTTACCTACCACTGAATTTAACATCTCTCAGAATTTTTAGCATATGCATTTCTGCCTTTTTGCAAAAGTCTTCAGTTTGCTAATCAACACTTTTGTGTAATCTTTGCCATTGCTGCTCCATTACGAGTTGTAACTAACAAATTTGAAGTATTCCTATGTGCTGCATGAGTTTGATGAGGACAAATTCATGCCATTTAAGTAATAAGTAAAATACTGCAGATGCCGGATATCAGAATCAAAAGCACAGAAGACTATCGGACTATCGGTTCTCTCCACAGATACTGATTGACCTCCTGTGTGGTTCCAGTTTTTACCTTAAACTATATGTTCACTCCTGTCAATACCCAAGGATCTGTCTTTATGAACCACAGCACTCCGACCTGGGTATATGGGTAGATACCTGTCACTGCCAAAGCTGTGACCAAACTTCCTTCCTCTGCAGCCTGACTCATAGAGTTTCAAGGACTAGGGTAGTTCTTCCTGTAGCTGTGATGGTCACAGTGGCATCATTTGCCAGATAAGCCAGTCTGCAGTGCATACCTGTATAACATGTGATGGATGCTATGTTTGCCAGAGGAAACACCTTTATCATTTTTCCAATGCAAAGGAGACTCCAACACTGCAGAGGCCACAAAACTTTTGCTGGCTAACAACCTTCCCAATAATCCCAAGCGTTATTGACGGAATCTATATGGTCATCGGGGCTTCAAGTGTCAGTCCTAATGTATGCATGAATAGCAAGGGATATCGCTCCATAAATGTTCAGGTGGTTTTTGACCATAGAAATTAAATGCTGCACATTAATGCCTATTATCCAAGGAGCAATCATGATGCTTTTATCCTGCTGCAGTCCACCATGCCTCCATTATTTGGGAGACCAGGACTACTGTTTGCAGCTATAGCAGATGACCCCGATTAGAAGCCCCCACACAGCAGCAGAGTGCTGGTACAGTGAGACCCATGCCAGCACCTGAGCTGCTGTGGAGTGCGTAATAAGGTGGACGAATTAACTGCGCAGTCAGCTATTAACGAATGTGATATAATTGAGATTACGGAGACATGGCTCCAGTGTGACCAAGGCTGGGAACTCAACATCTAGGGGTATTCAACATTCAGGAAGGATAGACAGAAAGGAAAAGGAGGTGGGGTGGCGTTGCAGGTTAGAGAAGAAATGAACGCAATAGTCAGGAAGGACATTAGCTTGGATGATGTGGAATCTGTATGGGTAGAGCTGCGGAATACCAAAGGGCAGAAAACGCTAGTGGGAGTTGTGTACAGACCAGCAAAACAAACCACCAAACAGTAGTAGTGAGGTTGGGAACAGCATCAAAGAAGAAATTAGGGATGCGTGCAATAAAAGTACAGCAGTTATCATGGGCGACTTTAATCTACATATAGATTGGGCTAACCAAACTGGTAGCAGTATGGTGGAGGAGGATTTCCTGGAGTGCATTAGGGATGGTTTTCTAGACCAATATGTTGTGGAACCAACTAGAGGGCTGGCCGTCCTAGACTGGGTGATGCGTAACGAGAAAGGACTAATTAGCAATCTTGTGCGAGGCCCCTTGGGGAAGAGTGATCATAATATGGTAGAATTCTTTATTAAGATGGGGAGTGACATAGTTAATTCAGAGGCTAGGATCCTGAACTTAAGGAATGGTAACGTCAATGATATGAATTGGCTAGAATAGACTGGCGAATGATACTTAAAGGGTGAACAGTGGATAGGCAATGGCAAACATTTAAAGAGCACATGGATGAACTTCAACAATTGTACATCCCTGTCTGGAGTAAAAATAAAACGGGGAAGGTGGCTCAACCGTGGCTAACAAGGGAAATTAGGGATAGTGTTAAATCCAAGGAAGAGGCATATAAATTGGCCAGAAAAAGCAGCAAACCTGAGGACTGGGAGAAATTTAGAATTCAGCAGAGGAGGACAAAGGGTTTAATTAAGATGGGGAAAATTGAGTATGAGAGTAAGCTTGCAGGGAACATAAAAACTGACTGCAAAAGCTTTTATAGATATGTGAAGAGAAAAAGATTAGTGAAGACAAACGTAGGTCCCTTGCAGTCAGAATCAGGTGAATTTATAACGGGGAACAAAGAAATGGCAGAACAAATACTTTGGTTCTGTCTTCACGAAGGAAGACACAAATAAACTTCCAGAAATACTAGGGGAATGAGGGTCTAGCGAGATGGAGGAACTGAAGGAAATCTTTATTAGTCAGGAAATTGTGTTAGGGAAATCGATGGGATTGAAGGTCGATAAATCCCCAGGGCTTGATAGTCTGCATCCCAGAGCACTTAAGGAAGTGGCCCTAGAAATAGTGGATGCATTGGTGGTCATTTTCCAACAGTCTATCGACTCTGGATCAGTTCCTATGAACTGGAGGGTAGCTAATGTAACCCCACTTTTTAAAAAAGGAGGGAGAGAGAAAACGATCAATTGTAGACCGGTTAGCCTGACATCAGTAGTGGGGAAAATGTTGGAATCAATTATTAAAAATGAAATAGCAGCGCATTTGGAAAGCAGTGACAGGATCAGTTCAAGTCAGCATGGATTTATGAAAGGGAAATAATGCATGACAAATCTTCTAGAATTTTTTGAGGATGTAACTAGTAGAGTGGACAAGGGAGAACCAGTGGATGTGGTGTATTTGGACTTTCAAAAGGCTTTTGACAAGGTCCCACACAAGAGATTGGTGTGCAAAATTAAAGCACATTGGGGGTAATGTATTGACGTGGATAGAGAACTAGTTGGCAGACAGGAAGCAGAGAGTCAGGATAAACGGGTCCTTTTCAGAATGGCAGGCAGTGACTAGTGGGGTGCTGCAGGGCTCAGTGCTGGGACTCCAGCTATTTACAATATACATCATTGATTTAGATGAAGGAATTGAGTGTAATATCTCCAAGTTTGCAGATGACACTAAGCTGGGTGGCGGTGTGAGCTGTGAAGAAAATGCTAAGAGGCTGCAGGGTGACTTGGACAGGTTAGGTGAGTGGGAAAATGCATGGCAGATGCAGTATAATGTGGATAAATGTGAGGTTATCCACTTTGGTGGCAAAAACACGAAGGCAGAATATTATCTGAATGGCGGCAATTAGGAAAAGGGGAGGTGCAACGAGACCTGGGTGTCATGGTACATCAGTCATTGAAGGTTAGCATGCAGGTGCAGCAGGCGGTGAAGAAGGCAAATGGCATGTTGGCCTTCATAGCTAGGGGATTTGAGTATAGGAGCAGGGAGGTCTTGCTGCAGCTGTGCAATGCTTTGGTGAGGCCTCACCTGGAATATTGTGTTCAGTTTTGGTCTCCTAATCTGAGGAAGGACGTTTTTGCTATTGAGGGAGTGCAGCGAAGGTTCACCAGACTGATTCCCAAAATGGCAGGACTGACATATGAAGAGAGACTGGATCGACTGGGCCTGTATTCACTGGAGTTTAGAAAAATGAGAGGGGATCTCCTAGAAACATATAAAATTCTGACGGGACTGGACAGGTTAGATGCAGGAAGAATGTTCCCGATGTTGGGGGAGTCCAGAAACAGGTGTCACAGTCGAAGGATAAGGGATAAGCCATTTAGGACCGAGATGAGGAGAAACTTCTTCACTCAGAGAGTTGTTAACCTGTGGAATTCTCTTCCGCAACGAGTTGTTGATGCCAGTTCGTTAGATATATTCAAGAGGGAGTTGGATATGGCCCTTATGGCTAAAGGGATCAAGGGGTATGGAGAGAAAGCGGGAAAGGGGTACTGAGGTGAATGACCAGCCATGATCTTACAAGCTCGAAGGGCTGAATGGCCTACTCCTGCACCTGTTTTCTATGTTTCTATGTGATTGGGTTGCTGAAGTAACAATTATACTGTTTGGATCATTCAGGCAGGCTGTTGCTGTATAGTCCTGTTATGTATGTAAACATTACCAATGTGTAAGACTTGCCACCAGGGGGTGCACCTGTGGGAGATCCAAGGGTCACCTGCACACCCTGGACAAGCAAGTATAAAAGGCAGTGCAGCATGCTGCTTCCTCAGTTTGGAGTTACATTAAATAGACCAAGGTCACAACAGTTTGAGCTTACAATATACAGTCTTGTGGAGTTATTCGGAACATAACAAGTCCAACCAAAGTTTAAAAAAAAGATAAGAGCAACCTGGAGGGAACCAATATGAAAGCAGGGTGATTGATGCAAATCTCTGTGATTGAGAGCTTCTTTTATAATGGTCACATCCTGCCACTGAGCAACTTTGTTTTTTCAACGAAATCCACACATTATAGCACATATGATCTTTTTATGGTTCCCCTTTGACTGCACTTTTGCCATGGCTACTTGGTGCCATATTTGGTTAAATGCTTCTTTGATGTCTTGGACAGCTACTCTCCTCTCTCCTTTGATATTCAACTCTTGTGTCCTTATCTGATGAAGGCACTGACGAGGTCGGAAACTAAATGATTTTGGCAGAACCCAAAGTGCATGTCGGTGAGAAGATTATTGATGAGTTGGTGTTACTTGATGGCATTATTGATGACTCATTTTACTGATGATTGGGAGGAGGCTAATAGGGCAGTAATTGCCCTGGTTCGAGGGGTCATATTTTTTATGGATAGGCCATAACTGGGCAATCTGCCACATTGTTGAGTAAATGCCAGTGTCATAGCTGGAATAGCTTGGCTATGAGAGTGGCTAGTTCTGATATACAAGTTCTCAACACTACAGCGGGATGTTATCGGGACTCATGGCCTTCACTGTGTCTACTGAATGCTCTTCAGCTGATTGCATAGTTTGTTAAATCCATCAGAGATAGATTCTTGTAAGTGGGTAGCCATGGTCTGAATGGCATCAGTCACAGCACTTGAAAATTCTGTGCTTTGGGACTCCTCTGCAGATGGCCGTGAAGATGCCACTTATTCCATGCCACTGTTCATTTGTGTAAGTCCCCTGTGTGACTGCATGATTTGAAGGAGCACTGTTGCATATCCTCCGCCAGCTGCTGTAAGCTGTTTATGACAGAGTCAAGGATGTGGAAAATGCCTTCTGCTCCTGCATTAATTTATGTCCGAAAGCAGATCGGGTAAGATACTAGTCCTTTGCCCATGCAATAGATATATGTTGAGCCACTCAGCCTGGCTGGATCTTTCTAATTCCTCTCCTGTCTCTTCCACTTCTCACTTCTGAGTTTTAAATCACCAATTGCATCTTCCTCAAACTTGCCAAATACTTTCTCTGGGCTGCTGATATCTGTTCTCATGCTTGGGCAGCTGAAATACTTGATGCAACTTGCTGTGAACTGCCAGACTTTGTGGTTCTGCTTACATTGGAATTTGGGTTCGGGATGACAGCGAACTGGCAATGCTCACTGTGGCCCAAGTTTCGTCCCGCGGCGAAAACGGCGCACCTCCGAGCTGGGTGCCTGTTTTTCGCGCCGAAAACTGCGCCTAAAAAAAAGTCCGATATTCTCAAGCTCCTTGGAGCTCGACGTCTGCTTGGCGCGGCGCGCTCTTCGCAGCAGGGGGCGGAGCCTAACGCTCGCGCCGATTTTCTAAGTAGCAGGGGGCGGGTACAATTTAAATTAGCCTTCGTGGTGCCGGCAACCCTGCGCCTACGCGTTGCAGCGTTCGCGCAGTCTCACACAAACATTGGCACTCGGCCATTTTTAAAAATACTGCAGAAAAAGTGAAGATTTTTTTCTTGGACCCCTGCAAAGGCTTGTAATTTAATTTTTTTTGATATTTCTGTGTGTGAGGGAGTGCTTTTAGCAGCACTGCTGAATAAATCACCTGCTGAAATCAGTGAGTTCAGCTTTTCGCTGCTAAACTTGCAGAACCGGTGCTGCATTGGTGCATGCAAATTAAGGACTGTGTGTTTGGAGAAATAAAAGTGCCAATTCAACTTTGCAATAATACGTGGTGTTGACAATGCAGCACCCATTCTGCAAATTTAAATATAATACTGTCGATGTGGCTGCCTCTCCCTGTCCAAATGGCCTCAGTCCCCCTCACAGCTCGAAGGCTGCTGCTGTATCTTCGGCTGCCGGCCAGCCACTGAGGCCGCTGATATCCTATGGCCGAATGGCCTCACTTCCGTCCGCTGCTGATTCTTTGGCTGCCGGCCAGCCACTGACGCCGCCCCTAAAGCGTGGCCGAATGGCCTCAAGAACCTTAATGAGCTGCGTGTGTCCTGCGTTGATTCTTTGGCTGCCGGCCAGCCACTGACGCCGCTGATATCTCATGGCCGAATGGCCTCGGGTTCGTCCGATGCTGCTTCTTCGCGGCCAGCCACGAAGAGAATGAAGGCCTGCCTCAAGCACTGCAGCTCAGCTTGAAGCTTGCTGCTGTCGAGACACTGACGCCACACCGCTGCCTGTCTCCAACATGAAAGGCCTGCCTGAAGCACTTTCACACAGGTAGGAACATGGTTTATTTAATCTTTTCTTTGCTTATAAATTTTTATTCAGGTTGGATTTATTTGTATAATATTTGTATAAGTATAACTAAGGATTTATTGTATAATTTAATGACTTCCCTTCCCCCCCTCCCCTCCACCTCGTTCCCTATGCCTAATTTGTAACCTACGCCTGATTTTCTAAAGTGTAGACAAGGTTTTTTCGAGCGTACAAAAATCTTCTCTTACTCCATTCTAAGTTAGTTTGGAGTAAGTTTTCACTCACGAAACTTTGAAATCAGGCGTAAGTGGCCGGACACGCCCCCTTTTGAAAAAAAAATTCTGTTCCAAAGTGAAACTGACTGACTAGAACTGGAGCAAACTAAATGTCGAGAATTCCGATTTCTAAGATACTCCATTCTACACCAGTTGCTCCTAAAAATCAGGAGCAAATCATGTGGAAACTTGGGGCCTGTCATTCTATCTTTGAAACTGACCACCACTTAGGGATTTGGCGCAGGCTCATGTGGAAATCCTGAAGTTGTGGTCTATCATTGACAGCTCTGACACTGGTTGTGCTGTGCAACATGGTGGGCAATCAGTGTAATCACCCAAATCAGGGAAACTGACAAACATCGGCTCTTCTGCAGCAAGTACGCTGTTAAATGCCCCTCTAAATGTTAGATCCAAATGGATTAGGTGTAACTGAGATTTTAACAGCGTATTGACTGCTAAACATATGTTAAGGGCATAAAAAACTCATTTTAATTTTGTGTAGTGTGAAATTTGTCCATTTTAATCAAAATGTAAAAATTTTAAGAAACTTAAAAAAAAAATGTTTTTAAAGTTTGTCCATCTTTATTTCAGGTTTGCCTCTTCCCCAATCTTTTTTGCTCTCTCTAACAAATTTTAAAAGTTAGAATTTTAAGAAGTTACTCATTTCCTTGTTTGCTGTCTGTGAGAATTCTGCATTTTGCTTGGCTGCTCTGACAGCTAGTTGACGCAACAGCAGTTTGCATAGGGATTCTCAACTATACCCCTTAACTATATAGGCTTGCATCCTAGGGTGTTAAGAGAAGTAGCAGCAGGGATTGTGGATGCATTGGTTGTAATTTACCAAATTTCCCTGGATTTTGGGGAGGTCCCAGCATATTGGAAAACTGCAAATGTAACGCCCCTATTTAAAAAAGGAGGCAGACAAAAAGCAGGAAACTATAGACCAGTTAGCCTAACATCTGTGATTGGGAAAATGTTGGAGTCCATTATTAAAGAAGCAGTAGCAGGACATTTGGATAAGCAAAATTCAGTCAGGCAGAGTCAGCCTGGAATTATGAAGGGGAAGTCATGTTTGACAAATTGCTGGAGTTCTCTGAGGATGTAACGAACAGGGTGGATAAAGGGGAACCAGTGGATGTGGTGTATTTGGACTTCCAGAAGGCATTTGACAAGGTGCCACATAAAAGGTTACTGCACAAGATAAAAGTTCATGGGGTTTGGGGTAATATATTAGCATGGATAGAGGAGAGACAGAGAGTTGGGATAAATAGTTCATTCTCTGGTTGGCAACCAGTAACTAGTGGGGTGCCGCAGGGATCAGTACTGGGACCCCAACTATTTACAATCTATATTAACGACTTGGAAGAAGGGACTGAGTGTAACGTAGCCAAGTTTGCTGACGATAGAAAGATGGGAGGAAAAGCAATGTGTGAGAAGGACACAAAAAATCTGCAAAAAGACATAGACAGGCTAAGTGAATGGACAAAAATTTGGCAGATGGAGTATAATTTCGGAAAGTATGAGGTCATGCACTTTGGCAGAAAAAAAATCAAAGAGCAAGTTATTATTTAAATGGAGAAAGATTGCAAAGTGCTGCAGTACAGCAGGACCTGGGGGTACTTGTGCATGAAACACAAAAGGATAGTATGCAGGTACAGCAGGTGATCAGGAAGGCCAATGGTATCTTGGCCTTTATTGCAAAGGGGATGGGGTATAAAAGTAGGGAAGTCTTGCTACAGCTTTACAAGGTATTGGTGAGGCCACACCTGGAATACTGCGTGCAATTTTGGTTTCCATATTTACAAAAGGATATACTTGCTTTGGAGGCAGTTCAGAGAAGGTTCACTAGATTGATTCCGGGGATGAGGGGGTTGACTTATGAGGAAAGGTTGAGTAGGTTGGGCCACTACTCATTGGAATTCAGAAGGATGAGAGCTGATCTTATCGAAACGTATAAGATTATGAGGGGGCTTGACAAGGTTGATGCAGAGAGGATGTTTCCACTCATGGTGGAGACTAGAACTAGAGGACATGATCTTAGAATAAGGGGCCGTCCATTTAAAACAGAGATGAGGAGGAATTTCTTCTCTCAGACGGTTGTAAATCTGTGGAATTAGCTGCGTTGGAGAGCTGTGAAAGCTGGGACATTGAATAAATTTAAGAGAAAAATAAACAGTTTCTTGAGTGATAAGGGCTTATGGGGAGTGGGTGGGGAAGTGGAGCTGAGTCCATGATCAGATCAGCCATGATCTTAGTGAATGGCGGAGCAGGCTCAAGGGGCCGTATGGCCTATTCCTGTTCCTATTTCTTATGTTCTTATACTTCGTTGATTTGAATTGAATGTTGGAAAACCCAAAGTTCTCAACACGGGGATTGGAAGATCTTTGTGCGAAGCGTACTTTGAGGACAGAGCCCTAATTTTGCCATTCTCGCAGAGTTGGGGTGCATGTGGTCAACTGGCAGTAGAAATAAAAATATATTGCAAAGACCTCCATAAACTTTCACTAGATATGAAGAATCAATACTTCCGCCGCACCCCCCCCTTCCCCCCCCCCGCCCCCCACCCGGTTTAAGTTATATATGGAACAACAAAACAGATTCCTTAGGAGGGAGAAAACAATCCCCAGTACACTTCTGTATTCCTTTTGAGGTTCTCCTACTGATGTCCTCCTCCTCCAGGGAGGGTGGGATGGCTTACATTGCAGATCTCTTCTCTGACCAGCTGTGCCTTTCTAATCAGCCTATAGATATAAAATCTTTTTGGACTAACCCGTGCAGTTTTTCCTTCTCCTGGGCTGAAACATATTTTTCCACAGTTGCATTCGAACTTGGGCAAAATTTAACAAAAGAGGGTGAGTGAGTGTTTGACACTTGATGGGGCATCCTTACTTGTTTTAACAATATTGTAGCTGGTGTCATTTGTAATTGTATTTTGTTATCTGTGAAACTGGATTAAATCTGTACACCTTGTATGTTTGGTAACTTATTACACAGGCTGCTTGCTTCCTGCTAGTACCTTTGAATTGTGACCCGGAAATTTGGGGGTGGAATATTCTGATTGTGAAAAAAACATCCATTTAATGCTTAGTACATGTTATGCACACTACAAGATTTTGATACTCATTGTGTGGAGACCAACTAATGTGATTTTGCTTTCAGTGATGTGAAATATTCCTGTAACTAATGTCCTGCCATGTTATGATTATTAATAATAATAACTTTTATTTACATAGCGCCTTTAACGTAATACAACATCCCAAGGCGCTTCACAACAGTGCTACAAGACAAACAGATAAATTTGACAACGAGCCACAAAAGAAGAAATTAAGTCAGATGACTAAAAGTTTGTTTAAAGAGGTAGGTTTTAAGGAGCGTCTTAAAGGAGGAAAGAGAGGTAGTGAGGTGGAGAGGTTTAAGGAGTGAGTTCCAGAGCTTAGGGCCCAAGCAGCTGAAGGCACGTCCACCGCTGGTTAAGCAGTTATCATGAGGGATGTTCAAGAGGCCAGAATTTGAGGAGTGTAGACACCTTGTGGGGTTTTGAGGCTGAAAAAGATTACAGCGACAGGGAGGGGCAAGGCCATGGAGTGATTTGTAAACAAGGATGAGAATTTTGAAATCAAGGCGTTGTTTAACTGGGAGCCAATGTAGGTCAGAAAGCACAGGGGTGATGGGTGATCTTGACTTGGTGCGGGTTAGTACACAGGCTGCTGAGTTTTGGATGACTTCAAGTTTACATACTGTGGATTGTGGGAGGCCAGCCAGGTGTGAGTTAGAGGAGTCAAGTCTAGAGGTAACAAAGGCATGGAAACTTATTTCAGGGTCAAATATGACACCTAGGTTGCGAACAGTTTTGTTCACCCTCAGATTGATGCTAGGGAAACGAATGGAATCAGTGGTTAGGGAACACAGTTTGTGGCAGGGACCAAAGATAATGGCTTCGGTCGTCCAATATTTAATTAGAGAAAATGTCTGCTCATCCAGTACTGACAATTTAGATACCAAGCAGGGGTCGAGAGAAGTGGTGGAGAGGTAGAGCTGGGTGTTGTCAGTGTACATGACTGACTCCGTGTTTTCGGATGATATCGCCAAGGGGCAGCATATAGATGAGAAATAAGAGGGGACCAAGGACAGATCCTTGGGGGACACCAGAGGTAATGATGTGGGAGTGGGAAGAGAAGCCATTGCTGGAGATTTTCTGGCTACGATTAGATAGATAAGAATGGAACCAAGCGAGTGCAGTCCCCCCGAGCTGGACATTGGTGGAGAGGCATTGGAGGAGGATGGAGTGGTCAACTGTGTCAAAGGCTGCAGACAGGTCCAGAAGGACGAGGAGAGATAGTGTACCTTTGTCACAGTCACAAAGGATATCATTTGTGACTTTGATGAGAGCAGTTTCAGTACTGTGGCAGGGGCGAAAACCAGATTGAAGGGATTCAAACATTGAATTCATGGAAAGATGGTAACGGATTTGGGAGGCTACAACACGTTCAAATACTTTGGACAGGAAAGGGAGGTTGGAGATGGAGTGATAGCTAGCCAGCAAAGTGGGATGTCAAGGGTTGGTTTTTTGAGGAGAAGGGTGATGACAGCAGATTTTAAGGAGAGGGGAACAGTACCTGAGGAGAGAGAACCGTTAACAATGTCAGCTAACATGGGAGCCAAAAGTTGGGTGGTCAGCAGTTTAGTGGGAATAGAGTGAAGAGAGCAGGAAGTGGGTCTCATGGACAAGACGAGTTTAGAGAGATTAAGAGGGGAGGTCAAAGATAAACTAGAAAAAGATATGAGTTTAGGGCTAAGTCTGATGAAGTTTGGCCCTGTGGGCTAGGTGAAGGAAGGGAACTCTCAGAGGCAGCTGATCACGGTCTCAATCTTTGAGACAAAGAAGTCCATGAGCTCCTCACACTTGTTGTCGGAGATGAGTGTGCTGGAGACAGGTGAGAGGGGTTTAAGGAGACAGTTAGCGGTAGAGAATAGTAGTCTGGGGTTATTTTTGTAATTGAATGATCCTGGAATAGTGAGCAGTTTTTGTAGACAAGGTAGGAACCGATAGTGTTTTATGTGTTCCAGCCAGATCTGGCGGTGAATGGCGAAACCAGTTGTCCGTCACATCCGTTCAAGTCTGCGCCCTTTAGACTTGAGGGAGCGAAGATGAGGGCTGTACCGGGGGAACGGCCAGGGTGGGAGAGAGTAATTATTTTATTAGGTACTCAGGCATCACAGGTGGTAGTGAGGTTGTGGTTGAGCAGATCGGTGGCTGCAGAAATGTCATTGTTACAAGAGGGCCAAAGGTTGGACAGATTGGAATTGATAAGTGTAGTTGTAATAGAATTTGAAGAGAGTTTTTTCCAGGGGCGGATGCAGAAGGAAGTAGGTTTGGATTGGGGAAGGGGAATGTGGGCCGAGAGTGATACAAGGAAATGGTCAGAGATGGCTTTATCTCTGATTACCATTCATGTGTGGAATAAAGCATTAGGCTTTTTGGCCCCAAGTTTCCACACGCGGCGAAAAAGGCGCCCCTCAGAGCTGGGCGCCTGTTTTTCACGCCGAAAACGGCGCCTGAAAAAAAACGCGGTATTCTCGAGCTCCTTGGAGCTCAGTGTCTGCTTGGCGCGGTGCACAGGGGGCGGAGCCTACCACTCGCGCCGATTTTGTAAGTAGGAGGGGGCGGGTACAATTTAAATGAGTTTTTTTGGTGCCGGCAACCCTGCGCGTGCGCGTTGAAGCGTTCGCGCACGCGCAGTCTGAAGTAAACATTGGCACTCGGCCATTTTAAAAAGTGCTGCAGAAAAAGTGAAAATTTGTTTATTGAACCCTTGCAAAGGCTTGCATTTAAATTTTCTTGATATTTCTGTGTGTGAGGGAGTGCTTTTAGCAGCACTGCTGAATAAATCACCTGCTGAATTAATGTTGGCTCTTTAACCAGTGTTACTGCAGCAACTGTGCATTTTAATTCAGCCTTTACAACTCGTTACCGTTTCAATCTCCACCACTCATTCTGTAATTAAAGATAGACCGTCATAAACGGGACACATGCACTTGTTTGAGACTATGCAAATTATTTGTAGCTGTTCAATTTTTAACATTTTTTAATAAAACCACATTGCCCTTCCATGATCAGCACTGAGGCTTCTTGCAGCTTTCTCCCCCTGCCGTCAGTTGGTCCCGACGGCAAACGGCTGCCTCAAGCACTGAGGCTTCTTGCAGCTTTCTCCCTCCCTCCCCCTGCCGTCGGTCGGTCCCGACGGCAAACCGCTGCCTGAAAGGCCTGCCTGAAGCACTTTCACACAGGTAGGAACATGGTTTATTTAATCTTTTCTTTGCTTGTAAATTTTTATTCAGGTTGGATTTATTTGTATAATATTTGTATAAGTATAACTAAGGATTTATTGTAGAATTTAATGACTTCCCTTCCCCCCCCCCTCCCCCCCCCCCACCTCGTTCCCGGACGCCTAATTTGTAACCTGCGCCTGATTTTTTAATGTGTAGACAAGGTTTTTTCAAGCGTACAAAAATCTTCACTTGCTCCATTCTAAGTTAGTTTGGAGTACGTTTTCACTGTGGAAACTTTCAAATCAGGCGTCAGTGGCCGGACACGCCCCCTTTTGAAAAAAAAATTCTGTTCAAAAGTGAAACTGTTCTACCTGACTAGAACTGCAGAAAACTTAAATGTGGAGTATTGCGATTTCTAAGATATTCCGTTCTCCACCAGTTGCTCCTAAAAATCAGGAGCAAATCATGTGGAAACTTTGGGCCATTATATGTAAACATCCTATTGTTTTAGATTTTTTATTGTTGGCCTTTTATGGAATTTTCTTCCAAGTCAGTTATTTTAAAAGGTTTACCTCCCGGCACTGGTTTAAAAGAATGAAATGATGAATACCAGAATATTCTTGCATCTCTGATCTGTGGTCACAATTTCCACATCCCATGAAATTTAATGCTAGAATCCCTAGATTCTAGAATGGTACCAGCAGATTGGAAGGTAGCAAATGTAATACTGCTATTCAAGAAAGGAGGGAGAGAGAAAACAGCGAACTACAGGCCAGTTAGCTTGACATAAATCATCGGGAAAATGCTGGAATCCATTATTAAGGAAGTGGTATCAGGTCATTTAGAAAATCATAACATGATCAGGCAGAATCAACATGGTTTTATGAAAGGGAAATCGCATTTGACAAATTTCTTAGAGTTTTTTGAGGATGTAATTAACAGGGTAGGTAAAGGGGAACCAGTGGATGTGGTATATTTGGATTACCAAAAGGTCATTCGATAAGGTGCCACATAAAAGGTTATTACACAAAATATCGGCTCATGGGATTTGGAGATGATGTATTAGCATAGATGGGGGATTGGTTAATGGACAGAAAACAGAAAGTAGGGATAAACAGGTCTTTTTCAGGTTGGCCGGCTATAACTAGTGGGGTGCTGCAAGGACCTAGATGAAAGGACCAAGTGTCATGTATCGAAGTATGCTGACGATACAAAGCTAGGTGGGACAGTAAGCTGTGAGAAGAACACAAAGCGTCTGCAAAGGGATATAGATAGACTAATGGAGTGGGCAGTAAGGTGGCAGATGGAGTATAATGTAGGGAAATGTGAGGTTATTCACTTTGGTAGGAAGAATACAAAAACAGAATATTTTTTAAATGGTGAGAAACTTTTAAATGTTGGTGTTCAGAGAGAATTGGGTGTCCTCGTGTAAAAAATACAAAGCTAGCATGCAGGTACAGCAAGCAATAAGGAAGGCAAATGCCGTGTTGGCCTTTATTGCAAAGGGGTTGGAGTATAAGGGTAAGGAAGTCTTGCTACAATATCATATATACAAAAAAAACAGACCTTCTGCACATACGCAAATTTTTTTTTCAATCTTTTCTCCCATTTTTATCTTCTTCCCGCGCTTCTGGTCAGCTGTCGGGGAGCGCCCACGCATGCGCTGTACACCCAGGGCAGGATTTTAGATTGCAGTCACAATGGAAGGAGATGGGAGCAGGCAGAAAGCAAGGAAGTTTCTGAATGAGGCCAACGAGGCCCTTGTCACTGCTGTGAAGAGGAGATGGGGCTATTTAAATAGAAGGGGTGCAAGTAAACCCCTCCCAGCAGTTTTTCGGCATATTTGGACCAGCATCGCTGAGGAGGTGTCTTGTATTGACGACGTCAGAAGGACCCACACCCAGTGCCACAAGAGGTTGAATGACCATAGCAGGATTGTCAGAGTAAGTAATATTTTTATTGATGCACTCCTTCATTACTTAAATTATAAATTGACACCTGTTGGTATAGGTAGGCTTAGTGTTGCACCTTATTTGCCATAAATGATCATTACACATTGTTAAGACTGCTTTCTGGGATCTTAAAAGATGTTTCTGCACTTCGATGTCTTCCTCATGAGCAACGTGCAATTTCCAGGGCCATTAAACAGAGGACTGTATTAAATACACACAGTATGGTATAAGTGCTTTGATAGCTATCTGTATGTGTCATAAGAGCAGATGGGCCCTCTGGTAACCATTCCCATTGTCATCTTTGCAGGGAAAGATGTCCCACAACCGCCAGGAGCAGCGACGGACAGGCGTCGGTCCACCGAGAATCATGCCTCTGACAGACCTGGAGGAGCGAATGACCGGTCTGATCGGTGCCTCAGGGAGGGCAGCTGCCCATGGAGGTGCCGACCCCCCATTCGATAGTGAGGGTAAGTCCTGCAAAATCCCCGGGCTGGGTTGGGACAATGTGATGTACTGTCTCTGGACTAGGGTTCAGGCAATGTGATGTAATGTCTGGTGGACTTGGGTTGGGCAATGTGATGCAGTGTGTCTGGACTACACATCATGGAGTAGCAGCAGTTCTTCAAATGAGCCTGTGCTATGTGACCTTACTCACATCATCCTGCCCCCCTCCCCTGCTGCTAACCACTTGTCTGTTGTTTTCTATCTCCAGATGAGGAGTCGCATGCGGCACATCCTCCAATGGAAGCCTCCACCTCAGCTCGTCATATGGGGCTGGAGGAGGGAGACGAGGGCGAGGCCGAGGACGAGGAACTTCCACGAGAGGAGCATACCAATCAACCAATTATGGGGGGTGGTGGAGGCCAGTGCACTCGCCACCTCTTTTTGCGCCGGCCAGCAACTCGTCCGAGGAACAAACATTCTCGGGCTTTGAGTCATCTGAGTACAAGTGGTATGCAGCAACGCACTACTGGGGTTGCATCCCGTATGCCGTCTCTCCGGAGGGTGAATTGGCAAAGCCGGTCTGCTGACAGACAGGCAGTTGCACACCTGGACATGGTGGGACTGTCCAGGGAGAGCATCCAGCTCACCCGACAGCTCCTAGAGGTATTGGGTAGGATTCCCGCAAGTATTGCGGCACTATCCGCGAACATGATGGAGCTCGGGTCGCAGATTGTTGGTGCGAGCCATGAAACCTCCGAGGGTATCAATGCCCACGTGCAATTGATGGTCTCCATCTTTGAGACTACTGTCCCTAGTTCACACCCAGACCCACAGCACCTGTGAGTGGTAAGGCCGAGCAAGAAGCTCACCACTCAGAAGCCGGCCTTCCATACCCCAAGCTTCTCCAGGGGATCCACACATGGCGTCTCCCACTAATACAGCAGGACTCTGGCGCATTGCTGCACAAACTCTTGGTGCCAACTTGGGTAGGGTCATGATGCGAGGGAGGGGGTTGGGGGGGGGGGGCGGTTGGAGGAGGGGCCGGAGGTAAAAGACATTCAGTGCAGAGGTTGTTTTGTTGCTGTTTTGTTGTTGCTATTTTGTAAAAGTTTTAAAAGTTTCCCAATTCACAATAATGTTTAATAAATTTGATTCCAGTTTTGAAATGTTTAATAAATCTTATTCAAGTTACTGTATGCTTAATAAATTATTTGGTTCACCTTAACCATTCCTGTGTAGTGTCTCATTTGCAGAATATGAGGGGGAATAGTCAACTTGGTGGAATAGAGTGGCCAGACAACGGTCAGTTATGAGCATTGAATTATGAGCTGCTGACGTAAGGCTTTTGCAGTGGCGAAAGCTCCACGAGGCCTCCCCTGTGGTGGGGGTGGTGATGGTGGCATGGGCTCCTCGCCAGGCTCCTCTTCCTCCTCCTCCTCCTCCTCCCCTCTCCTGAGGTGGTCCTGCAGTCCTCAGTGGCAAATCCTGTTCCCTCTTGATGCCTAAGTTGAGTAGCATGAGTCTTCCTCGATTCCGAGGGACTGCCTATGATGATGATTTAGCATGCAGCACACCACAATGAAGTCAGAGACCTGCTGAGGGGAGTATTGCAGGCAGCCTCCAGAGTGGTCCAGGCATCTGAAACCCTGTTTGAGCACTCCTATTGTCTTTTCGATTATGTTGCGTGTGGCTATATGGCTATCATTATAGCGATGCTCGGCTTGTGTCTGAGGGTTCCGGAGGGGAGGTCATGAGCCAGTTGGCGAGGCCATAACCTTTTTCCCCCAGCATCCAGCTCTGCCCTTGTGGCTGACGCTCGAACAGACATGAGACTCTGCTCTCACGCAAAATGAAAGCTCCCTAGATATTGGGCATTGACTGCCATGATGCGCTGAGTATGGTCGCAGACAATCTGTACGTTTATGGAGTGGAATCCCTTTCGGTTTCGGTAAACCTCTGGATTGAGTAAAGGTGCTCGCAGGGCGATGTGCGTACAGTCAATGGCACCCTGAATCTTGGGGAAGCCAGCAATTTGTCCGAAACTTACAGCCCTCTCATTCTGTGCCTCCTTGGTCATTGGGAACTTAATGAAGTTCATCCTGTGTGCATACAGTGCAATAGTCACCTAGTGAATGCAGCGATGTGTAGCGTACTGCAAGATGGAGCCAATGTCCCCCACTGATGCCTGAAAGGAGCCGGAGGCATAGAAGGCAAATGCTGCAGTCACCTTCACCTGCAGTGCAGTCCTGTTGCCGATGGTAGGCTGTAGGTTTGCCTTTATGAGGTGTCATATCTCTGTGACCACCTCTTTTCGGAAGCACAGCCTTCTAACGCACTGTGCCTCAGAGAGCTGCAGGTATGAGTGCTGTTGCCTGTAAATTCGTGGGGAATAAGGCCTCCTCCCCATACCAGTGCGAGCTCTTCAATTACGCTCAAAATGCTCATCAATGAGCCTTCTTCCAGCTCGACGCTGCATAGCAAAGCAGACAGGAATAATGGCTGATATAGTATAGCCCCCATTTTTTAAATGTCCTTAAATATCCTTTAAAACAAACTATAAACTCACATAAAACTTCATTGTGTAAAACGCAGCCTTCCTTCTCCAAATCTTTTATGCACTGCACTTCTGCCCCGAGCGCCAGGTCTGACCTGGGTCTGACTGTTTTTCCGGGCGGGTTTCCGGCTGGACGATAAAACGGGCGATATCGCCAAATTTTCCGCCCGGGGCGATAGCACAATGTTCCATGCCAATTGACGTCATCAAAATGCTTAAAATATCGGGCGGCCAATAAGTTTTAGCACAAGTGCAAAACCAATGCCAAAATTTCTGCCCCGGTGCAAAATGTTGTGCGACTTGTTTCGCGCCCAAAAACAATTCCGCTTCGCCCAGGTGGAAAAACAGTTGCAAACCTGTCGAAATTAATAATGCCTACATATAAAATTGGGAGCACTGTTAATCAGATGCACTGATGTCCGTACCCATCATCCCATCAAACAAGGCTTTGCACCAGCATCGAGTCTCACAATTTTGGGGCTTAAGTGCCTTGGGAGGTTTTACTACATTAAAGGTGCTAGATAAATAAAAGTTGTTGTTGTTAAGTGTATAGCAGTTTATTTTATCTGTTCAGAATTAAGTATGACTTTTTTTTCTTGCAGTGCATATTATGTTGCCGCCTGGGGTGTGCCATTCTTTGTGTCCTGTCTTCCGCTCTTTGGAGATTATTATGGCCCTGCTGGAGTATGGTGGTAAGAACCTGACTCTGCCAATAGATAATGCAAATTGTGTGTAGAGGAGATCAACTGTCTTTTGCTGTTTGTTGCAAACGGAAATTTCATTCATTCAACAAGAAAATAGTTTCAGGGATTGGGATATAATTGTAAATTTATATCTAATCATTATTTGTGGTACCTTTAGAAAGGAAACATACGAGTTAGAGAATTTGCAGCAAATTTTTAAAAATAAAAAGCAAAGCCAGCATTTATTGCCAACCCTAATGGCCTTTGAGAAGGTGATGATGAGTACCCTCCTTGAACCACTGCAGTCCGTGAGGTGAAGATACTCTCGCAGTGCTGTTCGTGAGGGAGTTAATGGGACTTTTGACCCAGCGATGATGAAGGAACTGCGATATATTTCCAAGTCAGGATGGTGTGTGACTTAGAAGGGAACTTGGAGGAGGTGGTGTTCCCATGCACCTGCTGCTCTTGTGGTAGAGGTTGTGGGTTTGGGAGGTGCTGTCGAAAAAGCCGTGGCGAGTTGCTGCAATGCATCTTGTAGATGGTACACACTGCAGCCACCATATGGCGGTGGTGGAGGGAGTAAATGTTGACGGTGGTGGAGGGGTTGCCAATTAAGTGGGCTGCTTTGTCTTGGATGATGTCGAGCTTCTTGAGTGTTGTTGAAGCTGCACTCATCCAGGCATACAATTCTGTTACAAAAAATGGAATGACAAAGGAGACTTTTTGTCAGTTCAGAGAAGACAAGTAAAAGAAGAACTTTGTTTTTTGGGGCTTTCTCCCACTTTTCCTCCCTTCCTCTACTGAAGGCAATGAATCAGCTTGAGTTCATGATTTCATAAATCCCTCAAGGTTTTTTCTGTGGTAGAAGTTACTATATACTACAGTATTGAATCACACATTCCAATAATATTCCAACAATATTCAGGAAGGATAGACAGAAGGAAAAGGAGGTGGGGTAGCATTGCTGGTTAAAGAGGAGATTAACGCAATAGTAAGGAAGTACATTAGCTTGGATGATGTCGAATCTGTATGGGTAGAACTGCGGAACACCAAAGGGCAGATAACGCGAGTGGGAGTTGTGTACAGACCACCAAACAGTGATAGTGAGGTTGGGGATGGCATCAAACAGGAAATTAGGGATGCGTGCAATAAAGGTACAGCAGTTATCATGGGTGACTTTAATCTACATATAGATTGGGCTAACCAAACTGGTAGCAACACGGTGGAGGAGGAATTCCTGGAGTGTATAAGGGGTGGTTTTCTAGACCAATATGTCGAGGAACCAACTAGAGAGCTGGCCATCCTAGACTGGGTGATGTGTAATAAGAGAGGATTAATTAGCAATCTTAATATAGTAGAATTCTTCATTAAGATGGGGAGTGACACAGTTAATTCAGAGACTCGGGTCCTGAACTTAAAGAAAGGTAACTTCGATGGTATGAGACGTCAATTGGCTAGGATAGACTGCCGAATGATACTTAAAGAGTTGATGGTGGAAAGGCAATGGCAAACATTTAAAGATCACATGGATGAACTTCAACAAATCTACATCCCTGTCTGGCGTAAAAATAAAACGGGGAAGGTGGCTCAACCGTGGCTTACACGGGAAATTGGGGATAGTGTTAAATCCAAGGAAGAGGCATATAAATTGGCCAGAAAAAGCAGCAAACCTGAGGACTGGGAGAAATTTAGAATTCAGCAGAGGAGGACAAAGGGTTTAATTAGGATGGGGAAAATAGAGTATGAGAGTAAGCTTGCAGGGAACATAAAAACTGACTGCAAAAGCTTCTATAGATATGTGAAGAGAAAACCATTAGTGAAGACAAATGTAGGTCCCTTGCAGTCAGAATCAGATGAATTTATAATGGGGAACAAAGAAATGGCAGATCAATTGAACAAATACTTTGGTTCTGTCTTCACTGAGGAAGACACAAATAACCTTCCGGAAATAATGGGGGACCGAGGGTCTAACGTGAAGGAGAAACCGAAGGAAATCCTTATTAGTCAGGAAATTGTGTTAGGGAAATTGATGAGATTGAAGGACGATAAATCCCCAGGGCCTGATAGTCTGCATCCCAAAGCACTTAAGGAAATGGCCCTAGAAATAGTGGTCGCATTGGTGATCATTTTCCAACATTACAAAGACTCTGGATCAGTTCCTATGGATTGGAGGGTAACTAATGTAACCCCCCTTTTTAAAAAAGGAGGGAGAGAGAAAACAGGGAATTATAGACCGGTTAGCCTGTCATCGGTAGTAGGGAAAATGTTGGAATCAATTATTAAAGATGTAATAGCAGCGCATTTGGAAAGCAGTGACAGGATCGGTCCAAGTTAGCATGGATTTATGAAAGGGAAATCATGCTTGACAAATCTTCTAGAATTTTTTGAGGATGTAACTAGTAGAGTGGACAAGGGAGAACCAGTGGATATGGTGTATTTGGACTTTCAAAAGGCTTTTGACAAGGTCCCACACAAGAGATTAGTGTGCAAAATTAAAGCACATGGTATTAGGGGTAATGTATTGACGTGGCTAGAGAACTGGTTGGCAGACAGGAAGCAAAGAGTAGGAATAAACGGGTTCTTTTCAGAATGGCAAGGTTCAGTGCTGGGACCCCAGCTATTTACAATATACATTAATGATTTAGACGAAGGAATTGAATGTAATATCTCCACGTTTGCAGATGACACTAAGCTGGGTGGCTGTGTGAGCTGTGAATAGGATGCTAAGAGACTGCAGGGTGACTTGGATAGGTTAGATGAGTGGGCAAATGCATGGCAAATGCAGTATAATGTGGATAAATGTGAAGTTATCCACTTTGGTGGCAAAAACACAAAGGCAGAATATTATCTGAATGGCGGCAGATTCGGAAAAGGGGAGGTGCAACGAGACCTGGGTGTCATGGTACATCAGTCATTGAAAGTTGGCATGCAGGTACAGCAGGCGATGAAAAAGGCAAATGGTATGTTGGCCTTCATAGTGAGAGGATTTGAATATAGGAGCAGGGAGGTCTTAATGCAGTTGTACAGGGCCTTGGTGAAGCCACACCTTGAATATTGTGTACAGTTTTGGTCTCCTAATCTGACGAAGGACATTCTTGCTATTGATGGAGTGCAGCGAAGGATCACCAGACTGATTCCCGGGATGGCAGGACTGACATATGAAGAAAGACTGGATCGACTAGGCTTATATTCACTAGAATTTAGAAGAATGAGAGGGGATCTCATAGAAACATATAAAATACTGACGGGATTGGAAAGGTTAGATACAGGAAGAATGTTCCCGATGTTGAGGAAGTCAGTCCAGAACCAGGGATCACAGTCCAAGGATAAGGGGTAAGCCATTTAAGACCGAGATGAGGAGAAACTTCTTCACTCAGAGAGTTGTGAACCTCTGGAATTCTCTACTTGTTGAGGCCAGTTCGTTAGATATATTCAAAAGAGTTAGATGTAGCCCTTACGGCTAAAGGGATCAAGGAGTATGAAGAGAAAGCAGGAATGGGGTACTGAAGTTGCATGATCAGCCATGATCATATTGAACGGTGGTGCAGGCTCGAAGGGCCGAATGGCCTACTCCTGCATCTATTTTCTATGTTCCTATGTTTCTATGTGCTGAGCAGTTCAAATTAGTTTGAGGAGTAGCAAATAAATTATAGCCACAATAAGGTATCTCCAGGATATCGATTAGAAAAATCAAGCAGGGTTTCAGCAATTGATAGGTACAGTGCAGTGCACATACATATGAACCACATGATAACTGCTTCTTTTCACAAGAGTCAACACTTCCATCACTTTGCCTTTAAAAATAAGGAATCAGCTGGACAGCTCATGCAGCTTTCATTAAAGCATTGCACATGGTACCCTGATACTAGAAAACATCTTCATTTGTCAGGTACGAGGAACCTAATTGATTGCATTTATTTGATTGGCGACCACTTTCAATGCAGCTGGCATCTCTCAGAACCACTCTCCTTTGGACTGCCCCCAGCAGCAGGACCTTCCATTCGTCAATGCTGTGCCATTGTGAGCAATTAGTCCTCTTTTCTGTCACTGTCACTACTACCCCTTTTATTGTAAGCAGAAATCATGGGACCTCTGGAAAAACGGCACATCTCTATAAGGTGTGTCGACTTTCTGGAAGAAAAAGGGCGCCAAAAACTTACCTTGTGATTCTCCGGTCTACTCAGGATGTCTTCGTGCTCAGCACAAAGGGGTCGGGGGCGGAGCCAGGTCCCGGCGCTAAAAACAGTGCCGGGACCTCTGCACATGCACACTAGAGTGTGCGCGCATGTGCAGTAGCTCCAGGCCCCGAGGCTGCTTGGGAGGGGCCCGACCCTAGCCCTGACCAAATGGGCTCCACGGGCAAAGATCAGACCTCCCTCCCGTTCAGCTCCCTCCCCCACTCCCTCCATCCAGTTCAGCCTTCCTCCCCCTCCCTTCCCGCTCTTCTCCCCCCCCGCCCTCTTCTCTTCCCCCCACCTTCTTCTTCCCCCCCTCCCCTCCCTCCCCGTCGGCGGCGGGACCCACCCGCCGGCATCGCGCTGGGGGCGGGCCCCGCCCGAAGTGTCAGCGGCGGCCCGGCCCGGTCCGTTCAGCCTCTCCCTGCCCCCCACCACCTCCCCTCCCCCCTCTCTTCCCCCCCCCCCTCCTCTCTCCCCACTCCTCTTTCCCTCCCCTCTTTCCTCCTCTCCCCTCCCTCCTCCTCTCGCTCTCTTCCTCCTCCCCCCTCCTCTCCCCCCTCTCCTCTTTCCCCGTCTCCTCTCCCCCCTCTCCTCTCCCCCGTCTCCTCTCCCCCCTCTCCTCCTCCCCCTCTCCTCCTCCCCCTCTCCTCCTCCCCCTCTCCTCTCCCCCTCCTCTACCCCCTCTCCGCTCCCTCCTCTTCCTCTCCTCCCCCTTCTCTCGTTCCCCCCTCCTTTCCCCTCCCTCCCTCCCCCTCTCCTCCTCCTCCCCATCTCCTCCCCACCTCCCCCTCTTCCCCCCACTCTCCCCCCACCCCTCACTGTTAAAACACAGAGACAGAGAGAGAGACACTGGGAGGGGGGGCCGTCCCAGCACGCAGATGGAGGGCTCCCGGTGCTGCAGTAGGTGAGTAGAAATAATTTTTTATTTATTGATTTTTAACATTTTTTTTAGATTTTATTTTAAAAAAATTTTTGATTGATTTTATTGGTTGATTTATTGATCATTTATTATTGATGATGGCTCTTTATTTGTAAAAGTGAAGTGTTTAATGTTTGTAAACTTCCCTCCCCGCCCCCCCCCCCCCATCTCTCGTTCCCTACGCCTGATTTATAAGTGTAGGCAAGGTTTTTCTGAGTGTACAAAAATCTACATTTACTCCATTCTAAGTTAGTTTGGAGTAAGTTTTCAGATTGATGTCGGGAAAAAATTCTTCACACACAGAATTATCACCATATGTTCTAGACTTCTGGGCAAGGTAGGAGCAAAACTATTAAGAATCATACCAAAACCAGTCAGATACTGTTAATGGGAATCTGTAGGTTTTTCTTTTTGAATGGATGAACTAAACTAAACTAAACTGGAAGGCCTTCCTCGACTGGATATATCTTGTGATTATGGGTGGGGTTGTGAAACATATAGCATAGTTATATAGTAATTGTTTCAGAAATTTAGTGGATCAAAATCACATGAGACATTTAGAATAAGGTGTTCCTTTCCAATACTATTTGTCTGGCTCCAGAAGGTAGGTGTTGAGCAGTCAAGTGATGGGATGGGCACATCTCAAGCAATTAGTGTAGTATCATCTGTTCTCCAGAATGTTGCAATAGAATGTGGTAACACTGGCTGAGCACCCTCCTTCAGCCAGTTGTGCAATGCACAGGGTGTTGTGCAGTAACTCTATGTTTTCAATTGCTTAAAAAAAAATTGGTAATTCTTTGGCAAACAGAGACTTAATGCATTCCCCATCATTACCCCTCTGGAACCGACCGCAACTTCAGGATTTAGCGCACGCATATTTAAGCATGGAACTCCTTAAGTTGCGGTCAGTTATTCACTGCTCTGATACTGGCTGCGTTGTTGACCATCCAGCCTTCATAACCAGCAATCTGTGTAATCAGTGAATCTGACAACTTGGGGCTTTTCCGCAGTCATATCGCTTTTACATACCCCATTAACTGCTAAGCTCTATTGGAATAGGTGTATCTGGGGTTTTAACAGCATATTGACCGCTAAACAAACATTATGGCCCTGCAAAAACTAATGTTTATATTTGTGAAGTGTCAAATTTCTACATTATGATAAAAAATTACAATTAAAAAAAAAACTTCATACCTTTTTTAAAGTTTTCTCATGATATTTCATGATATTTCAGGTTCTACCTCATCCCCATGTTAGAATCCATGGGCTGGATTTTAAGCTTTTCTGCTTTTGGGGCGAAAACGGAGGTGGGACGGGAAAGATAGCAGCCGGGAATAGTTTGGTGCATAAGTTTGGGCATCTGGGCCCTGCATCAGGTGCTGTACACTTCTCGGCGCAAGAATGGGAAACTCGTGAACTAAAGTACCAGGCCTTGAACGCTCCGAGAGAGGCGTGTGCGGGGGGGCGGGGGGTAGCGTAAAAAACCTTTAAAAACCCCCACAAAAACATTGCCCACGCCACCACAACACAAATCGCAAAAAAAATTTAAAGAACAAACACTCGCATTGACCTTTGGAGTACTTTAGCTTCCTCACCACTGCCGGGATCGCTGGACTGCTCTGATTTCCCAGGCGGTCATTGCAGCTGCACTTCCAGGCGGACAGATCGGGCAGGAGCTCAAACTCGCACCAGTGTCACAACCAGGGGGTGTTACACACCCAGCGCAACTCTTCCCTTGAGGTGCTGCTCAGCACTGCCACAAAACCCGACCGGAGGATCGCGACAGGGTGTTGGAGACCTCACTGCCACCTTTCAAGCCGCTCCGGGGCGAAACTCGGAGCGCAAAGGACTGGAAAATCCAGCCCATAATCTTTGTTTCGCTCTCTGTAGCATTTTTTAAAAGTCCGGATAAAAGCAATTTCTCATTTCCTGTCTGTGAGAATTCTGCAATATGATTAGAGAGTTTGTCGACATCGTTGGCAGCGATGTGTCAAAACTCTTCCAGGTGTTTGTGTTTTTGATTTCAGCTGGAGTTCTGCATTGTGTCCTGGAAGATGGGAAAGATTACCCAAACACACCCCTCCCTTTAGTCAGAACTTTGTTTGTTTTTGTAAAAGGAAGTGGAGAAATTAAAATACTTGATAAAAGTGAATAAGTTTGCCTGAAAATATCAAAGGTTTTATAAGCCATTAAGAATAGGTGTAGCTGTAATCTAATAACATATGCCGGATCCATACCTCTCAAACTGCAGTGTTAAATGGATGAAAGGCAGGTTGGTAGGGTCACGCTTTTTGCAAAACTTGCTGATTAACCAACTTGCGCACCATTTTTGTTTTTCTCTGCAGTATTTAATGTCAGGACGTCCTGATTAAATGAGACAGTTGAGAGGTATGTTCTGATCTATTACATATAGCAGAGCAACAACATACCATTTCATATACTTACCATATTTTAGCATATGATGTCCATAGTGTAACTATCTACAATGTGAGCCGAACTGGGGCCTTCCTTTCCCTGGTTGATCGTCTCGGTGCAAATGTTGGTTTTGGTGAGTCGTTTGTTGGGCCCTCGCTGGGTTGCTGCACAGCTGGCCTTGCCGGGCTGCTGGGGGTGGTGAGTCCTGCTGGGCTGCTGTGGATGATGGGTTCTGCTTCGTGGTCAGCCGCTGGGTCGGTTGCCACTTGTGTGTGTGTTGGAGGGTCAAAAAAGGTAGAATCTATTGTGGGTTGTTCTGGGTAGTCTGTAAATCTGAGTTTGGTTTGGTCCAAGTGTTTCCTGCCGGTGAGTCCATTTGAGAGTTTGACCACAAACACCGTACTCCCCTCTTTGGCCAAAACAGTGCCAGGAAACCACTTGGCACCTTGTCCATAATTCGACACAAATACAGGATCATTCATCTCAATTTCGCGTGACACATTTGCGCGATCATGATATGTATTCTGTTGAAGCCTCCTGCTCTCTACCTGTTCATGTAGATCAGGGTGGACTAACGAGAACCTTGTCTTAAGTGCCCTTCTCATGAGCAGTTCAGCGGGAGGGATCCCAGTGAGCGAGTGGGGTCTTGTGCGGTAACTAAGCAGGACTCGGGATAGGCAAGTCTGCAGTGAGCCTTCAGTTACCCTTTTCAAGCTCTGCTTGATTGTTTGAACTGCCCATTCTGCCTGACCGTTGGACGCAGGTTTAAACGGGGCAGACGTGACATGTTTGACCCCATTGCGGGTCATGAATTCCTTGAACTCAGCACTGGTAAAGCACGGCCCATTGTCACTTACAAGGACATCAGGCAGGCCGTGCGTGGCAAACATGATTTGTAGGCTTTCAATGGTGGCAGCGGACGTGCTTGCCGACATTATCACACATTCAATCCATTTGGAGTATGCATCTACAACCACTAAGAATATTTTTCCCAAGAATGGGCCTGCATAGTCGACATGGACCCGAGACCATGGTTTGGAGGGCCAGGACCATAAGCTTAGTGTCGCCTCCCTGGGTGCATTGCTTAACTGGGAACATGTATTACATTTGTGGATGCAGGATTCTTCAGTCTGCATCGATACCGGGCCACCACACGTGGGATCTGGCTATCGCTTTCATCATTACAATGCCGGGTAGGTGCTGTGGAGATCACTAATGAAGGTGTCCCTGCACTTTTTTGGCACCACTACCTGATTACCCCATAGGAGGCAGTCTGCCTGTATAGATATTTCATCTTTGCGCCGCTGGTACGGCTTTATTTCTTCCTGCATCTCTAACGGGACACGAGACCAACTCCCATGGAGCACACAATTTTTTACTAAGGACAGTAAGGGGTCCTGGCTCGTCCAGGTTCTAATCTGTCGGGCGGTAACAGATGATTACTCACTCTCGAATGCTTCCATTACCATAACTAAATCTGCAGGCTGTGCCATCTCCACCCCTATGGTGGGCAATGGTAGCCTGAGAGCATCGGCACAGTTTTCTGTGCCTGGCCTGTGGCGGATGGCATAGTTGTATGCGGACAACATGAGCACCTATCTCTGGGTGCGGGCCGATGCATTCGTATTTATCCCCTTTCAGAAAAGAGGGATATAAGCGGCTTATGATCGGTTTCCAATTCAGATTTGAGCCCGAACAGATAGTGATGCATTTTCTTTACCCCATAAACACACACTAATGCTTCTTTTTCGATCATACTGTAGGCCCTGAAGCCTTAGACAGACTTCTGGATGCATAAGCAACCGGTTGCAATTTCCCAACTTCATTAGCTTATTGCAATACACACCCGACCCCGTATGACGACGCATCACTTGCTAGTACCAAATGCTTACCTGGATCGTACAACACAAACAATTTGTTTGAACGTAACAGCTTCCTAGCTTTCTCAAAGGCATTTTCTTGGCTTTTACCCCATACCCATTCATCTCCTTTACGCAGTAAAGAGTGCAGGGGTTCTAACAGTGTGCTAAGACCCGGTAAGAAGTTACCAAAATAGTTCAGGAGTCCTAGAAACGACCGCAGCTCCGTCACGTTCTGTGGTCTCAGTGTGTTCTTGATTGCTTCCGTCTTCGAATCGGTGGGCCTGATGCCGTCCACCGTGATTCTTCTCCCCAGGAACTCCACTTCAGGCGCCAGGAAAACGCACTTCGAGCGTTTTAGCCTGAGCCTCACACTATTACGCTGACTAAGAACCTCCTCCAGGTTCTGCAGGTGCTCAACGGTGTCCTGACCTGTGACCAAGATGTCATCCTGGAAGTCCACCGTGCACGGGACCGACTTCAGCAAGCTTTCCCTGTTCCTCTGGAATATCGCCGTGGCCGATCGAATCCCAAACGGGCATCTGTTGTAAATGAAGAGACCTTTGTGCGTGCTGATGCAGGTGAGGCCTTTCGATGATTCCTCCAGCTCCTGCATCATGTAGGCCGAGGTCAAGTCCAGCTTCGTGAACGTTTTCCCTCCCGCCAGCGTCGTCTGCCTTTGGTAGTGGGTATTGATCCTGCAGTGAGAAACGATTGATAGTTACTTTGTAATCAACACAGATTCTGACGGTGCCATCTTCCCTTGAGGATTGGAACAATCGGATTGGCCCACTCATTGAATTCGATCGGCGAAATGATGCCCTCTCATTGCAGCCTGTCCAGCTCAATCTCCACCCTCTCATCATGTAAGGTACAGCTTTCGCCTTGTGATGGATGGATCACATCCCCGGAATTAAATGGATCTGCACTTTTACTCCTTGGAACTTACCGATGCCTGGTTCGAACAACGAGGGGAACTTGCTTAGGACCTGGGCACATGAGGTGTCGTCGACGGACGAAAGCGCTCGGACGTCATCCCAGTTTCAGCGTAGCTTTCCCAGCCAGCTCCTGCCGAACAGCGTGGGGCCATCGCCCGGTACCATCCAGAGTGGTAATTCGTGCACCGCTCCATCGTAGGAGACCTCTACAGGAATCAGTTCCTTTGTGTACATTCTCAGTTTAGTATGAATGGGAATCAGGACTGGCCTTGAAGCCTTGCTGCACCACAATTGATCGAAAGTCTTTTTGCTCATTATGCACTGGCATGCACCCGTGTCCAGTTCCATGGACACCGGGAGTCCATTTAATTCAACCTTCAGCATTATCGGGGGACACTTTGTGGTAAATGTGTGCACCCCATACACCTCTGCCTCCTCTGGTTCGTCGTGATCCACCGTGGATCTGTCCTCCTCTGCAACATGGTGGTTTGCAGGATTAGCAGGGTTTGTAGCTCACCTGCACATACGTTGGAGATGTCCCATTGTTCCACAGCCCTTACAAACGTATCCTTTCAATCGGCATGAATGGAAACTGTTGTGTTCCTAACACAGATGAGACTACACACAGGGAGGTTCAAGTAACAGTGACCTCAATCTTTATTAAGACACTCCAGAGTGAGTAACAGGCCTTAGGGGCTGGCTTATATACAGTGCTCCCTGGTGGTGGAACATGGGAGTGCATGCTTTACAGATACACAACATCACTCCCCCCCCCCCCACAAAGTCAAAGTGAAAACTATTTACAAGGTGAGGCGGTCGGGAGCCTTTCTTTCCCTGGTGGACCGCCTCGGTACAAATGTCTGTTCTGGTGTGTTGGCTGTACCCTCGTGGGCCTGGCGTGTTGTTGGCCCTGCAGGGCTGCTAGGTGAGCCTGGCCTTGCTGAGCTGTTGAGCGTGATGGGCTCGATTTCCTGGTCCAGTGTGGTGTCGTTGATCCTTTGGGTGTGTGTTGTGGGCTCGAAAAAGGTGGTGTCTGCTGTGGGTTGTTCAGGGCAGTCTGTGAACCGCAGCCTCGTTTGATCCAGGTGCTTTCTGCAAATTTGTCCATTGTTTAGTTTGACTACAAACACCCTACTCCTTTAGCTATCACCGTGCCCGCGATCCACTTGGGACCATGTCCATAGTTTAGCACATGCACAGGGTCATTCAGATCAATTTCCCGTGACACATTGGCGCGACTATCGTTTACATTTTGTTGCTGCCGCCTGCTCTCTACCTGATCATGCAGGTTGGGGTGAACCAGCGAGAGTCTGGTTTTAAGTGTCCTTTTCATGAGTAGCTCAGCCAGGGGCACCCCTGTAAGCGAATGGGGTCTCGTGCAGTAGCTGAGCAGTACTCGGGACAGGCAGGTTTGGAGTGAGCCTTCTGTGACTCGTTTGAGGCTCTGTTTGATTGTTTGTACTGCCCGCTCTGCCTGCCCGTTGGAGGCTGGCTTAAACGGGGCTGAGGTGACATGTTTGATCCCATTGCGGGTCATGAATTCTTTAAATTCGGCACTGGTGAAACATGGCTCGTTGTCACTGACCAGTCTGTCAGGCAGGCCGTGGGTGACAAACATGGCCCTCAGGCTTTCAATGGTGGCGGTGGCGGTGCTTCCCGACATTATTTCACATTCAATCCATTTTGAAAAAGCATCCACCACCACCAGGAACATTTTACCGAGAAACGGGCCTGCATAGTCGACCTGGATCCTCGACCATGGTCTGGAGGGCCAGGACCACAAACTTAGTGGTGCCTCTCTGGGCGCGTTGCTCAACTGAGCACAGAAGCGGCATTGCCGTACACAGGACTCTAAGTCAGAGTCGATACCGGGCCACCAGACATGGGATCTGGCTATCGCTTTCATCATTACTATACCCGGGTGTGTGCTGTGGAGATCCGAGATGAACGTTTCCCTGCCCTTTTTGGGTAGCACTACGCGGTTACCCCACAACAGGCAGTCTGCCTGAATGGACAGCTCGTCCTTTCGCCGCTGGAACGGCTTGATTTGCTCTTGCATTTCAACAGGGATGCTGGCCCAGCTCCCATGCAGTACACAGTTTTTTCACTAGGGACAGCAGAGTATCTTGGCTGGTGATTTATCATTTTCAAACGCTTCCATGACCATCAACAAATCTGCAGGCTGCGCCACCATCAACATGTTTGCAGGCTGCGCCATTTCCACCCCCATGGTGGACAATGGTAGCCGACTGAGAGCATCCGCACAGTTCTCGGTGCCTGGCCTGTGGTGGATGGTATAGTTATACGCTGATAGCGCGAGTGCCCACCATTGTATGCAGGCTGAGGCATTAGTATTTATCACCTTGTTTTTAGCGAACAGGGATATGAAGGGCTTGAGATCGGTTTCCAGCTCAAATTTGAGGCCAAACAGGTACTGATGCATTTTCTTTACCCCGAACACACACGCTAATGCCTCTTTCTCAATCATGCTGTTGGCCCTCTCGGCCTTAGTCAAGCTCCTGGAAGCATAGGCGACAGGTTGCAACTTCCCCACAACGTTAGCTTGTTGTAATACACACCCGACTCCGTACGACGATGCATCACATGCTAGCACAAGTCTTTTACATGGGTTATACAATACAAGCAGCTTGTTGGAGCATAAAATGTTTCTGGCTTTCTCAAAAGTAATTACTTGTTTTTTTTCCCCATACCCAGTTCTCACCTTTGCGCAATAACACATGTAGGGGCTCTAAGAGGGTGCTTAACCCCGGTAGGAAGTTACCAAAATAGTTGAGGAGTCCCAGGAACGACCGCAGCTTTATGACGTTCTGTGGCCTGGGCGCGTTCCTGATATTCTCTCTGTCTTGGCGTATGTGGGCCGAATGCCGTCCGCCGCGATCTTTCTCCTCAAAAATTCCACTTCTGTTGCCATGGACGCATTTTGATCTCTTCAGCCGCAGCCCTACGCGATCCAGTCGCTGGAGGACCTCCTCCAGGTTTTGTAGGTGCTCGACGGTGTCCCAACCCGTGACCAATATGTCGTCCTGAAAAACCACCGTGCGTGGTACCGACTTGAATAGGCTCTCCATGTTTCTCTGGAAGATCGCTGCAGCCGACCGAATTCCAAACGGGCATCTGTTGTAGATGAACAGTCCCTTGTTTGTGTTGATGCAGGTGAGGCCCTTCGAAGACTCCTCCAGCTCCTGCGTCATGTCGGCCGAAGTCAGTTCGAGTTTGGTGAACGTCTTGCCTCCTGCCAGCATCGCAAATAGGTCGTCCGCTTTAGGTAGCGGGTATTTGTCCTGTAACGAGAAACGATTAATAGTTACTTTATAATTGCCGCAAATCCTGACCGTCCCATCACTTTTGAGTACTGGAACAATCGGGCTGGTCCACTCGTTGAATTCCACTGGGGAGATGACGCCCTCTCGTTGCAGCCTGTCCAGCTCGATTTCCACTCTCTCCCTCATCATGTGAGGTACCGTTCACGCCTTGTGGTGAATGAGTCGTGCCTCTCGGACCAAGTGGATCTGCACCTTCGCCCCGGCAAAGTTTCCAATGCCTGGCTCAAAAAGGGAAGGAAATTTGTTCAGAACCTGGGTACATGAGGCCTCATCGACATGTGATAGCGCTCGGATGTCATCCCAGTTCCAGTGGATTTTGCCCAGCCAGCTCCTTCCAAGCAGTGTGGGGCCATCGCCCGGGACAATCCACAGTGGCAGTTCGTGCATCGTGTCCTCGTAGGTGACCTCGACCATGGCGTTGCCCAGGACAGTGATAAGTTCTTTGGTGTACGTTCTCAGTTTCGTGTGGATGGGGCTCAGGGCTGGTCTGAGTGCCTTGTTGCACCACAGTCTCTCAAACATCTTTTTACTCATGATGGATTGGCTAGCGTCAATGTCCAATTCCATGGCTATGGGTAAGCCATTCAATTTTATGTTTAGCATTATAGGTGGACACGTCATCGAAAATGTGTGCACCCCGTGTACTTCACCATCTGCCTCCTCTCTCTGAGGCTCGAAATTGTTTTAATCCACCATGGACCGATCTTCCTCTGCCACGTGGTGGTTAGCAGGTTTTGCAGAGCTTGCAGCTCGTCTGCAAGCTCTTTGGAGGTTCCCCATTGTTCCATAGCTCTTGCAAACATACCCTTTGAAGCGTCATGAATAGGCTGAATGGAAGCCTCCACGACGCCAACAAGGTGTGAATTGCCTTGCATTCATCCTTTGTTGGAGACTCTGAGTCATCTGGGTCACCTGAGGCCTGCTGGCAGTTGCAGACTCATGGTTTCTGCCCTGTACATTTCTGCTCACAAGCACAGTTCCAGTTAATTTATGAACATTGCTAGCACTTGTGTGCTGAGAGATTTGTTTGGTGTTATCACTGGTGGACATAAACGCCTGTGCTATCGCAATGGCTTTACTGAGGGTCGGTGTCTCTACAGTCAAAAGTTTTCGTAGGATGGTCTCGTGGCCAATGCCCAGTACAAAAAAAGTCTCTGAGCATTTGCTCCAGGTAGCCATCAAACTCACATTGTCCTGCAAGTCACCTTAGCTCGGCGATGTAGCTCGCCACTTCCTGACCTTCAGATTGCTGGCACGTAAAGAACCGATACCTCGCCATCAGCACGCTCACCCTCGGGTTAAGATGCTCCCGAACCAGTGTACACAGCTCCTCATACGACTTATCTGTGGGTTTCACCAGAGCCAGAAGATTCTTCATGAGGCTGTAGGTCGGTGCCCCGCAGACCGTGAGGAGGACCGCTCTTCTTTTTGCAGCGCTTCCTTCTCCGTCCAGCTCGTTGGCTACAAAGTACTGGTCTAGCTGTTCAACATAGGCTTCCCAGTCCTCACCCTCCAAGAACTTCTCCAGGATGCCCACAGTTTGCTGCATCTTTGCGTTGGATTTGTGTACTCGTCGCCAGTTGTTGTGTTCCTAACACAGATGAGACTGCACACAGGGAGGTTAAAGTAACAGTGACCTCAGTCTTTGTTAAGACACTCCAGAGTGAGGAACAGGCCTTTGGGGCCAGCTTATATACAGTGCTCCCAAGGGATGCTGGGATCCCTTGGGACTTCAGGGGATGTGCTCCCTGGTGGCGGAACATGGGAGTGCAGGCTTTACAGATACACAACAGAAACGATGATCATCCCCACAGCGCCAACAAGGTGTTAATGGCCTTGTATTCACCACCCTTGATGGTGGACTCTGAGTCATCTGCGGACGTGCAGCTGCAGGCATGTAATCCTGCCCTGTACATTTTGATTCGAAAACAACGTTACTTTGTTTACAGTACTTGCAGCAGTGTGCTGAGAAAGTTGTTTGGTATTGTCACTGGTGGCAATAAACGCCTGGGTTATCGCTGTGACTTTACTCAAGGTTGGGGTCTCTACAGTCAAAAGTTTGTGAAGTATCACTTCATGGCCAATGCCAAGTACGAAGAAGTCCCTGAGCATGTGTTCCAAGTGTCCTTCAAATTCGCAATGTCCTGCAAGGCCCCTTAGCTCAGCGACGTAGCTCGCCACTTCCTGGCCTTCAGACCTCTTGTACGTGTAGAACTGATACCTCGCCATCAGAACGCTTTCCTTCGGGTTTAGATGCTCCCGGATCAGTGTGCACAACTCATCGTACGACTTGTCTGTGGGTTTCGCTGGAGCGAGCAGGTTTTTCATGAGGCCATACGTTGGTACCCCGCAAACGGTGAGGAGGATCGCCCTTCGTTTGGCAGCGTTCGCTTCTCCTTCCTGCTTGTTGGCCACGAAGTATTGGTCGAGTCACTCCACGAAGATTTTCCAATCATCTCCTTCCGAAAATTTCTCCAGGATGCCCACGGTTCTCTGAACTATTGCGGTGGGGTTCATCTTCTGTATCTCGTTGCCAGTTATTATGTCTTGAATAAAGAGTCAGACTAGATACTGCAAGCTCAAAGTAAGGTGTGACCGTCGTCCTTTATTACAGATCTCAGAGTGCCTCTCCAGCCTGTGAGGCCTCCTTATATACAGGTGCTCCCAATTGATTGTGGGATCCTTTGGGACTCCAGGGGATAAGCCCTCAGGTGGTTAGACATGTTATTTACAGGTTTACATACACAATAGTTGTCTTATTATTAAGATCATCTCTGCTGCTACCTCTGCTTCTAACTCCCTTTCTCTCTCTCATTTCCTACCCAGTCTAGCATCGATATCCGCCACCACGCCCCCCCCCCCCCCCGGCCCCGTTACTCTGCAATTTATTTCCCATCTTTTCCCCAGTCCCAACGTCATCTCTTCATCACCAAAAGTACTTCATTGGCTGTAAATCTCTTTGAGACATCCGGTGGTCATGAAAGGCGCTATATAAATCCAAGTCTTTTTCATTTTTCCTAATCTCATCTTGTCATTAAGACCCACTTCCTACTGACTGAATTTTTTTCCACTGTCACTACCCGTCCTGGCTCCTATGCAATTGATGTTGTTAATGGCTCTCTTTACTTAGTCCTTCCCTCTCTTTCAAAACTGCTATCGTCACCCACTCCTCAAAATACCCGCCTTGGGCCAGTCTGCCATCTTTAACTACTGCCCCATCTCTAACTTCCCTTTCCTCTTCAAGATCCTTGAATGTATTGTTTCCTCCCAGCTCTGTGCTGATATCTCCCAGAACTTGTTTTGAATCCCATCAGTTTAGCGTCTGCCCTGCTCACAGCACCAAGTCCACCCTGGCCAGAGTCATGAAAGTCGTGATGTGTTAACTTGACTGTAATGAGTTATTTGTCCATATCTTCCTCAACCTTTCCTCGGTGTTTGATGTGATCAACCATGCCATCCTCTTACGCCATTCCTCTACTATCCAGTTCCATGAGACTGCCATTGCACGATTCCACTCCTACCTGTCCAAATGCAGCCAGCATATCTCCAGCAGTGGCTTCTCTTCCCGCTCCCACACAGTCGCCAAATAATCTAGCCCTAACTTTCTCATCTCTATGGTGCCTCTTGATAACATCATGCCCAATTATTAAGGATGTCATCGCAGTGCATTTGGAAAGAGGTAATATGATAGGTCCAAGTCAGCATGGATTTGTGAAAGGGAAATCATGCTTGACAAATCTTCTGGAATTTTTTGAGGATGTTTCCAGTAGAGTGGACAAGGGAGAACCAGTCGATGTGGTATATTTGGACTTTCAGAAGGCTTTCGACAAGGTCCCACACAAGAGATTAATGTGCAAAGTTAAAGCACATGGGATTGGGGGTAGTGTGCTGACATGGATTGAGAACTGGTTGTCAGACAGGAAGCAAAGAGTCGGAGTAAATGGGGACTTTTCAGAATGGCAGGCAGTGACTAGTGGGGTACCGCAAGGTTCTGTGCTGGGGCCCCAGCTGTTTACACTGTACATTAATGATTTAGACGAGGGGATTAAATGTAGTATCTCCAAATTTGCGGATGACACTAAGTTGGGTGGCAGTGTGAGCTGCAAGGAGGATTCTATGAGGCTGCAGAGCGACTTGGATAGGTTAGGTGAGTGGGCAAATGCATGGCAGATGAAGTATAATGTGGATAAATGTGAGGTTATCCACTTTGGTGGTAAAAACAGAGAGACAGACTATTATCTGAATGGTGACAGATTAGGAAAAGGAGAGGTGCAACGAGACCTGGGTGTCATGGTACATCAGTCATTGAAGGTTGGCATGCAGGTACAGCAGGCGGTTAAGAAAGCAAATGACATGTTGGCCTTCATAGCGAGGGGATTTGAGTACAAGGGCAGGGAGGTGTTGCTACAATTGTACAGGGCCTTGGTGAGGCCACACCTGGAGTATTGTGTACAGTTTTGGTCTCCTAACCTGAGGAAGGACATTCTTGCTATTGAGGGAGTGCAGCGAAGGTTCACCAGACTGATTCCCGGGATGGCGGGACTGACCTATCAAGAAAGACTGGATCAACTGGGCTTGTATTCACCGGAGTTCAGAAGAATGAGAGGGGACCTCATAGAAACGTTTAAAATTCTGACGGGGTTAGACAGGTTAGATGCAGGAAGAATGTTCCCAATGTTGGGGAAGTCCAGAACCAGGGGACACAGTCTAAGGATAAGGGGGAAGCCATTTAGGACTGAGATGAGGAGGAATTTCTTCACCCAGAGAGTGGTGAACCTGTGGAATTCTCTACCACAGAAAGTTGTTGAGGCCAATTCACTAAATATATTCAAAAAGGAGTTAGATGAAGTCCTTACTACTAGGGGAATCAAGGGGTATGGTGAGAAAGCAGGAATGGGGTACTGAAGTTGCATGTTCAGCCATGAACTCATTGAATGGCGGTGCAGGCTAGAAGGGCCGAATGGCCTACTCCTGCACCTATTTTCTATGTTTCTATGTTTCTATGTTTCTATGGGGTCAGCTTCCACATGTATGCCAATGACACCCAACTTAACCGCTCCAGCAAAGCCAGCATTTTTAGGCCCCGTCATAAACTCTGCTCGCTTGGTATTGTCTCCACCTTTCTGTCAAGCATTTTGTCAGGCTGACCAGATTGCACAAAACTTTCTGTGCTTCAAACTGAGCTTCAAACTCCACATCTATCACTATGTCTACCTCCGCAACACTGCTCTTACCTTAGCCCTGCTGTTGCTAAAATCCTTGCGCACGCTTTTGTTACCTCGCAACTCGATTTCTTCAATGTCCTCCTTGCTGGCCTCCCATCTTCTATAAATCCAGCTCATCACAAGAACAAGGCTCACATAGGGTTAAAATGGCAGCATTTGTCTTTTGAAACTACTTTCAAATCCAGTATGAAAAGAAATCAGATTTTTTAAATACAGCATCGACACTGGGGATCAGCCTTGCTTCGATTTATTGATCTGAGCTAAACTTGAGCTCCCTCGCCTTTTGCCTAACATCTTCCTGAAACAATATACTGGTTGTGTCAGATGGTATCAAATTGCAGTCTGACACAGGCACTGTGTGCTGTACTGGAAGACAGAAACGCATTTGGGATTTCAATCGGGTCACTGGCATGAGCTTGATTTAAATCACTTCGCTTTGCAACTGGTTTGACATCTCCATCAGGAGCTCGACAATTTGTACTGAGCCGGAACTATTGCAGCAAATTAATTGGCATAATTTACATGCTACATCATGATTCAGACAATAGCAAAAATATTACAAACCCCTGGTCACATTTGAATGTTTAACACAGTAAAAATGGCCCATTTTTTCCTTTTGTTTCTTCACTCAGGACACTACAAAAACCGCGTATGTTAAACATAAATCTATTTGTAAACATCTGGAGGCCGAAATCGCCCCTTTCACTAAGAAAACAGCGGCCACAGGTCAGTGAGGACTGGCCACTGAGTTGCGATGGATTAACCAACGCGTGCAGCATTGCCCATGTGGATATTTCTGGCAGTGTAGGTATCAACCCCGCACCCCCACTTCCACCCCACTCCTGCGTATGCATCGGTAATGATGTCATCAAAACGTGCACTGCCTCGGACCCGCCCCGGAAATTAAATTGCCCTTAAATCATCTTCCGGTCGGGTCAGTACACACTGCGTGCTGAAGACCACCAGTGGCTCCCACCATTTTTGTTGGCCAGATTATTTTGGATGGTTGAAACCATTGAGAGTTGCATTCTTGACACCGGATTTGAGGAATAGGTGGCCAGCTTCTTCATACTCAGCAACAGAGAGCGCTGATCGAGGAGGCTGGGCTTGAAGAGGTTTACTAAATGGGCTCAGTGCTGGCAGCGGAACTCCTCCTGCACATTGTGCGCGGCAGGGAGGCACGCAGGAGAAGGCAGCGCCAGCTACAACGTTTGGAGAGGCAGCGGACAAGGGACGCAGCTCACATGGCTGAGGAAAATGCAGAAAGCCTTGGAGATGCCGACAGAGCAGAACCCAGGGAGGTGCACCAGGAAGGACCTCAGGAAGGGCCTACCGTCGGGAGGAGGGTCAGGTATGCAGACCCCCAGCACCACATGGTGGCCCAGATGGAGAGGAGGCAGCATGCACAAGAGGTGGATGCTTGCCAGCACCAGGCTGCAGGGGGTGAGGACCAACAAGCGCAGGAGGGAGAAGGCAGTGACGCAGCTGTCAGAGAGGAACATGCCTACATCGACGTGGTGATAGAAGGCCCTATCTTGAAAGGGTCTACAGACAGCAGTTCCCCTACATGGACCTCACTGATGAACAGTGTCTCCGGAGACTGCGATTCCACAAGTACGTCATCACGGAGCTGTGCAATCTGCTGCAGCCAGACCTGCAGCCTCAAACAAGGTTGAGGACAGCTCTGACAGTCGCATCAAAGGTTACCATCACCCTCAATTTCTATGCGACTGGATCTTTTCAAGCTGCAACAACAGACATTTCAAACATTTCACAGTTTGCCGTGCATAGCTCCATTCGTCAGGTGACAGATGCTCTGTATAAGAGGAGGAAGGACTACATATCCTTTCCTATGAGCAGGAAGAAGCAGTTGGAGCGGCAGACCAGATTAGTCAGGATTGCCGGCTTCCCCAGAGTTCAGGGCGCCATAGACTGCACCCACGTCGCATTGAGGGCGCCACAGAACAATCCCGAGATCTTCCGTAACTGCAAGGGATTCCACTCCCTCAATGTCCAGCTGGTGTGCAACCACCACCGCAAAATCATGGCAGTTGATGCCCGGTATCCTGGCAGCAGCAACGATGCTTTCATCCTGCAGCAGACCAGTGTGCCAAGATTGCGGCTGGTTCCTTGGAGACAAGGGCTACCCACACTGCACTTGGCTGCTGACTCCCCTTTGCCACCCCAGGACTGCTGTACAGCATGCGTACAATGACTCTCATTCAGCCACCAGGTGCATCATTGAATAGACCATCGGAATCCTTAAACAGAGGTTCCGATGCCTGGATTGCTCTGGATGAATGCTGCAGTACTTGCCTGAGCGGGTGTCCCTATTTGTCGTCGTCTGCTGCATGCTTCATAACCTGCCAATCATGAGGGCACAACAGTTGGAGGACGAGGCAGCAGTACCACCTGAGGAGGAGGACCAGGAGAAGTAGGCGCAGGAGCACGATGTGCAGGAGGAGGAGGATGCGGTCGTTGGCCATCCGGACCCTGCAAGGGAAGTCCTAAATCGTCTCATTGCTGCTTGTTTCCACTGAGTTCATACGCACTTTAGCCTTCATCTGTGCATCTCCATGGGCAAACCAATGAGCCCTTTCATACATCATTCCCCACAGTGAAATGAGAGACCTGCACAGATATTCAAACCCAAAATAAAGATTCATTACGCAAGAAATAATGGTGCAAAAAAAAATCCACATTATCAATTCTCACCCTTGTGCATTTCCTTATAAACCCTACCTATTCTGAAGCTACGCCACAATGTCTCCCCTGTGGCTGCATCATGGCTCTGGGAAGGCTGCTATGTTTCAGGTGTAGAAGCCACATCTGCCGCCTTAGGATTTAAAAGATCCTATGGCACTATTTGAAAAAGAGCGGGGGAGTGCTCTCGGTGTCGTAACCAACTTTTACCCTTCAGCTAACACCACTAAAACAGATTATGTAATCATTTATCTCATTGATGTTTCTGGGATATTGCTGTATGCAATATGGCTGCTGTGTTTGCTACAAAACAACTGTGACCACATTTCAGAAGTAATTCATTGGAACTTTGGAACATCCTGAGGATGTGAAAAGCACTGTATAAATGCAAGTTTGTGTGTTTATTTATTCATAGAAACTTTGGGCTCAAGTTTCGGCCTGAGTTGCTCCTATTTTTTTGGAGCAACTAGTTTAGAATGGAGCATCTTAGAAATTGCAATTCTCGGCATTTAATTTGCTCCAGTTCTAGTCAGTTAGAATAGTTTCATTTTAGAACAGATTTTTTTCCAAAAGGGGGCGTGTCCAGCCACTTACACCTGTTTTGCAAATTTAGGCAGCGAAAACTTATTCCAAACTGGGGGGGAAAATGGAGTAAGTGTAGATTTTTGTACGCTCAGAAAAACCTTGCCTACACTTAGAAATCAGGCGTAGGGAACGAAAGATGGGGGGGGGGAGGGAAGTTTACAAACATTAAACACTTCACTTTTACAAATAAAGAGCCATCATCAATAATAAATGATAAATAAATCAATAAATCAACCAATAAATCAATCAAAAAATAAATAAAAAATAAAATATAAAGAAAATAATAAAAAATCAATCAATAAATAAATTATTTCTATTCACCTACTGCAGTACCGGGAACCCTCCAACAGCGTGCTGGGATGGCCCTTCCCCCCCCAGTTTCTGTCTCTCTGTCTCTGTTAGTGTCTCTCTCTCTGTCTCTGTCAGTGTCTGTGTTTCTGACAGCGAGGAGTGGGGGGTGGGGGGGAGAGGGAGGGAGGGGGGGAAAGGGGGAGGGAGGGGAGGGGAGGGGGAGAGGAAGGGGGAGGGGAGGGTGATAGAGAGGGGGGGAGGGGAGGGGAATAGGGGGGGAAAGGAGGGGAAAGAGGAGAGGAGGGGGAGAGGAGAGGGGAGGGAGAGGGGAGGAAATAGGAGGGGGAGAGGAGAGGAGAGGAGAGGGGGGAGAGGAGAGGGGAGGGGGGAGAGGATAGGGAGAAGAGGAGGGAGGGAGGGAGATGAAGGGGGGAGGGAGGGGAGAGAGAGGAGAGGGAAAGAGAGAGGAGGGAGGGAGAGAGGCTGAACGGGCCAGGCCGGGCCACCGAGGCTGAATGGGCCAGGTCGGGCCGCCGCTGCCCCCGACTCTTCGGGCGGGGCCCGCCCTCAGTGAGATGCTGAGCGGGCGGGCCCTGCCAACGACATGGAGGGGGGGGGGTGAGGAGAAGATGGGGGGGAGAAAAGAGGGAGGGAGGGGGGGAGGCTGAACAGGAGGGAGGGAGTGGGGGAGAAGAGGGGGATGGTGGGGGGGAAGGCTGAACCGGAGGGAGGTGGGGAGGGAGCTGAACGGGAGGGAGGTCTGAGTCCTGATCTTCGCCCGGTGAGCCCATTTGGCCAGGGCTAGGGTCGGGCCCTTCCCACGCAGCCTCGGGTGCCTGGAGCTACTGCACATGCGCGCACTATTTTCAGCTCCGGGATCTGGCTCCACCCCTGACCCCTTGTGCTGTGCCACGCCGAGCACGAAGACGTCCTGAGGAGACTGGAGAATCACAAGGTAAATTTTCGGTGCCATTTTGTTCCAGAAAGTCGGTGCACCTTATGGAGATGCGCCGTTTTTCCAGAGGGCAGAAACTTGGGCCCATAGAAACATAGAAAATAAGTGCAGGAGTAGGCCATTCGGCCCTTCAAGCCTGCACCACCATTCAATATGATCATGGCTGATCATGCAACCTCAGTACCCCATTCTGCTTTCTCTCCATACCCCTTGATCACTTTAGCCGTAAGGGCCACATCTAACTCCCTTTTGAATATATCTAACGAACTGGCCTCAACAACTTTCTGTGGTAGAGAATTCCTCTCTTTCTTTGATTCTCCCACTCTAAAACCCTTTTTAAAATTTATGTCACCCCTAATCTTTCGGTTCTTGGCTCGGCATCCATTTTCCTATCTGTGGGGTGCCTTGACACATTCTTTACATCAAAGCTATAAAATTGTTTTTGTTTTTTATTTTAAAAAACAGTGAGCAGCTAGAGTACATGCCTTTGTATCCGATATTGCTGGAGCAAATATACTAAACACAAAGCTTCAGCATTGCTTGAACTAATTATTTAGCAGTCCTTTTAGACAGTCTTTCAAAGTCACTATTTTGAACGAGAGCTTTTAGCAAAAGTTATTAACTTCAAAAACAGTATACCAGGTCGAGATATGAACTCACCTGCAATCCACATGGATAATGTAAACAGTTTGTATCATTTGTTTATCATTCTAAATCCACCAGGGATTGAAGACAAATATTTTATTTCAGCCTTGGGCTAGATTCTGAAGCATGATTGGTTAAGAAAATGCCACATGAGGTCAAATGGTTTCCTACTGATTCACTCCAAAGAGGAGACATCAATCAGGAATGGAACAACATAATATTGGGCTCAATTTTGCCCAAGCCTGTTTTCTGGAGTATTGCCAGAGTTACGCCCGTTTTTCTAGGCCAGAAATGTGCTAGAAATATTTTGCCAAAGTTTCCCCAATGTATAATTCAAATTTGGTGCAGTGCAGCGTGTCCAGTCGCCTCGGGGGGGTGGAGCCTGCTGCCTGCACCAAAAATACGATGCTGCACCTTCTGCGCTTGCGCGACAAAAAAAATGAAGTTTTTGACGTTATATCAGTGGACGCACATGCACATTACAGCTCCGGGTTGGCAATCGTCAAAAGAAAAAGAGCCAGTTGTGTGAGAAGAAGTGCTGTGTGAGAGCATTGGAAAAATTGGATCCGCTGCAATACAAGATGCAACGAGGTGCAAGGACCAAGAATTTCTCACAGGAAGAAGTGGCGGCACTAGTTACTGTGATTGAGGTCAGATGGCAGGAGCTGGACACCAGCAGAGGTCACATAAAAGTTCCACCCAAAGAAATGAAGAAACGCTGGAACCAAGTTGCAGAAGATTACTGCACATTGGTGACCACCACGAGGTCTGGAGGCCAGTGTAAAAAGAAGTAGCAGGACCTTGGTCAAGTAGTTAGTGTAAGTAATATTTTCATTTATTCAATGGAATTGCAATTGTAAATGTGACCATCTGTATATGTCCCACCCAGCAGAAAGGCACCCTCTCTAAAAAGTTGCATTTTCATCTTTGCAGAGGAAGATGGCACATAATAAAAGGGAAATAATTCGATCAGAAGGAGGCCCGGCAAATCTGCAGCCACTGACACCCTTGGAAAAGAGGGTCGCTGCTTTGATGGGTTCTGCCTGGAGAAAAGCAGGACTGCAAATTTGGGTAATTTGGCACCGCTGTTCTCAGCCCACCGACTTTTGGGCCCACCGGAGCCAGTCGACTCTTCGGGGCCCGCTGGCTATTCTGGGCCCACCGGCTCTTCCGAGCCCCGCAGACTCTCCTGGGGCCCACCGGCTCTTGCGAGGCCCGCCGGCGCCCGCCGACTCTTCTGGGGTCCGCCAACACTTCGGGGCCCGCCGACTCTTCTGGGGTCCGCCAACACTTCGGGGCCCGCTGGCTCTTCGGGGACCGCCGGGACCTGCCAACTCTTCCGGGGCCCGTCGGCTCTTCTGGGCCCGCTGGCCCACTGGTCACAAGGAAGACACTGGGGTGGAGTGTTCCGGCAGTATAGTGAAACATTCTGCCCGGGGCCGGCGCTCAACCAGCCGAAGGGACTCTGGGGCCGGCATTGAACCGGCCGAAGGGACTCCGGGGCCGGCGACTAACCGGCCGAAGGGACTCCGGGGCCAGCGACTAATCAGCCGAAGGGACTCCGGGGCCAGCGACTAATCGGCCGAAGGGACTCCGGGGCCGGTGACTAACCAGCCGAAGGGACTCCGGGGCCGGCGACTAACCAGCCGAAGGGACTCCGGGGCCGGCGACTAATCGGCCGAAGGGACTCCGGGGCCGGCGACTAATCAGCCGAAGGGACTCCGGGGCCAGCGACTAACCGGCCGAAGGGACTCCGGGGCCAGCGACTAATCAGCCGAAGGGACTCCGGGGCCAGCGACTAATCGGCCGAAGGGACTCCGGGGCCGGCGACTAATCGGCCGAAGGGACTCCGGGGCCAGCGACTAATCAGCCGAAGGGACTCCGGGGCCAGCGACTAACCGGCCGAAGGGACTCCGGGGCCGGTGACTAATCGGCCGAAGGGACTCCGGGGCCGGCGACTAATCGGCCGAAGGGACTCCGGGGCCAGCGACTAACCGGCTGAAGGGACTCCGGGGCCGGTGACTAACCGGCCGAAGGGACTCCGGGGCCGGCGACTAACCGGCCGAAGGGACTCCGGGGCCGGCGACTAACCGGCCGAAGGGACTCCGGGGCCGGCGACTAATCGGCCGAAGGGACTCCGGGGCCAGCGACTAATCGGCCGAAGGGACTCCGGGGCCGGTGACTAGCCGGCCGAAGGGACTCCGGGGCCAGCGACTAATCGGCCGAAGGGACTCCGGGGCCGGTGACTAACCGGCCGAAGGGACTCCGGGGCCGGTGACTAACCGGCCGAAGGGACTCCGGGGCCAGCGACTAATCGGCCGAAGGGACTCCGGGGCCGGCGACTAATCGGCCGAAGGGACTCCGGGGCCGGTGACTAACCGGCCGAAGGGACTCCGGGGCCGGTGACTAACCGGCCGAAGGGACTCCGGGGCCGGCGACTAATCGGCCGAAGGGACTCAATTTTTAAACTTTAATCAACTTTTAAACTTCTTAAACAATTCGGGAAAACTTTTACATTTTTAATCAACTTGGAGAACTTTTTTTCTTTTTTTTTTGAACTTTTAATCAACCTGAGCAACTTTTTAAAATAAATTGGAAAAACCCTTAAACTTTTAAACAACCTCAGTAACTTTTTAAACAATTTGGGAATACTTTTAAACACTTAAATTTTTAAGAAACTTTTAAATAACCTTGAAAACTCTGGAAGAAACTTCTTAAAACTTTCCTCGGAACCCCAGCGGACAGCTGACCTTCCTAATGCCTGCCCCTCAACCAAGCCTCAGGCCACCTACCATCGATGGCGCTATTCGGCGCCAAGCTTGCGGCCAATACCTCTCCGTAGGCAACTAGGCTTATACAGCTATGCCTGGTCTCCAGTTGTCTTGGACCCCCTTGCCACTGGACCAAGACCTTGCTCAGCTAAGCCCGTGTGGTTGCCGGTGTGCAGCGGCCACCCCACGTTAAAGGAACTCACACACAGGCATCTTCCACTTTGTCAATATGAAGTTTGGGACCTGGACCAGGACCCTCATGGACAATTCCAGCAGCAACAGGCTGGAACGCCGCACCACCATAGTTGCCCGGGAACTCAGATGTTTTGACGTCGACATCGCCGCCCTAAGCGAGACCCGGCAGCCAGGAGAAGGCCAGCTCAAGGAACAAGGTGGAGGATACACCTTTTTCTGGAAAGGAAAACCAGTCGAAGAATGCCACCTCCATGGAGTCGGCTTCGCCGTCGAAAGTGAGCTGGTCGACCGCCTCAAAGACTCCTCCTGCGGGGTTAACGAACGCCTCATGACTCTTCGTCTTACCCTATCCTGGAACCAATGCGCCACAGTCATCAGTACGTACGCCCCAACACTCGATGCAACGGATGAGGCTAAAGAGAGTTTTTATTCCAACCTTGAGACATCCCTGTCCCGCGTTCCCACGGGCGACAAACTGATCCTCCTCGGTGATTTTATTGCCAGGGTCGGCAAAGACACAGCCCTCTGGGGAGGCGTGATTGGCAGAGAGGGGGTAGGGAAAGCCAACTCCAGTGGTATCCTACTCCTGACAAAATGTCTAGAGCATGAACTCCTCATCACCAACACCCTGTTCCGCCAGAGGGACAAATTCAAGGCATCGTGGCAACATTCTCGCTCCAAACACTGACACCGAGGCTGTCAGGGCCCACTGGAAGGAGAACTTTGAAGATCTCCTCAATCGAGATTCTGCCTTTTACTCGAGTATTCTCGAGTCCATCCCATGGCATGCGACCCGCCACCACCTCAGTGAAACCCCAACGTTGCACGAGGTAGGCAAAGCCATAGGACAGCTTAAAAATAACAAAGCTCCGGGTGCGGATGGAATCCCTGCTGAGGCATTGAAGTATGGTGGAGAGGCGCTGTTGGCGCAGATACATGATCTCATCTCTCTCATCTGGAGGGAGGAGAGCATGCCAGGAGATCTCAGAGATGCAGTGATCGTGACTATCTTTAAAAAAGGGGACAGGTCCGACTGCGGCAACTATAGGGAAATCTCCCTGCTATCAGCCACTGGGAAAGTTGTCACGAGAGTTCTCCTCAACCGTCTTCTCCCTGTGGCCGAGGAGCTCCTCCCGGAATCACGGTGTGGATTTCGTCCCCTACGGGGCACAACGGACATGATCTTTGCAGCGCGACAGCTGCAGGAAAAATGCAGGAAGCAGCACCAGCCCTTATATATGGCCTTTTTCAATTTTACAAAGGCCTTTGACACTGTCAACTGCAAGGGTCTATGGAACATCTTCCTCCATTTCGGATGCCCCCAAAAGTTTGTCAACATCCTTCGCCTGCTCCACGACGACATGCAGGTTGTGATCCTTACAAGGTTGATTCCAGAGATGAGTGGATTGACTTATGAGGAAAGGTTGAATAGGTTGGGCCTCTACACATTGGAATTCAGAAGAATGAGAGGTGATCTTATCGAAACGTATAAGATTATGAGGGGGCTTGACAAGGTGGATGCAGAGAGGATGTTTCCACTGATGGGGGAGACTGGAACTCGAGGGCATAATCTTAGAATAAGGGGCCGCCCATTTAAAATTGAGATGAGGAGAAATTTCTTCTCTCAGAAGCTTGTGGATCTGTGGAATTCGTTACCTCAGAGAGCTGTGGAAACTGGGACATTGAATAAATTTAAGACAGAAATAGAACGTTTCTTAAACGATAAGGAGTTATGGAGAGCGGGCAGGGAAATGGACCTGAGTCCATGATTGGATCAGCCATGATCGTATTAAATGGCGGAGCAGGCTCGAGGGGACGTATGGCCTTCTCCTATTTCTTATGTTCTTATGGGTGCAGCCGTTCTTTGCTGCTGCTGCTATTGTTGTTGCTATTATTATTGTTACTATTGTTCTCAAATTAAAAGATTTTTGTAAATCGTAACTAATTGTTACACTGGCACAGATTCCAGGGGGAAACTTAAATAATTATGCCAGAAAAAAGGCGCGCGCAAAAAAAACGGCGCAAATGACCCGGGAAAATTGAACCCTAAGTCTTATGATCTCACCGAATGATAAGGCAGTCACATAGAGGAGTGGTATTCCTTAATTCGGATTTTATGTGGCAAAATCACTAATTTTGTAATTCTATCACTCGCAATCTGACAATTGAAAATAGATTTCTGTGATGCAACTCAATGATACGTATATCGGCATTTGTTACTTTTATTAACAATGCTTATTACTGCTTTTTGCAAAGTATCATCATCATCATCATAGGCAGTCCCTCGAAATCGAGGAAGACTTGCTTCCAATCCAAAAGTGAGTTCTCAGGTGACTGAACAGTTCAATACGGGAATTATAGTCTCTATTGCAGGTGGGACAGACAGTCGTTGGAGGAAAGGGTGGGTAAGGAATCTGGTTTGCCGCACGCTCCTTCCGCTGCCTGCGCTTGTTTTCCGCATGTTCTCGGCGACGAGACTCCTGGTGCTCAGCGCCCTCCCGGATGTTCTTCCTCCACTTAGGGCGGTCTTTGGCCAGGGATTCCCAGGTGTCGGTGGGGATGTTGCACTTTGACAAGGAGGCTTTGAGGGTGTCCTTGAAACGTTTCTCTGCCCACCTGGCGCTCACTTGCCGTGTAGGAGTTCCGAGTAGAGCGCTTGCTTTGGGAGTCTTGTGTCCGGCACGCGGACAATGTGGCCCGCCCAACGGAGCTGGTCGAGTGTGGTCAGTGCTTCGATGCTGGGGATGTTAGCCTGATCGAGAACACTGACGTTGGTGCGTCTGACCTCCCAGGGAATTTGCAGGATCTTGCAGAGGCACAATTGATGGTATTTCTCCAGCGATTTGAGGTGTCTACTGTATATGGTCCACATCTCTGAACCATACAGGAGGGCGGGTATCACTACAGCCCTGTAGACCATGAGCTTGGTGCCAGATTTGAGGGCCTGATCTTCAAACACTCTCTTCCTCAGGCGGTTGAAGGCTGCGCTGGCGCACTGGAGGCGGTGTTGAACCTTTTCGTCTATGATCAGCTGAATTCATCAATTAATTGCCACCAAACAAGATCTCAGAATCCTTTTTTTTTTACATTTGTTACCACGTCTACTACTGATGGTAATTTAGCAGATTTCTGTTATCTGCAAATTGAACTTAAAAGAGCATTTATTGTGTTATGTACTTCACAGTGATTTTAATGGTCTCAGCTGCTATTTTTTTCCCTTTCTTTCCAGCTGGATTACAGATGATCATGTTGCCTGGAGATTTGGCATGTAAGTATGGCTGATTTAACTTTGCGCTCACAGTACACCTCAGGTCATTAACATTCTCTTTTGTCCTAAAATGTAGATGAAGAAAGAAATCTAATAAAATGAGTTCACCTTAACTCTTTACATTTCGAGAACCACCTTAATGTATTCAAACTCCTGTTGATAATCAATTATAGCACCTTTAAGTGATGTTTCCATTCTTAAAGTTACACAGTCATACTTCATTGTTTATTTTATGTGGCAGTTGTCATACTTTGACATTTGGGTTTAGTGAAATAATTACTTTTAAGTGACCACAGGGTAGAAATTGTCCTCCGCCAGAAACGGTGCGCACCTACCCTTTTTGAAGTGACCTGGCCGCCACAATGGATGCGACGGCCTATCCGACGAAATTCAGTTCCTCTGTGGTTTTTTTTTCCATTGGGGCGGAAGTGGATCATCATGGGGCCGGAGTTGGGAGTGGACGCAGTGTCCGTCACTGGAGGGGCGGAAGTGGGGGCGGGCGGAGTGTCCGCAGCTGTCAGTCATCAGCGCCACACGAATGACGTCATCGCGCTGGCGCATCACAACGTCTCTCCCTTTCGGTTAAAGGGAAAAGCTGCTGCGAACTCTGCAGATATTTTAGTTGGGTCCACTGGGCCACCAGGGCCTGTTTCAGCCGGGCCAGCGGCCTGGCACCCAAGAGGGTGTGTCAGGCTGCCTGTTGGCAGCCCGGCCGAACCTGGGGACGTAATAAAAAAATAATATGACTGATACGTCCTTACTATACAGTATAAATGCACACGAGGCCCATGCTTGAGAGAAGGTCAGTCTGTAACCTGTCCTTTATTTCATAGCACTCAAGTGATGGAAGTGGGTGGAGCTTCCCCTTTTATATCTGAAGGTCTAGGTTAGGAGTGTCTCCCACAAGTTCACCACCTAGTGGTCAGTGTTCTCACAGTGTACAACTTAGGTCAGATTATACATGGGTTACAATGCTGGTTGAATACATGACATCACCTCCCCCTCCCCCAAAGTCTTATTGGGATCACAGGTTGAGTCTCTCTGGTAGTTTACGCTCCCTTGTAGAGCGCCTGAGTTGGGGCTCCGGTTGTTGGGCGCTGACCTGAGTGTCTGTTGTTTGCGGTGCCTCAGGCCTGTCCGGACTGCCCACAGTGACTGGGCTCTCCTCCCTTTGGTTCCGGTGTTCGGTCACCTGTGATGGAGTGAACTCTATATCGTGTTCTTCCGCTGATTCTTCTATGGGGTTGCTGAACCTCCTTTTTGTTTGATCCACATGTTTGCAGCAGATTTGTCCATTGGTAAGTTTAACTACCAGAATCCTATTTCCCTCTTTGGCAACCACAGTGCCTGCGAACCATTTGTGCCCTGCAGCGTAGTTGAGGACAAAATCAGGGTCATTTACATCAATACATCGCGCCCTCGCATTCCTGTCATGGTAGTCATATTGTGACTGGCGCCTGCTCTCGACAATTTCTTTCACGGTGGGGTGTATAAGGGATAACCGGGTTTTGAGCGTCCTTTTCATTAGCAGCTCTGCGGGTGGAACCCCTGTGAGCGAGTGTGGTCGGGATCTGTAGGCCAACAGGAGGCGTGATAAGCGGCATTGTAGGGAACCCCCTTGGATTCTGAGCATCCCCTGTTTGATTATCTGCACTGCTAATTTTGCCTGGCCGTTTGAGGCCGGCTTGAACGGTGCCGTTCTGACATGATTAATTCCATTGCCTGCCATGAAGTTCTGGAATTCAGTGCTTGTGAAGCACAGGCCATTGTCGCTGACCAAGATGTCCGGTAGACCGTGGGCGGCGAACATTGCCCGTAGACTTTCTATCGTGGCAGAGGATGTGCTTGAATTTAAAATGTCACACTCGATCCATTTGGAGTAGGCGTCTACTACAACCAAAAACATTTTTCCCATGAAAGGACCTGCGTAGTCCACATGGATGCGTGACCAAGGCTTGGCGGGCCATGGCCAGGGGCTAAGGGGGGCTTCCCTGGGTGCATTGCCCAGCTGGGCACACGTGTTGCACCTGCGAACACAAAGTTCCAGATCTGCGTCTATCCCTGGCCACCAAACGTGTGACCTGGCAATTGCCTTCATCGTGACAATGCCCGGGTGCTCATTGTGGAGTTCTCTGATGAACACCTCTCTGCCCATCTGGGGCATGACTACGCGGTTTCCCCACAGTAGGCAATCAGCCTGAATCGAGAGTTCATCCTTGCGCCTGTGAAATGGTTTAAATTTCTCAAGGCATGCCCTGTACGTGGCTGCCCAGTCCTCATTCAGGACACATTTCTTGACTAGAGACAATAGCGGGTCTCTATTTGTCCAAACTTTAATCTGACGGGCTGTCACGGGTGAGCCTTCGCTTCCGAAAGCTTCAACAGCCATGACCATCTCAGCAGCATGCTCGGTAGCCCCCTCAGGGGTGGCTCATGGGAGCCTGCTGAGTGCATTGGCGCAGTTTTCGGTGCCCGGTCTGTGCCGAATTGTGTAGTCATAGGCGGCTAACATGAGTACCCACCTCTGTATGCGGGCCGATGCGTTTGCATTTATGGCCTTGTTGTCGGCCAAAAGGGACGTTAGGGGTTTGTGATCTGTCTCCAGCTCAAATTTCCTGCCAAACAGGTACTGGTGCATTTTCTTTACCGCATATACACATGCGAGCGCCTCCTTTTCTACCATCCCGTAGCCCCTTTCTGCCTGGGACAGACCTCTGGAGGCATAAGCTACCGGCTGTAACTGACCCTTGGCATTGACACACCCGACACCATAGGACGACGCATCGCACGTTAACACAAGTTTCTTACATGGGTCATATAGCGTTAACAGATTGTTGGAACATAACAAATTGCGTGCTCTATTAAAAGCCCTTTCCTGGCTGCCCCGCCAGACCCAATCGCAACATTTGCGCAGGAGCACGTGTAGCGGCTCTAACGTGTGCTCAATTTGGGAAGAAAGTTACCAAAATAGTTCAGGAGCCCCAGGAATGAACGCAGCTCCGTCGTGTTACGGGGTCTGGGTGCTCTCTGGATCGCTTCCGTCTTGGACGCAGTAGGGCTGATCCCGTCTGCTGCTACCCTTATCCCCAGGAATTCTACCTCTGGAGCTAGGAAGACGCACTTCGCCTTTTTCAGTCGCAGCCCTACCCGGTCCAGTCTGCGTAGCACCTCCTCCAGGTTGTGGAGGTGTTCTTCAGTATCGTAACCCATAATGAGGATGTCGTCCTGAAAAACCACCGTCCCTGGAATCGACTTGAGGAGGCTTTCCATATTTCGTTGGCAGATCGCGGCGGCCGAGCGAATCCCGAACGGACATCTGTTGTACTCAAACAACCCCTTGTGTGTCATGATGGTGGTCAGCTTCTTCGACTCACTCGCCAGCTCTTGGGTCATGTAAGCTGAGGTCAGGTCCAATTTTGAAAAAAGTTTGCCACCGGATAGCGTCGCAAAGAGGTCCTCCGCTCTCGGTAGCGGGTACTGATCTTGGAGTGACACCCGATTGATGGTGGCCTTGTAATCGCCACATATCCTGACCGACCCATCCGCCTTGAGCACCGACACAATCGGGCTCGCCCAGCCACTGAATTCGACTGGCGAGATGATGCCTTCCCTCAGCAGGCGGTCCAATTCGCCTTCTATCTTTTCCCGCATCACGTACGGCACCGCTCTGGCCTTGTGGTGTACTGGCCTGGCGTCCGGGTTTATGTGAATCACTACCTTGGCCCCCATGAAAGTGCCAATGCCGGGTTGAAATAGTGAGTCAAATTTGTCCAGGATCTGTGAGCATGATACTCGCTCCACAGAGGAAATTGCATTGACATCGCCCCATTTCCAGTTCATGACAGCAAGCCAACTCCTCCCCAGTAGTGCGGGACCGTCCCCTGGGACAATCCAGAGTGGCAGTCTGTTCTCAGAATCTTTGTGGGTCACGACTACCGTGGCACTGCCTAGCACCGGAATGATCTGCTTTGTGTAAGTCCGTAGCTGTGCGTCAATCGGCGATAATTTTGGCCTCCTGGCCTTGGACGCCCACAACTTTTCGAACTGTTTGATACCCATCAGGGACTGGCTGGCCCCCGTGTCTAGCTCCATTGATACTGGGATGCCATTGAGGAGCACTTTCATCATTATCGGTGGCGTCCTGGTGTATGAACTGTATACGTGCTCCACATGAACTCGCTGAACTTCAGCTTCCAGCGATTTCCCCCAGCGTTCATTTCTGCAATTTCTGCAGGTATTTTGCTCACCTCTGCAAACTCCGGCTGAGTGTGTGCCTCCACGCCTCCAACATGAGCTGCTGTTTGAAACAAAAGGTCCCTTGCCAGTCGATCGTCCCGGACTGCCCCTGTTATTGCCCTTGAGTGCGCCATTAACAGGTGTTGATGGCCCCATTACTGGCCGCATTGTCCCTTGCAATGGCGTGAATCGCCGTTCAGCTTGCCATTGTCTCTGTCGAACTCCCCCTTTGGGTTCGACTACATGTTGGGGCATGCCCGACTGCCCTTGTCTGCCTGGAGAACTGTGTGCTGCTTTAACAATGTTGAATCTCTGTCCCAACCATTCCTTAACACAGTACCTCTCGTCTGTTCTGCTAGTGGCCATGCTCGCGTGGTTTAAATCCCAGCTTCTTGTCGCCATTAATACGTCCTTACTATACAGTATAAATGCACACGAGGCCCATGCTTGAGAGAAGGTCAGTCTGTGACCTGTCCTTTATTTCATAGCACTCAAGTGATGGCAGTGGGTGGAGCTTCCCCTTTTATATCTGAAGGTCTAGGTTAGGAGTGTCTCCCACAAGTTCGCCACCTAGTGGTCGGTGTTCTCAAAGTGTACAACTTAGGTCAAATTATACAAGGGTTACAATGCTGGTTGAATACATGACGATGACGGCCGCGGCAGTGTGTCCTCTCCTTTAAAGGCAGTCGTGCCGCCATTTCACACAGGGTGCACTGACAGCAAATGGTGTCGGGGGCATCGACCAGCGGCAGGGCAGGGCCTCTCCCGCGGGGCATTTTTGGGTAAGGGCCAATTTCACGAGGGAGTCGCTGCCAGACGATAAGGGTGTGCACACCGAGGCTGGAAAACGGGCGGAGCCGTCCCGGACACAGCTCCGCTGCTGAGGTAGGGCAATTTCTAAAATGGCGGCCCCTCCACGGCGAGTCGCCAGCCATTTCCCGGCAGCCAGAGGCCCTATCGGGAGGGGCAATTTCGGGCCCCACATCTCTTAAATTCTGACATGTAAATGATATATACTCTCTATTCTGTAGGTCTCCCTTCAGAATGTTTTTGACCAAGGTTTAAGCTATGCAGGGATCATATTAATGTATTAAATGGGGCAGAAACTCTGGCCTTCCGGGTCCATACTGAGTGTCTACAGACCTGTGAAGGCATCGCAAAAGCCGGTTTTCAGCTGGAGCTTGACAGATCTTCCGTATATCGGGAGCGAGGACATTTGCAAGGGCAAGATTGCGGGATATCTTGCCCAGCAAATGTCCTCAAAACTCTTGCGCCTGATAAAAGCAGGTGCATAGCCTACTTTCACAGGCATAAAAGTTTTAAAATACACAAAAACATTTTAAAATAAAAGTATAAAAACACGTTTTATTGTTTAAAAACCCTCCCCGCGATGGTAAGTTTATTTTAAACCATAATTTTAAAAAACTTTAATAAAAATTGGAAAAATATATATTTTTTAACTGCATAAATAACTTTAATTTAAATTAATAAAAATATGTGCTGTATTTTTTCTATTTTATTATTGGTCTTGTGTGTTTTGGGGGCTGTTTCTCATTCATAATAATGGAAACTCCAACTTACAGAGTTCCCATTATTACGAATGAGAACATACTTTACCTGATTGGCTGCCTAGAGCCATGTGACTCCAGCTCCATGCCTGCGCACATCCCGACGTGCACGCGCTCCGACGCACAGTCAGAGGAGGCCTCAGGACTGGGAACTCGCGTGGGTGCAGCAGGATAAGATAAGTGCGCATTTTTTTAAAGTTTTTTACCCGATCGCCCACGGGAAGCAGCCGACCGGGATTTCTTGGCCTATATTAAAAACAGTGAGTATTCGCAAGGTTCCAAAGATATTGCACTAGTAAGTGGTGCTATAAACACAAAGGCCTGGAATTTACCAAAAACTTGCTCCATGACAATGGTTATATCTATATCGTAAAGCTGTTTTCCAGTTTTCCAGTCCAAGGAAAGTGACTTAATCAAGTTTTTACGTGACCCTGTAAATTCCTGGGACTTTTGCGCAACTTTGCAAGACCTTTGCTGAAACCCTCCAAAGCTTATTAGCATAACTCCACCCCCATTCAAAACAGCTGTGAGCACAAACTTTCCAAGATTCACGCTGGTTTCCTTGTGTTGTCCTGTAATGCCGAGTAATTTAGATGCAGGTAAGTCCAAGGTCACCTGCTAGCAGTGGGTTTTTGGGTTCTCACACAATTCTCAACCAGGGAGGACTTTTGCAGCTTCATCTTTGCAATTTGGCATGGATTTTCCTGTTTATTTCATGTGTCTCTTAGTTTTCCTGACCAGAATGCTATGAGTGTCTGAAGCTGATATTTTTAGGACCCCCTATTTGCCACCACTCCATTTGTAGTCATCAGACAAAGTGCCTACTTGTTTAAGAACAGGCATTCATCATTTTCTGGATGCAGTGAATGATGGATGTATATATTAAGACCAGCAAAGATGATGTTGTTGCTACCTAGCCTTAATTTCACAATTCTTGAGACCACCTCTATTACCTGCAGGATTTATTATTACAATAACAACAGTTAAAGATTGGTGATCAATTCTCCTGATTTCTCCCCCCAACTGCTTTCTTCCCCCTTCCCCAATAACAAAACTGCCTGTGAACCAGGCAGCTATGATATTCCCTGAGAAGCCCATTATTCCGGGCTGCCGTGGACAACAAAGAGGAACAGAATCGCCGGAAGCGGGAATGGGTGCGATTGCACAGGAGGCATTTTCACCCCATATGCCTGTACTTAAAGCCTGCTGGATAGGCAAGGCTGGAATTGGCTGAGGCTGCTGAAGGAACTTATTAGAGATAGGTAGAATGCTTGGTGTACATTTCAGACCTGTCTCAAGGAAGTCTAATATGCCAGTCAAATATCAGGTTTCTGCCTGTATAACTAGCTGGTTGTTGGGGGCGAGAGATACCTTAGCTGATGAGCCCTGGGCATGTTCTGAGGGCCAGTCCTGAGGAGGGGTGCAATGATTCTCAAATCATGCTTCAGCTGCCTTCAAGATCGGTTGTTATAGTACTCCCCTTCAGGAGGCTCAAGAATAATTGTGGTGCACTGTTTATTCCATAACGTGGCTCTGGCAAGAAGATTGTACAGTCAGGCACCCCAAGAAGCAATGCCAGATGAGAGAGCCTGGGCTGTGTATGAACTTTTCATATCATGAGTACCCTCTCTAGCTGCCAGGATCAGGGACAACATTTCATCTAGGCATCAAGCATTACATGGCTGCAGAAAAGATCCTCCATTAAAAATGAAATTGACTACATCCCTGAGCCTGCAAGATGCTCAGATGCATGATCCACTACTATAACATTCCACATAGGAATTGCTGTCCAAACAGCCATTATTTGTAATGACTTTAATGTCCAAAAATACTGCATTATTTATTACTGCAGAGAAGTCAGTCATTACACTATCACCGTTGTACTACTAATTATCAGCACAGTGCTTCTTGCACGTGCCTATTTTGAGTCCTAATTTCACGTGTCTTCCTAATGTTAGGAGTGACAGAACTGGCTGGCTGCTGCTGTCGAAGTGGATTCTCAGAGTGCTTGTGGCAAGCTTTTCACTGAAAGTTTGTCGCTGTCAACCAGCTTTTTCCGGCTCGTCCAGAGTTGTTGCTTGGCCCTCTGAGAGGGTCACTTTAAAATAAAAACTCTGTGGATATGTAGGTATTTAGAAGTGTCCCACTGACCGAAGACATCATCTAGGGCCAGCTGGCTACTTGCTCTGCATGCATTGAACTACTAGATTACTATTGGCACTCACAACAGTCCTACAGATGTCAGTCAAGCTATGGCTTAATACACTCTCGAATCAATGAATAGCCCTTAAAGATTGCACTTTCCACCAAGTTGCCCAAGGTTGCAGAGTGGAGGCATCGGATGTCAGACAGCAACCCACTCTCTATCAGCAGCATTGGCATAGGCCTGCTTTAGCTGCCACTAATCACAAGTTGCCAGCAGTGATTGGGAGTCCTCACTAGTAACAGCAAACATAAGCAGTGGACATCTCCATCTGCCCTGACATTTCGCGTACGTTATGGGAAGCTGCCCACAGAACCTCCACGTGTTCTTCATGATCAGCTATCGTCTCCCTTTCAAAGCAGTGCGGTGAAATCAATATCCACTGAATTCTCAGTCATTGGTGGATATCACTGGACCCTCCAATCCTCAGTCACTACCTCTTGCCAGCTAAATGTCCTCAGCAGTGCTCTGTTCACTTAGTGAAATTCCTTGCCTTAAGCTATCGACAGGCCCACATGTGCTTTGATCTGTTCTAGTGTGCACATTAGATGTGTCTGAGCAGGGTGCTCAAGGCTTGATAGATGTTTGTGAGTTTGCAGGACTGGCTTCCTCTTCAACCTTATCCTCATATTCTACGTCATCACCTCCTTCTTCTTGGGATTAGAGAGACCTGTTGGCATCTTCTCAGTACCCCTTTCCTGCTTTCTCTCCATACCCGTTGATCCCTTTAGCCGTAAGGGCCATATCTAACTCCCTCTTGAATATATCCAACGAACTGGCATCAACAACTCTCTGCAGTAGGAAATTCCACAGGTTAACAACTCTCTGAATGAAGAAGTTTCTCCTCATCTCAGTCCTAAATGGCTTACCCCTTATCCTTAGACTGTGTCCCCTGGTTCTGGACCTCCCGAACATCGGGAACATTCTTCCTGCATCTAACCTGTCCAGTCCCGTCAGAATTTTATATGTTTCTGTGAGATCCCCTCTCATTCTTCTAAACTCCAGTGAATACAGACCCAGTCGATCCAGTCTCTCCTCATATGTCAGTCCTGCCATCCCGGGAACCAGTCTGGTGAACCTTCACTGCATTCTCTCAATAGCAAGAACGTCCTTCCTCAGATTAGGAGACCAAAACTGAACACAATATTCCAAGTGAGGCCTCACCAAGGCCCTGTACAACTGCAGTAAGTCCTCCCTGCTCCTATGCTCAAATCTCCTAGCTATGAAGGCCAACATGCCATTTGCCTTCTTCACCGCCTGCTGTACCTGCATGCCAACTTTCAATGACTGATGTACCATGACATCCAGGTCTCGTTGCACCTCCCCTTTTCCTAAACTGTCGCCATTCAGATAATATTCTGCCTTCCTGTTTTTGCCACTAAAGTGGATAACCTCACATCTATCAACATAATACTGCATCTGCTATGCATTTGCCCACTCACCTAACCTGTCGAAGTCACCCTGCAGCCTCTTAGCATCCTCCTCACAGTTCACACCACCACCCAGCTTAGTGTCATCTGTAAACTTGGAGATATTACACTCAATTCCTTCACTAAATCATTGATGTATATTGAATATTGTAAATAGCTGGGGTCCCAGCACTGAACCCTGCAGCATCCCACTAGTCACTGCCTGCCATTCTGAAAAGGACCCATTTATCCCGACTCTCTGCTTCCTGTCTGCCAACCAGTTCTCTATCCACGTCAATACATTACCCCCAATACCATGTGATTTAATTTTGCACACTAATCTCTTGTGTGGGACCTTGTCAAAAGCCTTTTGAAAGTCCAAATACACCACAGCCACTGGTGGTTCTTGTCCACTCTACTAGTTACATCCTCAAAAAATTCTAGAAGATTTGTCAAGCATGTGTTCCCTTCCATTAATCCATGCTGACTTGGACCGATCCTGTCACTGCTTTCCAAATGCGCTGTTATTTCATCTTTAATAATTGATTCCAGCATTTTCCCCACTACCGATGTCAGACTAACCGGTCTATAATTCCCCATTTTCTCTCTCCCTCCCTTTTAAAAAAAGTGGTGTTACATTAGCTACCCTCCAGTCCATAGGAACTGATCGATAGACAGTTGGAAAATGATCACCAATCATCCACTATTTCTGGGGCCATTTCCTTAAGTACTCTGGGATGCAGACTATCAGGCCCTGGGGATTTATTGGCCTTCAATCCCATCAATTTCCCTAACACAATTTCCTAACTAATAAGGATTTCATTCAGTTCCTCCTTCTCGCTAGACCCTCGGTCCCCTAGTATTTCCGGAAAGTTATTTGTGTCTTCCTTCGTGAAGACAGAACCCAAGTATTTGTTCTATTGGTCTGCCATTTATTTGTTCCGCATTATAAATTCACATGATTCTGACTGCAAGGGACCTACGTTTGTCTTAACTAATCTTTTTCTCTTCACATATCTATAGAAACTTTTGAGTCAGTTTTTATGTTCCCAGCAAACTTCCTCTCATATTCTTATTTTCCTCCTCCTAATTAAACCCTTTGTCCTCCTCTGCTGAAGTCTAAATTTCTCCCAGTACTCAGGTTTGCTGCTTTTTCTGGCCAATTTATATGCCTCTTCCTTGGATTTAACACTATCCCTAATTTCCCTTGTTAACCACGGTTGAGCCACCTTCCCCGTTTTATTTTTACTCCAGACAGGGATGTACAATTGTTGAAGTTCATCCATGTGATCTTTAAATGTCTGCCATTGCCTATCCACCATCAATCCTTTAAGTATCATTCGCCAGTCTATTCTAGCCAATTCACGTCTCATATCATTGAAGTTACCTTTCCTTAAGTTCAGGACCCTAGTCTCTGAATTAACTGTGTCACTCTCCATCTTAATAAAGAATTCTACCATGTTATGGTCACTCTTCCTCCAAGGGGCTTCGCACAACAAGATTGCTAATTAGTCCTTTCTCATTACACAACAACCAGTCTAGGATGGCCAGCCCTCTCGTTGGTTCCTCGACATATTGGTCTAGAAAACCATCTCTAATACACTCCAGGAAATCCTCCTCCACCGTATTACTACCAGTTTGGTTAGCCCAATCTATATGTAGATTAAAGTCGCCCATGATAACTGCTGTACCTTTATTGCATACATCCCTAAATTTCTTCTTTGATGCTGTCCCCAACCTCACGACTACTGTTTGGTGGTCTGTACACAACTTCCACTAGCGTTTTCTGCCTTTTGGTATTCCGCAGCTCTACCCATACAGATTCCACATCATCCAAGTTAATGTCCTTCCTTACTATTGTGTTAATTTCCTCTTTAACCAGGTACCCCACCTCCTTTTCCTTTCTGTCTATACTTCCTGAATGTTGAATACACTGGATGTTGAGTTCCCAACCTTGGTCACCCTGGAGCCATGTCTCCGTAATCCCAAATATATCATATTCGTTAATAGCTGCCTGCGCAGTTAATTCGTCCACCTTATTACGAATACTCCTCGCACTTTGTCCCTTTAGAATTTTGCTGTAATGTGGCCCTTTTTGATTTTTGCCTTGGGTTTCTCTGCCCTCCACTTTTACTTTTCTTCTTTCTATTTTGTGCTTCTGCTCCTATTTTACTTTTCTCTGTCTCCCTGCATAGGTTCCTATCCCCCTTCCCAACAGCACTAGCAAACACTCCCCCTAGGACATTGGTTCTGGTCCTGCCGAGGTGGAGACTGTCCGGTTTGTACTGATCCCACCTCCCCCAGAACCGGTTCCAATGTCCCAGGAATTTGAATCCCTCCCTCCTGCACCACTCCTCAAGCCATGTATTCATCTTAGCTATCCTGCAATTCCTATTCTGACTAGCACGTGGCACTGGCAGCAATCCTGAGATTACTACCTTTGAGTTCCTACTTTTTAATTTAACTTCTAGCTCCCTAAATTCAGCTTGTAGGACCTCATCCCATTTTTTTTACCTCTTTCGTTGGTACCTATATGCACTACAACAACTGGCTGTTCACCTTCCCCCTCCAGAATGCCCTGTAGCCGCTCCGAGACATCCTTGACCCTTGCACCAGGGAGGCAACATAACATCCTGGAGTCTCGATTGCGACTGCAGAAACGCCTATCTATTCCCCTTACAATAGAATCCCCTATCACTATAGCTCTCCCATTCTTTTTTCTGCCCTCCTGTGCAGCAGATCCACCACGGTGCCATGCACTTGGCTGCTGCTGCCTTCCCCTGATGAGCCATCTCCCCCAACAATATCCAAAACGGTATATCTGTTTTGGAGGGAGATGACGGCAGGGGACTCCTGCACTGCATTCCTATTCCTGTTCTGCTTGATGGTTACCCATTCCCTATCTGCCTTTGTAACCTTTACCTGCGGTGTGACCAACTCATTAAATGTGCTATTCACGACATCCTCAGCATCGCGGATGCTCCAGAGTGAATCCATGCGCAACTCTAGCGCCGTCCTGTGGCCTGACAGGAGCTGCAGCTGGATACACTTCCTGCATACATCGTCGTCAGGGACACTGTCTCTTATTTCCCACATAGCACAGGAGGAGCATGACATGGGACTGGGCTCTCCTGCCAGGACTTAACCCTTAAATTAATTTAATTTGGCAACTATGCCAAAGGTTACTTACTGATAAGAAAAAGAAAAAGATAAGGAAAAACTACTGACCAATCACCAGCCAATCACTTACCCGCTTGGCTGTGACGTCACCTTTCGATTTCTTTTTACTTTTTTTTTGCCCTTTCTCCCTGCAGTAGCTAGCTGCTGGGCCTTTAGTAAGCCTCTCACCTCTCGCCACTCACTGCTCCGCCTCCCGACTGCTGCTCCCGACGCTGCTGGGCCTTTAGTAGGTCTCTCACCTCTCGCTGCTCGCTGGAGCATTGCAACGAGGTATTGAGCAGTGAAATGTATGCATCTGTGAGGATGCTCACAGGTTTGTAGCGCTGTTGTATTGTGAGTGGCTGAGCCAGTCACGTGATGTTCACAAGACTCAATAAAACCCCAGTTAGTTAGGCCTAGGTCATCCTTGATTCTCTACTGCTAATCGTCTTCTTAAACCTCTCTCCCCTGTCTTCACCACACTCGCCTCCAACAACAAGTGTGAGGAGCTCATGGCCTTCTTTGTCTCAAAGATTGAGACCATCCGATCAGCTGTCTCTGCCACTTCCCTTCCTTCCCCTAGCCAACCGGCCAAACTTCCTCTGAGGTTCCCCCCTGCCCTAGCCCTGAAATCACATCTTTCTCCAGTTTCTCTCTGATCTCCCCTCTTGACTCTCCATGTTCATCTTGTCCATGAGATCCACTTCCTGCTCCCTCGACCCTATTCCCATTAAACTGCTGACCACCCAACTTCCTTTTCTGTCTTCCATGTTAGCTGACATTGTTAACAGTTCTCTCTCCTCGGGTACTGTCCCCCTCTCCTTCAAATCTGCCGACATCACCCCTCTCCTCAAAATAAAACGTTGACCCCACTGTGCTTGCAAGCTACCATCCCATCTCTGACCTCCCCTTCCTCTCCAAAGTCCTTGAATGTGTTGTCGCCTCCCAAATCCATGCCCATCTTTCCCGGAACTCCTTGGGCCGGATTTTCGAGAGGTTTGCGACCGGGTTTTCGGCGCATTTGACTCTCCGTGGGGAAAACCCGATCGCAGAGCCCGGGCGGGATCCTCGGGAAGCTGGTTGTGGGGGCGCATCCAAACTCGAGCGGGGAGAGGTGTGTCGGCATGCAGCGACTCCAATTGCATTTGCGATTGAGTTTCAGCAGTCTCCCTTACCCGTTCGCTGCGTCCAGAATAGCAACAGGTCAAATCTGTTGGTGCAGCCCTGCTGACAGCGGTAAGTCAGAAAGCCTGCAGAAAAGGTAAGTTAAAGGGCCCGAGTTTGGTCGACTTACCGCCGGCTGGCGCCGAGAAAACTCAGCGGTCTCCATGTTTTCTGGGCGCTCTCCCCTCCAAGCGAGTTTGGTCAGGTGCTCACGCCGGCGGGGAGAGAAGACCGCTGGGGACCGTCTGCTGGCGTGCATCACCGACAAGAGTCCTCCCGCCCGTTCACTCCCCAGTTTGTTCCGGGCGATCCTCCGCTCCAGCAGCAGAAGATACCACCGCGTGGAGGCAGGTCTTATCTGAACGGTAAGTATGAAGACCTGCAAGAAAAGGTTAGTGCACTTGTTTTCCTCATTGCTTTTGCAGCGATTTTGGTGGATTGGGTCCTCTGAAGGATTTGTAGTATTTTTTTTCATGTGTTGAAAATGTTTTATTTTTCCCGTTCCCCCCCACCCCCCTTCCCTGGGCCCGACTCTATCCTCGGCGTTACTTTGCCGAGGATTGCATTTGCCGCCCAGAATGCGACCTACCGCCCGCTGCCATACAGAATCGGCGTGTAAGGCCCATTTTTTCCAGCGGGCGTTTTTTTCAACATTCCTCCACCAAACCTCCGCCCAAACTACCATCAGGATCTTGGTGGTCCTTTCGACAGTACATGGGTGGAACTTAGGCTTGACCAAACTCGGGCCCAAAGTTTTTATTTTTTAATTTTTTTGCAGCGATTACTTAATTAAGGGTCTTTTAATGATTTTGGAATGTTTTAGGGAATTTTGTTTTTTGTCCCTCCCAAGGCCTCTCTCACAGCACACCCGGCCCTGCACTAAAATTGGCGAGGATCACGTTTTTGCACCTTGAACACATGTGCAACGCCTACCTTTGCGATGCACCCTGGCGCAGACTCAAAGGCCGAAAGTTAGGCCTTAAAATGTTAGCGCAGCAAAACGGCTAATTTTCACTACCACTGTACCAAAACGGCACTCATCAAAGTCACAAATGGCATCCTATGTGACCTTGACAAAGGTAAACTATCTCTCATCATCATTTCGACCTGTCTGCAGCCTTTGACACAGTTGACCACTCCATTCTCGTCCAACGCTTCTCCTCCATCGTCCAGCTGGGTGGGACTGCACTCGCCTGGTTCCATTCTTATCTATCTAATCGTAACCACAAAATCACCTGCAATGGCTTTTCTTTTCACTACCTCACCACCACTGCTCTCGACCCCACCACGGTCTCTAAATTGTCAGTCTGCTTGTCCAACATCCAGTACGAGATGGGCAGAAATGTTCTCCAGTTAAATATTGGGAAGACCAAAGCCATTTTCTTTGGTCCCCACCACAAACTGCGTTCCCTAGCAACTGACTCCATCCCATTCCCTAGCATCTGCCTGAGGCTGAACCAGACTGTCCGCAACCTAGGTGTCATATTTGACCCTGAAATGAGCTTGCGGCCACATATCCACGGCATAACTAAAACCGCCTATTTCCACCTCCGTAACATTGCCAGTTTCCACCCCTGCTTCAGCTCATCTGCTGCTGAAACCCTCATCCATGCCTTTGTTACCTCTAGACTTGACAACTCCAAACACTCCTGGCTGGCCTGCCACATTCTATCCTACGTAAGCTTGAGGTCATCCAAAACTCGTCAGCCTATGTCCTAGCTCGCACCAAGTCCTGTTCACCCATCACCCCTGTGCTTGCTGACCTACATTTGCTCTCAGTTAAGCAACGCCTTGATTTCAAAATTCTCATCCTTGTTTACAAATCCCTCCATGGCCTCGCCCCTCCCTATCTCTGTAATCTCCTTCAGCCTCACAACCCTAGTGCATGAACTGGTAATGTGTTTTGTGATTGTTAAACCTTTGTTAATAAAGCAATGAGTTCTTAATAGTAAAGTGTTGCTATGAATTCTTAAGCAAAGAATCCAGGAAGTTAATACATCACAATCGTGCTAAGCATATTGATAGTGAGGTGACATAAATCAAATGGGTGTTTCAGTCAGTGAATAGTAGCATCCTCTATGCACCTGCAGCTTGTGGACATTACAATGAGACCAATTGAGCACATATTCCTAGGTGGAGGAACAGTGCAAGTGTTTGTGTGGGAACTGTGAAGTCTCACTTACAGCTTTCAGTTGCTCTGTGCTAATGTGCCAGCTATTAAACATATAATGATGCCTAGATGAGTCCTGGCAGAAGCATATGTCATCACTTACATTGCCCATTCTTTTCACATCATTAAATTTATTACAGCACTAAAGTGCCATGTGGGATTGTGCCATTAGTGTCACCTTTCCATTTCACTGCTGCCTCGAACTGAATTGCCCACTTCCCCCTTCCTCCAAACAAAACTGCCTCCGAACACCCATTTGCCTTGGTCCCTCTGTCCTCACCTCCAATACCAAGTCTGAAGAGTTCATGGATTTCTTTGTCTCTTAAAATTTGAATTGTCCATGCAGCTGCCTTCTCCTACTCTCCCCACTGCTCCTGATTTCTCCAGCCTGCCACCCAGGCTGACTATGATCCTCAATCATTCTACAGTTACTTTACCAACTGCTACCCTTTCCCTCTCCATGTTAATCTTTTCCATGGGATCTTCCACCTGCTGTCTTGATTCCCTCCCACTCAACTAACCACTCAGCTAACCCTCATCACTCTCAGGCTTGCCGACAACTCTTTACCTAAGGCAGAGATGTAGTGATATTATTCTTAGAGGCATAGTGGTGGCCCATTAAACAACTAACAAGAGGAGGAGGCTCCATAAGTATCTCCATCCTCAATGATGGCAGAGCCCAGCATGTGAGTGCAAAAGACAAGCCTGAAGCATTTTCAACCATCTTCAGCCAGACATGCCGAGTGGATATTGGCTTCTTCCTGAGGTCCCCACCGTCACAGAAGACAGTCTTCAGCCAATTCAATTCACTCCACGTGATATCAAGAAATGACTTGAGCTCACTGGATACAGCAAAGGCTATGGGCCCCGACAATATCCCGGCTGTCGTGCTAAAGCCTTTTGCTCCAGAACTAACCACGCCTCTAGCCAAGCTGTTCAACAGCTACAATACTGGCATCTATCCGACCATGTGGAAAACTGCCTAGGTATATCCTGTACTCAAAAAGCAGGACAAATCCAAACCGTCCAATTAGCACCCCATCAGTCTACTCTCAATCATCAGCAAAGTGATGGAAGGTGTTGTTGACAGTGCTATCAAGTGGTACTTACTCATCAATAACCTGTTCACCGATGCCCAGTTTGGGATTCACCAGGACCACTCGCCTCTAGACCTCATTACAGCCTTAGTCCAAACATGGACAAAAGAGCTGAATTCCAGAGGTGAGGTGAGAGTGACTGCCCTCGATATCAAGGCAGCATTTGACCGAGTGTGGCATCAAAGAGCCCTAGCAATACTGAAGTCAATGAGAATCAGGGAGAAAACTCTCCACTGGCTGGTGTCATATCTAGCACAAAGGAAGATGTTTGTGATGGTTGCGGGTCAATCATCTCAGTCCCAGGATATCACAGCAGGAGTTCCTCAGGGCAGTGTCCTAGGCCCAACCATCTTCAGCTGCTTCATCAATGGCCTTCCCTTCATCAGAAGTTCAGAAGTGGGGATGTTCACTGATGACCGACCGCACAGTGTTCAGTGCCATTCGCAACTCCTCAGATAATGAAGCAGTCCATGCCTGCAGCAAGACCTGAACGACATTCAGGCTTGGACTAAAAAGGGGCAAGTAACATTTGCGCCACACAAGTGCCAGGCAATGACTATCTCCAATAAACAAGATTCTGTCCACCAACCCTTGACATTCAACGGCATTACCATCGCCAAATCTCCCACCATCAACATCCTGGAGGTCACCATTGACCAGAAACTTAACTGGACCAGCCATATAAATACTGTGGCAACAAGAGCAGTTAGAGGATGGGTATTCTGCGGCGAGTGTCTCACCTCCTGACTCCCCAAAGTCTTTACATTATCTACAAAGCACAAGTGAGGAGTGTGATGGAATACTCTCCACTTGCCTGGATGAGTGCAGATCCAACAACACTCAAGAAGCTCGACACCATTCAGGACAAAGCAGTCCGCTTGATTGGCACCCCATCCACCACTTTAAACATTCACTCCCTCCACCACCGACGCACTATGGCTGAAGTGTGTACCATCCACATGATACACTGTGGCAACTCGCCACGGCTTCTTTGGCAGCCCCTCCCAAACCCACGACCTCAACCACCTAGAAAGACAAGGGCAGCAGGCGCATGAGAACACCATCAGCTGCAAGTCCCCTCCAAGTTACACACCATTGTGACTTCGAAGTATATCACTGTTCCTTCATCGTCGCTGGGTCAAATTCCTGGAACTCCCTCCGTAATAGAACTGTGGGAGTACCTTCACCACTCATACTGCAGCGGTTAAAGAAGACGGCTCACTACCACTTTCTCAAGGGCAATTATGGATGGGCAATAAATGCTGGCCTTCCAGCCACACCTCCATCCCATGAACGAATAAAAAAACTCTTTGCTCACCTAGAGTCCCTTTCCTTTCAAAACTGCTTATCGCACCCTCCTCAAAGAGCCCCACCCTCGATCCATTGGTCCTCTCTCTGTAACCTTTTAAGGCACTCAAATGTGTCGTCACCTCCCAGCACCATGCACATCTCTCTCAAAACTGCTTGTTCAAATCCTTTCAATCCAGCTTCTATCCTGCTCACAGTAATAAGACCTCCATGGACAAATTAATGGATTACACCTCTGTGACTATGACTACACTGCATTATGCCTTTCAATGCATTATCCTTCTCAACCTGTCTGCAGCATTTGATACAGACAACCTTGCCATTCTCCTGCATTACCTCATGTCATTGTGTAGTTCCGTGGGACAACCACTCCTACCTGTCCAAACACAGCCAGTGCATCTTCAGCAATGGCTTCTGTTCCTGCCCCCACACCATCCCCAAGGATCTTTCCTTGGCCTCCTTTTCCTCCTCATCTCCGGATTACTCCTGGTGCCACAAGCTAGTGAGGACAGAAATAGCAGGAGAGAGCAGATGAATGCATGGCTCGAGATATAGTACAGGAAGGAGGGCTTTAGATTCCTGAGGCATTGGGACCGCTTCTGGGGGAGTTGGAACCCGTACAAGCTGGATGGGTTGCATCTCAACAGAGCTAGGACCAATATCCTCATTGGGGAGAGGGGGGAGGGGCGTTGCTAGTGCTGTTGGGGAGGGTTTAAACTAGCTTGGCAGGGGGATGGGAACCTGAGAATATATTCAGTATGGAGGAAAGTAAAACTAGAATTGGAAAGCAAACACGTAGAAAGTGAATTTGGAGGATAGAGAAAACGAGGGCTAGGAAGTAGTCAACAAGGAGGTCTGGCGGTACTATATGGTATATACTTCAATGAAAGGAGTATAGGGAATAAGGCAGATGAGCTGAGAGCACAAGTAGACACTTGGCAGTATGATATTATAGGTATTACAGAGATATGGCTAAAACAGGGGCAGGGGTATGGCAGTTCAACATTCCTGGTTACAGGATTATCAGACGATATAGAGAGAGGGGTAAAAAGGGAGGGAGGGGTTGCAATATTGATTAAAGAAACTATTACAGCTGTGATGAGGGATGATATGTTCGAAGGATCATCAAATGAGGCCATATGGGTCGAACTGAAAAACAGAAAAGAGGCAATCACATTGCTGGGAGTGTGCTATAGACTCCCAAACAGTGAGAGGGAGATAGAAGAGCAAATATATAGGCAAATTTCTGAGAAGTGCAAAAACTATAGGGCAGTACTAGTAGGGGATTTCAACTACCCTAATATTAGTGTGAAGGGTATCGAGGGTGCGGAATTTCTAAAATGCATTCAGGAGAACATTTTTAGCCAGTAGGTAGCAAGTCCAACATAGGAGGGGGTGGTTCTGGACTTAGTTTTAGGGAATGAAGCTGGGTAGGTGGAAGGGGGTATCAGTGGGAGAGCATTTAGGTGCTAGTGACCATAATTCAGTTAGATTTAAGGTAGTTATGGAAAAGGACAAGGATAGGCCAGGAATAAATGTTTTAAATTGTGGAAAAGCCAACTTTGCTAAGAAACATAGAAACATAGAAAATAGATGCAGGAGTAGGCCATTCGGCCCTTCGAGCCTGCACCACCATTCAATGAGATCATGGCTGATCATTCACCTCAGTACCCCTTTCCCGCTTTCTCTCCATATCCCTTGATCCCTTTAGCCGTAAGGGCCATATCTAACTCCCTCTTGAATATACCCAATGAACTGGCATCAACAACTCTCTGCGGTAGGGAATTCCACAGGTTAACAACTCTCTGAGTGAAGAAGTCTCTCCTCATCTCAGTCCCTAAATGGTTTACCCCTTATCCTTAGATTATGTCCCCTGGTTCTGGACTTCCCCCAACATCGGGAACATTCCTCCTGCATCTAACCTGTCCAGTCCCATCAGAATTTTATATGTTTCTATGAGATCCCCTCTCATCCTTCTAAACTCCAGTGAATACAGGCCCAGTCGATCCAGTCTCTCCTCATATGTCATTTCTGCCATCCCAGGAATCAGTCTGGTGAACCTTCACTGCATTCCCTCAATAGCAAGAACGTCCTAAGCTGAGAGGTGATTTAGCCATAGTGGATTGGAAGCAGCCACTTGAAGGTAAATCAGTGTCAGAGCAGTGGGAGGCATTCAAGGAGGAGATCCGGAGGGTTCAGACTAAATATGTGCCCTTAAAGAAATAGGGTGGGACTAACAAATCTAGAGCCCCCTGGATGTCTACAGACATACAAGGTAGGATAAAGAAACTGATGTGTCCTTAGATGCTCTAGTAATGATTTTACGAGGCAATGTGTTGTACTTGAACTGTAGTAACCTTAGTCCTTTATTTGTTAACTCCAGAGTGAGGATCACACCTGGCGGCCTGCCTTTTATACCAGGCCAGGCACACTTGTATAGGTAACCTACAAGTCTCCACACTGCTGTGCCCTCTGGTGGCACACCTTGTGATAGTACCAACAGTAGCCATGTAGGATACATGACATCACTCTCCCCTGAGCCTTCAGTTCAAATCGCCTCTGCATTGACTGTGCTCTGGGCTTAGCTCTATGTGGGCTCTATCTGGTTGACCCTTGGCAGGTCATTTCAATCTTGGGTGAGTGGTTGGTGCAGTAGAGTGCTGGTGGTTGCTGTTTGTGTGTGTCCCTGACCACTCCATTCTCCCCCCCACCCCCACATATGGATTATGCCGGAGGCTCATTGCATTCATATACATTCAAGTTCAGGAAAACAGGTTTGCATTACATTTGTGGTTCCGTTGTGAGACAAGTACGTTAGACTGGTGAGATACCTTATCGAAGCAGTGACCGGTGTGTAAGGACAAACTAGTTCCAGGGCTGCTGGATTGCGTCCCTGCAGTCTTGTGGGGGCTCAGTGCCCAGTGCTGGCAGTGGGAACCTGGTTGGCTCGAGTTGCCTGCTCTTGGGGCTGTTGTCGTGGTCCCTAACGTCAGGCCGGTTCACAGATGCTTGTGACCTCCCTGTCCTTTCTTTGCGCCCTGGGTCGCTGCTACTTCCTGAGGAGCTGTCGCCTTGCAGTGCACAGGGGTCTGCTGACTCGCTGGCCTGGGCGTTGTTTGGTTTGGGATCCTGGCTGGTCCCGCCGGTCCCCTTTGGGGAAAATATGGCGGGTGAGCCCTGTGATTCCCTCCACAACGCCAGCATGGAGCTACTCGAGTAGCCCCCCTCGGCGGACTCTGAGTTAAGGGACTCGCGGGCCTGTTTTCTCTTCCCTGAGAGGGTTCGCGCTTTACAGTCCAGCCTTTAAACGGCGCCACTCTGTGCACAGTACCTGTCGGGTTTGAGTCCTGAGGGTGAGTCATCTGCCTAGAGCTGCAGGGCGAGGTCATGAATGCCTGGCTCACAGAGATGGCCGTCTACAGTGTGACTGTGGTATCCGCCGACAGTAGCTTATGAAGAAGGCCCTCATGGCCAATTCCAATGACAAAAATGTCCTGCAGCGCTTGTTGAGGTGGTTGCCGAACTTGCACAGTGCCGCCAGCCTCCTGAAGTCTGCGGCGTATTTCACGATTTCCTGGCCTTCGGGCCGTCGGTGGGTATAGAACCGGTGTCTGGCTGTGAGGATGCTCTCCTTGGGCTTGAGTTGCTCATGGATCAGGGTTACGAGCTCCTTGTACGTCTTAGTCGTTGTCTTCGCTGGTGCCAGCAAGTCCCTGATGAGGCCATAGACGGTGGGCCCATAACTGGTTAGCAAGATAGCTCTGCACTTATCGGCCAGTGTCGCCGGGTCATCTCCTACCAGGTTGTTCATTGTGAAGAAATGTTCGAGCCTCTCTACAAAGGCATCCCAATCATCACCATCGGCGAACTGTTGCAACATACCAAGGGTAGCCATTTTCGCATGAAAGTTCGTAATCTCGTCGCCAATTGTTGTGTCCTTAGATGCTCTAGTACTGACTCCACGTGGCAATGTGTTGTACTTGAACTGTAGTGACCTTAGTCCTTTATTTGTTAACTCCAGAGTGAGGATCACACCTGGTGGCCTGCCTTCTATACTGAGCCTGGCATACCTGTACATAGAAACATAGAAACATAGAAAATAGGTGCAGGAGTAGGCCATTCGGCCCTTCTAGCCTGCACCGCCATTCAATGAGTACAGGTAACCCACAAGTCTCCCACTGCTATGCCCTCTGGTGGCACACCTTATGATAGTACCAACAGTAGCCATGTAGGATACATGACATTTGGGAGTGTACTGTAGACCCCCAAACAATGGGAGGGAAATAGAAGAGCAAATATGTAGGCAAATTTCTGAGAAGTGCAAAAACTATAGGGCAGTAATAGTAGGGGATTTCAACTACCCTAATATTAACTGGGATAAAATTAGTGTGAAGGGTATCGAGGGTGCGGTATTCCTAAAATGCATTCAGGAGAACATTTTTAGCCAGTATGTAGCACGTCCAACACAGGACTGAGTGGTTCTGGACTTAGTTTTAGGGAATGAAGCTGGGTAGGTGGAAGGGGGTATCAATGGGAGAGTATTTAGGTGCTAGTGACCATAATTCAGTTAGATTTAAGGTAATTATGGAAAAAGACAAGGATAGACCAGAAATGAATGTTTTAAACTGTGGAAAAGCCAACTTTGCTGAGCTGAGAGGTGATTTAGCCATAGTGAACTGGAACAAGTTACTTGAAGGTAAATCAGTGTCAAAGCAGTGGGAGGCATTCAAGGAGTAGATCCGGAGGGTTCAGACCAAATATGTGCCCTTAAAGAAATAGGGTGGGACTAACAAATCTAGAGCCCCTTGGATGTCTACAGACATACAAGGCAGGATAAAGAAACAAAGGGAGGCGTATGACAGATAACAAGGGCTAAATACTGCAGAATCTCTGAAGGAGTATAGAAAGTGCAGGAGTGAAATTATAAAGAATATTAGGAATGCTAAGAGAGAGCATGAACAATTCTTGGCCAGTAAAATCAACAAAAACCCAAAGATGTTTTATAAATATATTAAGAACAAGAGGATAACTAAAGAAAAGGTAGGACCTATTATAGATCATGAGGGTAATCTACGTGTCGAGGCGGGAGACATGGGTATGGTTCTTAATGAATACTTTGCTTCTGTTTTCACAAAAGAGAGGGGCGATGCAGACAATGCTTTCGGGGAGGAGGAGTGTGAAATATTCGATGAAATATACATAGTGAGATAGGAGGTATTAGGAGTTTAGCAGCTTTGAAAGTGGATATGTCCCAGGCCCGGATGGAATATATCCCAGGCTGTTAATAGAAGCAAAAGCGGAAATAGCAAAGGCTCTGACTGTCATTTTCCAATCCTCTCTGGCTTCAGGGGTGGTGCCGGAGGACTGGAGGACTGCTAATGTGGTCCCCTTGTTTAAGAAGGGAAAAACAGATAGACCGAGTAATTACAGGCCAGTCAGCCTAACCTCGGTGGTGGGAAAATTATTGGAAAGAATTCTGAAGTGAGAGTGACCCAGTTAATTCGGAAACTAGGATCCTGAACTTAAGGAAAGGTAACTTCGACGGTATGAGGCATGAATTGGCTAGAATAGACTGGCAAAGGATACTTAAAGGGTTGACGGTGGATAAGCAATGGCAAACATTTAAAGATCACATGGATGAACTTCAGCAATTGTACATCCCTGTCTGGAGTAAAAATAAAACGGGGAAGGTGGCTCAACCATGGCTAACAAGGGAAATTAAGGATAGTGTTAAAGCCAAGGAAGAGGCATATAAATTGGCTAGAAAAAGCAACAAACCTGAGAACTGGGAGAAATTTAGAATTCAACAGAGGAGGACCAAGGGTTTCATTAAGAGGGGGAAAATAGAGTACGAGAGGAAGCAGGGAACATAAAAACTGACTGCAAAAGCTTCTATAAATATGTGAAGAGAAAAAGATTAGTGAAGACAAATGTAGGTCCCTTGCAGTCGGATTCAGGTGAATTTATAATGGGGAACAAAGAAATGGCAGACCAATTGAACCAATACTTCGGTTCTGTCTTCACGAAGGAAGACACAAATAACCTTCCGAATGTACTGGGGACAGTGGGTCCAATGAGAAGGAGGAACTGAAGGATATCCTTATTAGGCGGGAAATTGTGTTAGGGAAATTGATGGGATTGAAGGCCGATAAACCCCGGGGCCTAATAGTCTGCATCCCAGAGTACTTAAGGAAGTGGCCCTAGAAATAGTGGATGCATTAGTGATCATTTTCCAACAGTCTATCGACTCTGGATCAGTTCCTATGGTCTGGAGGGTAGCTAATGTAACACCACTTTTTAAAAAAGGAGGGAGAGAGAAAATGGGTAATTATAGACCGGTTAGCCTGACATCAGTAGTGGGGAAAATGTTGAAATCAATCATTAAGGATGAAATAGCAGCGCATTTGGAAAGCAGTGACAGGATCGGACCAAGTCAGCATGGATTTATGAAAGGGAAATCATGCTTGACGAATCTTCTGGAATTTTTTGAGGATGTAACTAGGAGAGTGGACAAGGGAGAACCAGTGGATGTGGTGTACTTGGACTTTCAAAAGGTTTTTGACAAGGTCCCACACAAGAGATTGGTGTGCAAAATCAAAGCACAGGGTATTGGGGGTAATATACTGACATGGATAAAGAACTGGTTGGCAGACAGGAAGCAGAGAGTCGGGATAAACGGGTCCTTTTCAGAATGGCAGGCAGTGACTAGTGGAGTGCCGCAGGGCTCAGTGCTGGGACCCCAGCTCTTTACAATATGAACGATTTAGATGAAGGAATTGAGTGTAATATCTCCTAGTTTACGGATGACACTAAACTGGGTGGCGATTTGAGCTATGAGGAGGACGCTAAGAGGCTGCAGGGTGACGTGGACAGGTTAGGTGAGTGGGCAAATGCATGGCAGATGCAGTATAATGTGGATAAATGTGAGGTTATCTATTTTGGGGGCAAAAACACAAAGGCAGAATATTATCTGAATGGCGGCAGATTGGGAAAAGGGGAGGTGCAACAAGACCTGGGTTCATCAGTCACTGGAAGTGGGCATGCAGGTACAGCAGGCGGTAAAGAAGGCAAATGGTATGTTGGCCTTCATAGCTGGGGGATTTGAGTATAGGAGCAGGGAGGTAGATGTAGTTGTACAGAGCCTTAGGGCCCAAGATTCCACACGATAAAAACGGGCGCCCCTCCGAGCTGGGCACCCGTTTTTCACGCCTAAAACGGCGGCGGGAAAAAAACGCGCGATTCTGGAGAGCCCTGCAGCTCCTTGGCTGTTTGGCGTGGTGCCCAGGGGGGCGGAGCCTACACTCGCGCCGATTTTGTAATTGGGAGGGGGCGGGTACCATTTAAATTAGTTTTTTTCCTGCCGGCAACGCTGCGCGTGCGCGTTGGAGCGTTCGCGCACGCGCAGTGTGAAGGAAACATTGGCGCTCGGCCATTTTTGTAGTTCTTTGTAGCTGTTTAATTTTTGAACATTTTTTAATAAAAGCACATTGCCCTTTCCATGATCAGCGCTGAGGCTTCTTGCAGCAGTGAGAAGGCTGCAGGAAGCCTCAGAAAGTTGACGCAGCCGTTTCCCTCCTCCCCCCCCCCCCCCGCGGGAACGAACGGCTTTCTCCCCCCCCCCCCCGCGGGAACGAACGGCTTTCTCCTCCCCCCCCCCGCGGGAACGAACGGCTTTCTCCTCCCCCCCCCCCCGCGGGAACGAACGGCTTTCTCCTCCCCCCCCCCCCCGCGGGAACGAACGGCTTTCTCCTCCCTCCCCCCCGCGGGAACGAACGGCTTTCTCCCCCCCCCTCCCCCCCGCGGGAACGAACGGCTTTCTCCTCCCCCCCCCCCGCGGGAACGAACGGCTTTCTCCTCCCCCCCCCCGCGGGAACGAACGGCTTTCTCCTCCCCCCCCCCCCCGCGGGAACGAACGGCTTTCTCCTCCCCCCCCCCGCGGGAACGAACGGCTTTCTCCTCCCCCCCCCCGCGGGAACGAACGGCTTTCTCCTCCCCCCCCCCCGCGGGAACGAACGGCTTTCTCCCCCCTCCCCCCCCCCCGCGGGAACGAACGGCTGCAGAATTCTCCCTGGCTGAAGCACTTTCACACAGGTAGGAAGATGGTTTATTTAATCTTTTCTTTGCTTATAAATGTTTATTCAGGTTGGATTTATTTGTATAATATTTGTAGAAGTATAAATAAGGATTTATTATAGAATTTAATGACTTCCCTTCCCCCCCTCCTCCCCTCCCCACCTCGTTCTGGACGCCTAATTTGTAACCTGCGCCTGATTTTTTAATGTGTAGACAAGGTTTTTTCAGTTCTACAAAAATCTTCACTTGCTCCATTCTAAGTTAGTTTGGAGTACGTTTTCACTGTGGAAACTTTGAAATCAGACTTCAGTGGCCGGACACGCCCCCTTTTGAAGAAAAAATTATGTTCCAAAGTGGAACTGTTCTAACTGACTAGAACTGCAGAAAAAGAAATGTGGAGAATTGCGATTTCTAAGATAGTCCATTCTCCACCAGTTGCTCCGAAAAATCAGACGCAAATCATGTGGAAACCTGGGCCCTTAGAGAGGCCTCACCTGGAATTCAGTTTTGGTTCCCTAATCTGAGGAAGGACGTTCTTGCTATTGAGGGAGTGCAGCGAAGGTTCACGAGACTGATTCCAGGGATGGCTGGACTGACATATGAGGAGAGACTGGATCAACTGGGCCTTTATTCACTGGAGTTTAGAAGGATGAGAGGTGATCTCATAGAAACATATAAGATTCTGATGGGACTGGACAGGTTAGATGCGGGAGGAATGTTCCCGATGTTGGGGGAAGTCCAGAATCAGGGGACATAGTCTTAGGATAAGGGGTAGGCCGTTTAGGACTGAGATGAGGAGAAACTTCTTCACACAGAGAGTTGTTAACCTATGGAATTCCCTGCCGCAGAGAGTTGTTGATGCCAGTTCATTGGATATATTCAAGAGGGAGTTAGATATGGCCCTTATGGCTAAGGGGATCAAGGGGTATGGAGAGAAAGCGGGAAAGGGGTACTGAGGTGAATGATCAGCCATGATCTTATTGAATGGCGGTGCAGGCTCGAGGGGCCGAATGGCCTACTCCTGCACCTATTTTCTATGTTTCTATGAAAGACAGGATAATTCTTCATTTAGATACAGGTATGGATTAATCAAGGACAGTCAGCATGGATTTGTTAAAGGAAGGTCATGTCTGACTAACTTGTTTGAATTTTTTAAGGAGGTAACAAGGAGGGTCAAGGAGTAGTGCATTTGATGTAGTGTATATGGATTTCAGCAAGGCTTTTGATAAGGTCTGACATGGCAGACTGGTCACGAAAGTAAAAGCCCATGGGATCCAAGGCAAAGTGGCAAGTTGGATCCAAAATTGGCTCAAAGGCAGGAAGCAGAGGGTAATGGTTGATGGGTGTTTTTATAACTGGAAGGCTGTTTCCAGTGGGGTTCCACAGGGCTCAGTACTAGGTCCCTTGCTTTTTGTGGTATGCATCAATGATCTAGACTTGAATATAGGGGGTATTATTAAGAAGTTTGCAGATGATACTAAAATCGGTTGATAATGAAGAAAAAAGCTGTAGACTGCATGAAGATATCAATCAACGAGTCAGGTGGACAGAACAGTGGCAAATGGAATTCAATCCGGAGAAGTGTGAGGTAATGCATTTGGGGAGGGCTAACAAGGAAAGGAAATACACATTAAATGGTCGGACACTGAGAAGTATAGAGGAACAAAGAGACCTTGGCGTGCATGTCCACAGATCCCTGAAGGTGGCAGGCCAGGTAGATAAGGTGGTTAAGAAGGCATACGGAATGCTTGCCTTTATTAGCTGAGGCATAGAATACAAGAGCAGGGGGGGTTATGCTTGAATTGTACAAAACACTAGTTAGGCCACAGTTAGAATACTGCGTGCAGTTCTGGTCACCACATTACAGGAAGGACGTGATTGCACTGGAGCGGGTACAGAGGAGATTTACGAGGAAGATGCCGGGAATGGAGAATCTTAGCTATGAGGATAGATTGGATAGGCTGGGTTGGTTTTCTTTGGAACAGAGGAGGCTGAGGGGAGACCTCATTGAGGTGTATAAAATTATGAGGGACCTGGATATAGTGGATAGAAAGGGCCTATTTTCCTTAGCAGAGGGGTCAACAACCAGGGGGCATAAATTTAAAGTAATTGGTAGAAGGTTTAGAGGGGATTTGAGAGGATTGTGGGGGTCTGGAACTCACTGCCTGAAAGGGTGGTAGAGGCAGAAACCCTCACCACATTTACAAAGTACTTGGATGTGCACTTGAAGTGCTGTAACCTGCAGGACTACGGACCTAGAGTTGAAAAGTGGGATTAGGCTGGATAGTCTCTTGTTGGCCAGCACGGCCTCGATGGGCCGAAATGGCCTCCTTCTGTGTTGTAAATTTCTCTGATTCTATGATCTACATCATGTTGCTCCTCAATTACATCATAACTCTCTATACTTCCTTAACCCCACAACGACCTATGTGCTGTCAGACTGCCCGGCAGGTATTACTTTGTGAATGACTCAAAATTTCTACAGCAGAACATTGGGTAGACCGAAGCCAACATTTACGGGAATTAATGTTGCTGCATTCCCACTGACTGCACCCCTTCCCTAGCTCTGATTGAACCAATCCATGCAAAATCTTGGCATTCCATTCTCTTCATCATCACGACTGCTTATTTCACCTCTGCAAAATTGTTTACCACCATCTCTACGTCACCTCTACTGAAATCCTTATCCATTTTTACGTCATGTCTAGACTTAATGGGGCCAAAATTGCCCCTTTCTATAAGAGTTGTGACTGCCTCAAAGAGGCGGCCATGGGTCGGTAAGAACTCACTGCTTGGTCGACGCAGAGGGGCTGCCATTTTGAAAATTGCCCTCCTTTATTTTTGGAGTGGTGTTCAGGACCGCCCTGGATGTCTTCCAGGTCTTTTAACCTGTAGGCGATTCAGCTCAGTTGTCTGATGACTGGAAATGGCACGAAATTCTCAGGAGTATTGGTCGGCCATATCCATCGACATAGCTGTCTGACAAGCTCAATCAAAAGTCAAGTTAGGGGTTATCAACAACTTTCTTCTGATTGCTTCATTTTTCATCCCACAATCAAAGTGGTCACGCAGTGCTCGGTGCTGAAAGTTTCCAAAATGACAGTGAAAGGATAGCTTTTTTAAAGCTACAATGTACTCGCTGATACTCTCGTCAATGAATTGATCTTTTGTTTCAAAACGATAACTTTCAGCAACTTCCAGGGGCTCAGGATTGTAGTGCTGTAATTAGAATCTCCGTCAGTAGCGTGTTCTTTGGTTTGATGGGAACAAGCAAAGTTTTCAGGGTTTCATACACCTTGGGGGTTTGCTTTAGTCAAATAAATAGCTCGTTTTCTTTCTAACGCCACGCGGGTACGGTTTTTATCATCCGCATATGCTCTGAAAGTCTCTCTGTCGTGATGGAACTCACTCAAGAGCCCTGTTATTCCCATAAACACGGCCATGTGGACTCTGACAGTTCAGTCAAGTGTGCTTGTAATTTACCTTGGATTTTTAGTTGTTCTATAAAACAAAGAACTTCTCAAAGTCTCTCTGTAGATTGGCAGAAACATCCACCAACAAAAATTTCAGCTAGGGAATCTGATTATCCCATCCTCGTCGCCAAATGTGATATATTCTTTACGACATCACAAACACACACACAAGATGGTTCTACAGGAACTTGTCATGTGATCTTGTCGCATGATCCTTTTATTAAATACATGAATAGTTGCATTACCACAATAGTCCACCAGGCGGAGTAGCAGTCCACTAGGGGGAGCTCTATATTACAACCTCTTCCACCCTTTCATTCCTTCCATACCCTTCAATCCTCCAACTCTGGCCTTTTATGCATCCCTCTAACTCTACCATTGGTGGCAGAGCCTTCATTTTTCTTGGCCCTATCAGTTTTCCTTTCTTAAATCTTACTCCACCCCAGCTTCTCCACTTCTCTCTCTCCCTTTAAATGTGCTCTCAAAAAACATCTTTTCAATGTAGGTTTTGGTCACCACTTCTAACTCTCTAACCATGGTTTGGTGTATGTTCCTTCATTCCTTCTTATCTATTTTATTGTTTGTCACCTTTCTAAAGCACATTTTCTACATTAATTAGCTATATAAATGTAAGTTGTTATTATAAGAATGCAAGTCTTTTTTAAACATCACTGGAATTGATTCACCAGTAGATCACATTTCCTCTGAATTTCAATGCGTTCCATTGATGGTTGACCAATTTGGCAGTGATGTGGAATTCTCAAGGGATTTACATGCAGGTTTGAATTGAGCTGGCCCCAGAAGCGCCTCTCAAAGGAAACAGAGTGCCAGAAACAGCGTCCATTTCCTTTGAGGGCGGGACTTCCAGCCCCGGAAGGATACCAACCCAGTCCGGGCGAAGGTCAATTTCTAGCCCAAAATATCTTAAAACATTGGTTGAAAAATCTCAGTATTTTAGTATACTTACTGCTCTCCATTTCTCAGCCTCCTAAATGTTTTATTCTCATGTTCCGATAATGATAATACACAAATGGATCATACCTAGCAATGTACTGATAAGTTGCTGTTGCAGAGATCTGGTTCAAGAACAATTACTTTAAAAAAAATGGTGCTGTATACCTTGAAAGAGATGTTAAAACTGTCACATTTTATTTTATTTTTTCAGATGGTACATCCCATTGTTTGTCCTCATCTTTCTGATGATGTCATGCTACCTTCACATTTTTTATGTGGCTAAACAGAGGGTAAGAATCCAGATTTGAAACTCCTGAAATAAAATAAAGTCTTGCAAACATCAGTGTTCAACTTATATGGTTGTTTCTGTTTGTATCTATTTTCTTCTGTTTAGGAAGCAAATACAGTAATCATTCTTCATGTTGGTGCTTTTTTAAATGATTGATATCTTGACCATCTATCACGTTAATTAACTCTTCAGCTGTCCATTATGTTAATAATATGTTATCATCCGAACTTATTTGCTTGTTTTATTTATTGCTTTCTGGAATAATTTGTGGAGTGCATCAGTTTCATTTGCATTTTATTTGCAATATGTAAAATTATATTAATACTGCAACCATTGGATAGCTCAGGAATCTAACAATGGGAGATATTTTCTTAAAACCTGATGAAACAAAGAAAGAATTCATTTGCATTTACATAGCGCCTTATCACATCTCCCACTAATGCCCCAGAGAGCTTGATATACAAAATATTGCTTTGAACATAAGAACATAAGAATTAGGAACAGGAGTAGGCCATCTAGCCCCTCGAGCCTGCTCCGCCATTCAACAAGATCATGGCTGATCTGGCCGTGGACTCGGCTCCACTTACCCGCCCGCTCCCCGTAACCCTTAATTCCCTTATTGGTTAAAAATCTATCTATCTGTGATTTGAATACATTCAATGAGCTAGCCTCAACAGATTCACAACCCTCTGGGAGAAGAAATTCCTTCTCAACTCGGTGTTAAATTGGCTCCCCCATATTTTGAGGCTGTGCCCCCTAGTTCTAGTCTCCCCGACCAGTGGAAACAACCTCTCTGCCTCTATCTTGTCTATCCCTTTCATTATTTTAAATGTTTCTATAAGATCACCCCTCATCCTTCTGAACTCCAACGAGTAAAGACCCAGTCTACTCAATCTATCATCATAAGGTAACCCCCTCATCTCCGAAATCAGCCTAGTGAATCATCTCTGTACCCCCTCCAAAGCTAGTATATCCTTCCTTAAGTAAGGTGACCAAAACTGCATGCAGTACTCCAGGTGCGGCCTCACCAATACCCTATACAGTTGCAGCAGGACCTCCCTGCTTTTGTACTCCATCCCTCTCGCAATGAAGGCCAACATTCCATTTGCCTTCCTGATTACCTGCTGCACCTGCAAACTAACTTTTTGGGATTCATGCACAAGGACCCCCAGGTCCCTCTGCACCGCAGCATGTTGTAATTTCTCCCCATTCAAATAATATTCTCTTTTACTGTTTTTTTTTCCAAGGTGGATGACCTCACACTTTCCGACATTGTATTCCATCTGCCAAACCTTAATCCATTCGCTTAACCTATCTAAATCTCTTTGCAGCCTCTCTGTGTCCTCTACACCACCCGCTTTCCCACTAATCTTTGTGTCATCTGCAAATTTTGTTACACTTCACTCTGTCCCCTCTTCCAGGTCATCTATGTATATTGTAAACAGTTGTGATCCCAGCACCGATCCCTGTGGCACACCACTAACCACCGATTTCCAACCCGAAAAGGACCCATTTATCCCGACTCTCTGCTTTCTGTTAGCCAGCCAATTCTCTATCCATGCTAATACATTTCCTCTGACTCTGCGTACCTTTATCTTCTGCAGTAACCTTTTGTGTGGCACCTTATCGAATGCCTTTTGGAAATCTAAATACACCACATCCATCGGTACACCTATATCCACCATGCTCGTTATATCCTCAAAAAATTCCAGTAAATTAGTTAAACCCGATTTGCCCTTCATGAATCCATGTTGCGTCTGCTTGATTGCACTATTCCTATCTAGATGTCCCGCTATTTCTTCCTTAATGATAGTTTCAAGCATTTTCCCCACTACAGATGTTGAACTAACCGGCCTATAGTTACCTGCCTTTTGTCTGCCCCCTTTTTTTTGAAGTTCAGTCTCTGTGTAGATGAACTTTTATTCCATATGCTGCATGTAGCTTTTTCATTGGTCAATTTTGAGCTCTCCCAAAGCTGTTAGTCTGAGCATGAACCTGTGAATCACTGTCCATTATTTTATTCTTAAATCATGGAATGCCCCTGCAGTGCACTATTTTCTTGAGTGAAGAAAAATACTGTAGTGGTGTCAAGTAAAAAGTAACACGAAATTGTGTCTTTTTCAGACCTTAATCTGAGTTTGTGCATGTGAAGATGTTTGGGGCATTTATTTTTTTTTCAATCCTCTGCAAAAGATTTAGTAACAGCACATGGACTTTTAAATTGTGGTAGTCAGTCTGACCCTTATGGTGTACATCTTTTGATGCCATATTTGTAAGCAAGTCACGTATTGCTATTTTTTCAAGATTCACTCTATCTTCCCACCCTTCCACCTCTGTGTTTTACTGTATTATCATAAGCATGACTTTTGGACTGCAACTGTAACACCATATCATTTAATCCAGTGCTGCGTTGAAAATAATTGATGGCCCTTGAGTAATGATTTTTTTTCTAATTGCTGGATAGCCATGGTCCTAATGGAAGGGGCCACTATGTGAGTTTCTTCCATCTACAGGATCAATAAAACTAACAGTGCCTGGCCTGGGGAGCTTGTGCATTTTTCTGAAAGCCTCTTTGTAATAATAGATTGCCTGGGGTTGCTTAAGCTGGTCCCTCCTGCTGAGTCAACACTCAGACATCCCACCCACCAGTGTAGTCTGCTTAATTTCTACAAAAAGCCTGGCAAGATCAGTGTTTTGTTTGTGCCTACTTCATTGTTGCCCTCTTGCTGTGTAATACTGTAATATCCATTTTTTAAACAGTTAAGTATTTTAAGAATAAAGAATAGTTTTATTGTATATTTTAATTGCAGACTGCTCTAGTATAATGTCTAACATAATTGCCACACAAGGTTGATTGAAATGTGTGCAAAATATTGTTTTTCCTGACGATGGTTAGCTATTAATTATAAATATTTGTTTATTATGGTGCATTTTACTCTTTCATAATACTGAAGTCTAAATCTACAAATCTATATTTAGCCAGACATATGTGAAAACATAGTCAAGTTCATCAGAGTGCAAAGTCAAATTCTTTTGATGCAGTCAGAGTGGGTCGTCATTATAAACCAATTTTAAATAAGTGCAGTCTCTTGACTTATGTTGAATGAATTTCTATCTCTGCCATTTAGGTACACGATTTAAATCTAAATAGTTTAAAGTCTTACATAAAATGTATTAATAAGATAAGAATGAATATTTAAATATTAGAAGATATTTTCTTCAATCATGACTGTGTTGCGCAAGTGCAATATTTTAACTACATCTTCATATATCAAATATAAAATTATTCTTTGAATAGTTTTAGTGGTCTATTAATTCATTTATTGTAAGTCAGTGTCCTTAATTTTTCTTCTTACATACACATAATGGGCTCAATTTTCCTCAGTTGCCTGCGCCATATTTTTGGCGCGCGCTGCTTTTTTTGTCGTAAATTAAAATATCCCAAGTTTCCCCAAAGTTTCTGCGCCAGTGTAACTCGGTTAGTTACGATTCTTTTAGGTTAGGACGCCAAACCCCTGTGCCCAGGCGAGGGAGCAATTCCTCCAGCCAACTCTCGAGCCCAGTGAGAAGATGTTCGGTGATGGGGTGGTACTTTGAAAAAAATCAAAAGTTAAAGAATTGCATTAGACATTGTTTATTGTATGCCTAGCTTCCCGTTCTAAGCAAGCCCATTGCGCATGCGCAGATCAGGGTGTGGTCCATACTAGGGCGTCGACCGTGAGGAGAGAAAGAGGAAAGAAGGTGTGAGTGCTGTTTTGAGCTTCTTGCAAAGCTACAATTAAATTATGGGGGCAATATTGACACTGCCATATTTTGTGCAAGGCTTCTGCATGATTGCGCTGTGGAGGAGAAGATTGATTAGATATCATCGCATGAGGAATCTCAGAGCACAGAGGATGGTGGGCAGGAGGCCTTACCCACACCGGGTATATCGAGACAGATGCTCATACTTGACCTGAGTGATGCAGACTGTGTGAGAAGGCTGCATTTCTGCAAAGAAGTTGTAACTGAGATCTGTGAGTTAATAAAAGCAAACCTGCACCCTAGAAGCATCAGCAGTACTGCTTTGTCAGTTGAAGTAAAGGTTACAGCTGCACTTTCATTTTATACATCCGGATCATTCCAGGCCACAATTGGGGATGTGTGCACCATTTCTCAACATGCAACACATATCTGCATTCTGCAGCGGACTGCTGCACTATATGCCCGGAGGATTACATAAAGTTCCCCATGACCGACCAGGCAATGTGTGACAGGGCTGTGGGCTTCTCCAGGATTGTTGGCTTCCCAAAGGTACAGGGCTGCATTGATTGTACGCACATCGCCTTGCGAGCACCTTTGGAGGATTCCGAGATGTACAGGAACAGAACAGGCTTCTCTCCGTGAATGTGCAGCTCGTCTGTGACGACATGCATCGCATCATGGCAGTTGATACAAGATACCCTGTGAGCACCCAGATGCGTTCATCCTATACGAGTGTGCTATCTCAGCAGCAGCCAGAAGGGCAGAGCTGGCTGCTGGGAGACAAAGGGTACGGCCTCGCCACCTGGCTCATGACGCCCCTACGTGTAACCTGGACGGAAGCTGACCGGGAATACAACATGTCGCACTTTGCGACGTGCAGCATAATAGAGAGGACCATTGGCATCTTGAAACAGCGTTTGCGATGCCTGGACTATTCCGGAGGCTACTTGCAATACTCCGCTGAGATTGTCGGTCAGTTCACTGTTTTCTGCTGCATGCTGCACAACTTAGCCATCATGAGGCAGCAGGAGCTGGTAGTCGAGACCCACCTGAGGTGAGAGTGGCTGATGATGAGGAGGAGGAAGATGCAGATGACGAGGAGGAGGTGGAGCAGGGCGAGGAAGCCATGCAACTACCTGAACCCGGAGCACGACAGTGGAGGAGGGCGGGCCGTCATGCCCCTTTAACGATTGCTCGAGCCTTGCGCCAGCCGTGAACACTTTGCTGCCTGAAGGCTCAGCGGCAACTATTCCACATGGACCATGTTTACTATTTGGACCGGTTCCGTAATGTGTTGTGTTAATGAAACAAATAATGGAAATGATTTTTCTTTAGCTCAAAAAGTTGTGTTAATAATGGAACAAATAATGGAAATGATTCAGTTATAATTTAAAATATATTTTATTCAAAAGTTTAACACTTGTTTAAACTTAACTTTAATAAAAATATTCTTGTATCAAACTTTAAAGTTTTCAGTTAAGATCACCTACAAACTTTAAGATCACTTACAAACTTTTAAACTTGTAAAGTTACATCACTTACAAAAAACTTTTAATTTGAGAACAGTTACAACAGTAACAACAATAATAATAACAACACCAGCAGCAAAGAAAGGCTGCATCCATCTCTTCTCCACCTTATCCTAAGACCGCCCGCTGCACTTGGTCTTGGTGACTTCACCCCCACCCGCAGGCGGTGGCGCAGCGTTTCTCGGGTTGGTACCAAGGTTATTCTTTCAAGCATCTCGGGTAATGCGCACTTTTTGATGGGGGGCAAGGGCAGGTGGTAATGTGGAAGGCCCGGATTGGGCCTCTTCAGAGGCTGGCCTGGGGATTGTTGTAGGGGTGGCAGTTGATTCCGTCAATGGCCGCGGGCTCTGGCCGTGTTCCCTTATTGCAGAAGCTACCTCCGACAATCCCTCCCTCATGTGCCCCGACAGCGTGTCAACTACCTGCAACATTCCCTCCCTCATGTTCGCCGACAGTGTATCAGCTGCCTGCAACATTCCCTCCCTGATGTGTCTGGACAGTGTTCCCATTTTTCGTGAGAGTGTTGTTACTTCTCCCGACAGTCCAGATACCTCACCACCCACCCCACTGATGGTGTCCAGGAGTGATCGTGTAAGGTCAAAGCTCTCCGCACTCATTGCCATCATCTGAACCACATCTGTTACATCCTGCATCTCAGGAGAGTGCTGCCGAGCTCTCCTTCCTCTCCTCACCCTGGGTGTGGCTCGCTACATCCCTCTGGGACCCGCAGCCTCGGACGGTGGGGCCCTGGGTGTGCCTCGCTGCACCCCACTGGGACCCGCAGCCTCGGACGGTGGGGCCCTGGGTGTGCCTCGCTGCACCCCACTGGAACCCGCAGCCTCGGACTATGAGAAACCATGAAATGTCCCAACACTCGTACCACTCAGGAAAGGGGCTGGCACCTCAATGGGCGGCACAAGCACCACCTCCAGAGTGAGTACAACAGTGGGGGCTTCACCCTCTCCCTGCCCCTCCCCCTCCCCCTCACCCCCATGCTCTTGATCTGAAAGGTGGGATTGGAAGATGTTCTCCTCTTCAGGCTCGTCCACGTCTGAATATTCTTCTGCATCGGCTTTAGCTTCGTCAAGTTCTGCAAAATATAACAGAACAGATAAATGGTTAGCAGCAGAGGAGGGGGCAGGGTGGCATGAGTAGGCTCACACAGCACAGGAGCAGAGTTATTTGAAGGACCACGATGAATGATAGCACACTGCATCGACTGATGCGTAGCTGACGGAGACATCCCCATGAACCGAAGCATGACTAGCCCATGTGGTACTTAATTTTTAGCAAAGTCAGAATGTGGAATTTCCAGGACTTACCCTCTCCCTCGAGTGTGGGCCCAGCTTGTGCAGTGGTGGTTGCTTTTCTCCAGGTAGGACCCATCAAAGCAGCGACCCTCTCTTCCAAGGGTTTCAGTGGATGCAGATTTGCCGGGCCTTGTCCTGTTCGAGTTCTTTCTCTTTTGTTGTGTGCCACTTTCCTCTGCAAAGATGAAAATATAACTTTTTAGAGAAGGTGTCGTTCTGCTGGATGGGACATGCAAATGGTCACATTTACAATTGCAATTCCTTTGAAAAATGAAAATATTACTTACACTAACTACTTGACCAAGGTCCTGCCACTTCTTTTTGCACTGGCCTCCAGACCTCGGGGTGGTCACCATTGCACAGTAATCTTCTGCAAGTTGATTCCAGCATTTCTTCTTTTTATTTGGTGAAATCTTTATGTGACTTCTGCTGGTGTCCAGCTCGTGCCATCTGACCTCAGTTGGTGCCACCACTTCCTCTTGTGAGTAATTCTTGGTCCTTGAGCCACATTGCATATTGCAGTTCCGATCTTTTTCCACTGAGAACTAAAGTTGCCACACAGTTCTCACACACAACTAGCTCTTTAAAAATGGCTGAATGCAGACCGGGGAGGTGTACTGGGCATGTGCGCCCATAGCAGTCACGTAAAAAACGTCTTTTTTTTTCACGCATGCGCAGAAGTGGGGGCATCCTTTTTTTGGTGCAGACATTAGGCTCTACCCCCAAAGCTAAAGGACAGGCTGCGCGGTGCCAATTAAAAAAATTAGAAGGGAGAAACTTTCAAGTTATTTTTTTGAAGTAGTCGGGGCCAAGAAAAAGGGTGTAACTCTTGAAATACGCCATGAAACTGCATTAGGGAAAATTGAGCCCGCTAAGTGTTAGATATGTCTGAAAATTGATCACTACTGAAGTGGTTTTTTTGTGTTCATTTATTGCCCTTTTTAAACAAATATGAGTTTCCATTAGAAATGCATTAACGCTGTGTTAATGCACATTTTTAGCACCTTGTACAAGAAGATAAATTTGGTGCGCTGTACTTAAATTCTCCGACTAGATTTATCTGATGGTTTGATTCTCTGAGACAATGGCCCAGAAATTCCTCTCGAGGACTTCCCGCGGGCAAAGCACTGTAGAATAAAAATAAAATGCGCTCTTACCTTAAGCTGCTCCGCCCGCTCGAGACCCCGATCCAGAGGCCTCTCGTGACTGCGCGTCGCAGTGCATTCACATTGGGACATCCGCAGGAGTCATGTGGGCCTGGACACCCAATCACAGGTAAGTATTTTCTCATTCATAGTAATAGGAGATTCATAAATTACAAATCTCCTATTACTATGAATGAGAAAACCTCCAAAACGCACAAATACTACATAAAGCATTTAAAAAACACCTCACATAATACACTAATAGAAATTAAAGTTGTTATAAATGTTTTTGAAAGAAAAAAAATTTGCCGATTTAAAAAAAGAAGTTAGGGTTAGGGTTTACAATAACATTACCTGAGTGGGCAGGATTTTAACATAAATATGTTGTTTTTAATTTAATTTTAATCATATTTTTGATATGTTTTTAAACTCTTACGCCTGTAAAAGTAGGCTGTGCGCCTGCTTCTATCAGGCACAAGAGTTTTGAGGACATTTGACGGGCAAGATATGCGTAAATCCCGCAATTTTGCCTGTACAAATGTCCTCGCTCCTGATCTGCGGATCATCTGTCAAGCTCCAGCTTGATAAATCGGAAAAGCCGGTTATCAGCGCATGCGCATTATGCACTGAAAACCGGCTTTTCCGATGCCTTCCCGGGTCCGTTGAAACTTCGTACGGGCCCGGGATATCAGAATTTCCACGCCATTATTTTCAAAGTCTATTTCAGTGTTTTCTCATTTTTTTTCATACAGGTTTTAACTTGGTCTGGTCCATATGATCCTGAAAGAGAAAGAAGCAAGGTACAGTTCAGATGAGGCTACAACTTACACTCAAATAAATGACTATCTATTACTGGTTAAAAAAGCTCTCCATTTCTTCCAATATTGTGGGGACAGTTTAATAGAAACATTTAAAGCAAGTCCATGGCCAAGTAGGTTAAACATTGGCTTTTCACCTCTGAGGCTAGGTTCAAAGCCAATCCAAGGTCTCTTCAATCTGCCAGCAAATAAGGATCATATGAGAAATTTGTTTTTTTTAATTCATTCTTGGGATATGGGTTTTGCAAGCGACACTATTTGTCCTAAGCTGTGTGTGTTAGGTCTGTGGTATGGAATATTGTTATGTAGTTTCAGACTATTTATGTAGAACACAAATGGGAAGTTGCTATGTTGGTTGAGTAAGTTATGTTCAGTTATATCAAATAAGCACTATATAGTTCTGACAGTACATCTGTAACTTATTACACTGTTCAGGTACAGATGGACTCGTACCAGTGTCATAATATGATATTTTCTGTGCTTTAGATAGTAAAGTTGCAATCTCAAGTTATTTTTAATTGAAAAATAACATCTACACCACATTCTTGTGTGTTTTTTCCACTAAAGAGTCAGAATGCAACCTCCTGATTAAATTTTATTATTTTTTAATTTTATATGGATCTAAACCTTATTCCAAGGATAAATAAACTAATTTATTATGATTAAGCTGACACAGTTCCATTGCAGGTTTCTGGGTAGCATTAAAGGTTAAGGGGCTTAAATGTGCATCTGTATGGGCTGATAGTAAGGACTAAGCATGTGAGCATTCAGTATTTCTACAGCACTAATAGGTGAATGCTGCCCCTCTCTGGCTGCCGGTGATGCTACAAAGTATTTTGTCAACAAATGTCTGCATCTCACTTTCATGTATAATTCCCAGAAGAATGTTTGGCTGAATGCAAGATAATCCTGTTCATTGTAGATTTTCACTTTTAGCCTATGTCCAATACAATATTTCTTTTGAAGGGGGGTTCCATTATTTAACTTTTGATCGACATGGACACAGGGTGATTTTTTTGATTGGGTAGTAGATGCTAGAATAATTTGTGTTTTGAGCAAATCTATTTAATGGCCAGAAGTGTTCTTGACACGCATTATGGCCCAAATATTATACTGTTTGTATAGATTGTGTAAAGAATAAGGTGTGATTTTAATGTGTATCAGAGATGAGCAATATTTTTTTTAAATAAGACCAGTCGACTCTGTTATACTGCTGCCAGACATCACCTATTTTGTATTCTAACAAGGCGTCTCTAATAAGTCATGGGCTTTTTTGCAGGATTGTTTTCAGATTTTCAAACACTATAATCTAATCATTATAAAATAATTGACAGCTTTATATGCAGCAAATATTTGAATCTTAGCAGACTAAGAACATAAGAACATAAGAAATAGAAGCAGGAGTAGGCCATTCGGCTCCTCAAGCCATTCAGTAAGATCATGGCTGATCTTCTACCTCAACTCCACTTTTCTACACTGTTCCCATATCGCTTGATTCCCTTAATATGCAAGACTGATACACTTCTGCTATGATTTGTAGAATCAAGTGACTCAAAAGAGGGCCTCTGTTTTTGATGTTCTTCATAACCATTGCATAGTCATAGCAGGGTTCCTCCAAATTATTGCAGTTGCCCACGTTAATAATTAATCTAATAATAAAAGGATTCATTTACTAGAAGCCAGATGCTTAGTGAACTGTGGATGTAATTAGTTTAAAACACAACTACAGGTTTGCTTTCTTATTATGTTTAATAATGAAATTTCTGTTGATCTTCTTCAGCCGATAAAATTACCATTATGAGAAATGATTTAAAACTGACAACTGAAAGTGTTTACATTTTTTTTATATATATATAGATCTTATTAACTCTGGAAATCAAGCCACTTAAGTGGTACCCATCTGTATACCTGGCTGTGTCCCTCTTTCCTCTCATCAACAGGTGAGTAAAAATAAGTGTTGTTTTTGCTGCTGCTTCTGGTGCTTAATAAGGCTACAGTAATTGGAGATTACTGTGGCCAAGAGGCATGACTACTAGATGATTACTGTCAGAGTAAAGATGGGTCATTCTTTATCTTCTGGGGAGGGGTCAAAAATAGGGTTCTAATTTTCTTATTTGAGAATTCTATCGAATGCAGTGATACCTTGCTCAAAAACGCCAATCTTGCATAATTTATGCTTAATTGTATCAATGTAAATTTTAATGCTCTGTCCCGCCGTTTTCTAGTCGGTAACTAACACGTTGAGATTTCTAAGCCAGTGCTGTGTAATTTTAAACACAACAGTTTTCTTAAGTGGTTGTATGTACTTTAAGAAATAATTCAGTTTGATAGACTTTCCAAACTCAGCATTTTCACCTCTTTCACTTCTGAATTTAATGACAGTCCTGATGGATAGGATAAAGTTCCCTTCACTTTGATGATTGTAAAAGCCTCTAGTTTATTAGGAATTTCTGTTTTCAAAAAAATCTCTTGGTATAAACAAAATAGCTGATCAGCTATTAGAAATCTAGGAAAAATCAGTTGAGAGTTTTAGAAAAAATCAACGAGTTAATGCCCCATGAGCTTACCTGCTCCTCCCCCAAAAAAAATCCCATTTCCCAGCAATAAAAAAATAGGGATTAGCATTGAAGATACCTTATTTAGTATTCAGACTTGAAGGGTCTAAACTTTGAATCCTTAGAGTCTGAAGTCAGGCTTGAGTTAAGAGGAATACAAGCCCAGATAGAAACTAAGCCACACCATCGTTTAATCTCACACCCAGCCAAGACCCCTAGGGAAATTGAATTTTAAAAACTCACAAATGCACCATGAAAAAACACAAGCAAAGGAATAAATGACTGACAAAGGATTTCATAAATTAAGAAAAACAGCTGACACTAATCAGCCTATTCATCAATCATTTCGCTCTCCCTTGTCTCTCTTCCTTTCTTTTACTTTCTCCCAATTCATATTCTTTTCTTCACCCACTCTTTTCTTCTTTGCCTATTTTTTCTCTCTCTCCGTGTCTTTCACTGTGTCTTCCACAGTCCCACCTCTTGCTTTTCCTGTTGCTCCACTGTCTCTTTTTCTCTCTCTTTGTCCATATGTTACTCCAGTGTAAATTTTCAGCTTGCCATCGCTGACAGCGCTACAGCAGAAATGGGCACTGGCAAATTGAAAGATCAGGTGGTGTTCAATCTCACTGGACCTGTGGCGTGCATGATCTTCCAGTGAGGCCATAAAGAGGGCCAAAGAGCTCTTGTTAAAAACAGATGAGAGTTTAGCTTTGATAGCCTGAAGAAACTGCGGCTTCTGGTGTTCTTCTGTTGTAACATTGGCCATATTCTGCCAGAAGGGCTGGGAGCAGCGGTAGAGATTCCCATTGGGTGTATCTCGACAGTTATTCTGGCATACACTACAATGCAGGTTTTCATGTTGAAGTATTATAATAAGATGCATATTAGCACATGTGCAGCTTTCCGATATTCTTGCTGGGACAGCACTGCACTCCGAGTTTGCCTATATAAAATGGTGATGAGGACATTTTAAGCGGAACTTGCTGCGTTTTGAGAAGACTATTAGAAACTGGCATTTTTCTTTAGCTTAATGCTAGGTGTTATTTTCAAAATTAATTTTTATCACATTTTTTGAGTAAAAGTTTTAGGTGCAGATTTTTAGTTGCTGTAGTTATCATTTTGAAACAGCATTCCAGTGGAGATTTCTCTTATTTTGTTTCCTTTGGAAGAGGAGGCAGAGAATGAAATGAGGGATGTAAAGCAGGTCGGACTACATCAGAGGTGGTCAGCCTTACACAGGATTCTGTATCTACAGGCAGTGACACACCTATCTTAGAAAGTCAAAGCAAAACTGCCTTTGCAGCCTGTTCTCCTCTAGTGAGGCAGTGACAAACTTGTGACATATTCTAGACTCTGAGCTCAAACCAACCCCCACCACAGGCATTACATGGGCAAATGCTGTTGAGGTCACCGCAGCCCTGAACTTTTCTGCATTTGACTCATTATAAATTGCCACAGGGAACATGTGCAGCATTACTCAATCTGCAGTTCTCAGATGTATCAAGCAGATGACTAGTGCATTTTTTGCAAGAACAAACTATTTAATCTTTTTCCCCAGACTCTGCTGGCAGCAGAACAAGAGGGTTGTGCACTTTCTTTAAAAGATGGGGTTTACAAAGTTTGTGGCATCATTCAACATATGAACATAAGCAAAAAGACAGGAAAAGACCAAACTGGTCATGACATAATTTCCACACTCGCATTCCCTACCACGCTCTCAACCAGATGTAGTTACGCAATCTCCTGGAAACCTCTTGGAATTGAGATAGCTCCTTGCTCTGGGTCATGAGTGACCCTGTAACTGACTGCCACATCCATTACCGCCGTGGCTTTAGTCCTGCTCACTTACTGGCACATCTAATGTTTTGGAAGCAGAGGTTGGAAGGGTCAAAAGAGAAGCAACAACCTCATCCATGCTTACTTAGCCATGCTCCTGCTGCTGGGTGCTCCCTCAGTATATTCACTAATCTGCATGGAATAGGCATCTAGTTAGAAATGAGGGCAGTGCATAAGGACTCCATCCAATTCACCAGCATGTTGAAACAAATAGGATAGACTCGAAGATTGGACCTTACATCCTTACAACAGTACACATTAGAGATATTCTGGCTTGGCTTAGGTCAGCTGACACTCAGGGCTCTGCTATAGATGATGCTGGAGTAATCCATATTAGACTATAAAGTTCCGTTGAATCACTATGTATTACTATACAGATGTGGGTGGTGAGCTCCTTCTCTTGCAGAGAACTCCCAGCACATATGAAATAGGAGCAGGAGTAGGGCATTTGGCTCCTCGAGCCTGCTCCACCATTCAATAAGATCATGGCTGATTTGATCTTGGCCTCAACTCCACTTCTCTCCCCATAACCCTTGACTAATTAACCCTTGACACACAGATGGGAATCCGCCACAAAAACTTAAATTATGCTGACGCCGATGACTTATTCACCCGAGAGGAAAGTTCCTCACGGTTATCTACGCTCCAGATGATTAGCTACTAGAGTGAGATATTGGGCTTTTATACTCAAAGAACTGTATCTCAGCATGAAATATCTGCCATGCAGGAAAAGAAGGATGAATATTGCTGGATATAAAAGAATGTGAAGGAAAAACTCTCCTGCAGTGGTTACTTGACCTGGTATAGTTTCAACTTTTTGGGCTGGAAATTCGGTCGCGCCTCTGTTAGGGCGTTAATCCAGGCGGAACGGTAAATTTTGCAGCGGCAAATGAATTACATCTGCTGCTACAAAATTCATTAACTGGGCCCACAGTTTGGAGCGGAGTGCTAAGGCAGCTCTTTTAGGGCGATAGGCTGGCTGAGCAAGTGAAAATCCCAAGCTAAACAGCCGGCATCGGAGCTCCCTAAGAGAGGCCTTGTGGGGTGGGGAGAGGGCGGGGGTGGGGAAGGAACTTGAAAAATAAACACCAAAAACATTCCCAATACATAACTCACCCCAACACAATATCAATCTCAACAAAAGCTGGAAGCTGGCCCCCTGCCCAGAAGTGCTTACCGCCGCCATTGCCGTCTCTCCGGGGCGCTAAGAGGGGTGAAAAAGATCGATAATCCGGCCCAATGCGTCTGGTTGGAGTGGACACAGTATGGTTATGTAGTTTCAAAAAGCATGTTTGTTTTATTGTCAGATTTCCTGATTAATTAGCCTCCTGGTAATAAATCTTAATACGTTCATAGTAGATACAAATAAAATATATTAATTTGTGTCAATGGAAAAATATATTTTCTAAATGAACTGTGAAGCTATCTGTTTCCTAATGTTTAAAATAATTGCTGGTATAGTACTAGATTTTACAGGTTTCTATAACTAATAGAAAATATGTTAAGAGTAATTTACCAGCACAATAAATACTGCTAAATTTTGGGTTCATTATGAACGGTGAACTTTGAATAAGAACTTAGCTTGGGAAATTCTACTTCTTGTTCAGAGTACATATCCTTTGCAATGGAAATTGGGCAGAATTATTTATGGCATAGACTTTAAAGTCCTAAATATTCTGTATACAGTGTGCAAGATATGCAATTTAATGAAGGATTCAAATCACTGAAAACTAAGTGCAGAAACTCAGGGGAATTTTAACCCCAAAAAACAGGTGGGTTTGGGACGGTTGGGACGTCAAAGTGTTAAAAATCTGAATCTCGACCCCAACCCTTCTCCAACCCACCCACCTCCAGTTTTAATGGAGACAGGGACGGGGCAGCCAACCACTTTAAATATTGTAATGAGGCTGCGTACCTCATTTGGAAACACCATTTTAAATTTAACGCTGGCTGGCTGGGCTTCCCGGACCTCGGAAAACCTGCCAGCTAAAGTAAGGTGAGGACTGCTGGATCCAGGAGTTAAGAGCCTTTCCACTGTCCTCGCAAACCCCCCATGATCAGACCTGACACACCGCCGCCCCCCCCAACGAGGCCTCTAACCACCCTCCCCACGAGGCCTCCGATCTCTGATACCCCTTCCGGCCCCCTCTCCCGCTCCCAGCCTTCTAACCCGCCCTGATTCCTCCCTCCTTCCTCTTTGTGGCCTGGTGCCGCAGGCCTTCCCACCCGACACTCAGCCAGCCCCTCCATCTGGCTGGCTGTGGGCGGGAAACAAAGAAGCAAAATGTTACCCAGGCCTGCGTTAAATTCAGCCCCTTCTCCCGTGTTTCCCGACTGCATTCCAGCGCCGCTCCATACCCGCCTCCAAGTTGAAATTCTGGCCTCAATATCCTTTGTTGACTATTTTATTCATGTATAATTTTCTTGCTTTATCTGCAAGCAAAACAGTGTTACACAGAGATTCAGAATGATCATAATAAATGCATAACATACACAAATGCCGATGTAATGGGGTAGAAACTGTTTAGGGCAAGCTGACATTGCACACGCCAACCAAGAGGCCCACAATTGGTTAACATTATTTGCATGAGCTCTGAGGCCTGTCAAGCCTCCTCAGACAGCTTGTGCATTTGAATGCAATGAATGTTGGGCCGCTTCCCTCGCCAGCAGAAGCCCAAAGGTAAGCCCCGGGAGAGGGTGGAGTAGAGTAGTAACGGGGTCCAATTGCAAGGTCAGTGGAGTCGGAGCAACACAATGCAACGTTTAAAACATTTTTTTTAACCTTACCTTTTGGTAGCGGCTGTAGCGGCATCTGCTCCGCTCATCGCAAACCAATTTCCAGAGGGGTCCTAAAATTGTCATTAACATATGTAAGGGGGCAAAGGCCTGTTTTGGGCAACCGCCTGGGACGCCTAAAATAAGGGCACAATAAATTTAGCAGTGCCCCAAACACACGCACAGATCAGACGTTATTACTGCATCCACTTTACACCTGAAAAATCAGTGCAATGCGTAATAACTTCTACCGCAATATTTTTTGAAGTTCCTTAAATGAGGGCTTGAAATTGGATATCATCTTCAAGGCACCAAGAACAAAAGGTTCCTGCATCTGTTCTAGTCTAAGAGTAAGTTCATCAATTTAAAATATTTCTGACCTCATCTGAAGTTTCCAGCTTGAAGCTATCTGTTCATCACCATGTGCTAATTCCAATGTAACTATTTGATCTGACAATAGCTTATATTCTGCATTATAAGTGAAATGTGGCAGAGGTTTATTGGAGAGAGGCGGGTGATACAATTAGGGTATCACCATTGTGTTTAAACAGTCCCATAATTATCACTCGTAAGGATATATCTTTTGGAACAAAATAAAGGAAATGAGTGTCAACTGTTTTTTAAATTCATTCATGGGATGTGGGCGTTGCTGGCAGAGGCAGCATTTATTGCCCATCCCTAACTGCCATTGAGAAAGTGGTGGTGAGCCACCTTCTTGAACCGCTGCAGTCCGTGTGATGAAGGTACTCCCACAGTGCTGTTACAGAGGGAGTTCCAGGATTTTGACCCAGCGACGATGAAGGAACGGCATTATATTTCCAAGTCAGGATGGTGTGTAACTTGCGGGTGGGTAGGTGGGTGGGAAGGGGGGTAACTTGCAGGTGATGGTGTTTCCATGCGCCTGCTGCCCTTGTCCTTCTAGGTGGCAGAGTTTGTGGGTTTGGGAGGTGCTGCCAAAGAAGCTTTAGTGAGTTGCTGCAGTGCATCTTGTAGATGATACATACTGCAGCCACGGCGCGCCAGTGGTGGAGGGAGTGAATGTTTATGGTGATGGATCGGGTGGCAATTAAGTGGGCTGCTTTGTTGAGTGTTGTTGGAGCTGCACTCATCCAGGAAAATGAAGAGTATTCCATCACCCTCCGGACTTGTGCATCATAGATGGTAGAAAGGTTTTGGGGAGTCAGGAGGTGAGACACTCACCGCAGAATACCGAACCTCTGGTAGCCACAGTATTTATGTGGCTGGTCCCCCAGGATGTTGATGGTGGGAGATTCGGTGATGGTAATGCCATTGAATATCAAGGGGAGGTGGTTAGATGCTTTCTTAGCGGAGATAGTCATTGCCTGGCATTTGTGTGGCACAAATGTTGCTTGCCACTTATCAGCCCAAGTCTGAATGTCGTTCAGGTCTTACTGCATGCTGGCATAGACTGCTTCATTATCTGAGGAGTTGCGAATGGATCTGAACACCGTGCAGTCATCAGCGAAGATCACCACTTCTGACCTTATGATGGAGGGAAGGTCATTGATGAAGCAGCTGAAGATGGTTGGGCCTAGGACACTGCCCTGATAAACTCCTGTAGCGATGTCCTGGGGCTGTGATGATTGACCTCCAACAACCACAACCATCCTCCTTTGAGTTAGGTATGACTCCAGCCAGTGGAGAGTTTTCCTATTGATTTCAGTTTTATTAGGGCTCCTTGATGATACACTCGGTAAAATGCTGCCTTGATGTCAAGGGTGGTCAGTCTCACCTCACCTCTGGAATTCAGCTCTTTTGTCCATGTTTGGACCAAGGCTGTGATGAGGTCTGGAGCCGAGTGGTCCTGGTGGAACCCAAACTGAGCATCGGTGAGCAAGTTGTTGGCGAGCAAATGCCGCTTGCGAGCACAGTCGACGACACCTTCCATCACTTTGCTGATGATTGAGAGTAAACTGATGGGGCGGTAATTGAACTAATTGGATTTGTCCTGCTTTTTGTGGACAGGACATACCTGGGCAGTTTTCCACATTGTCGGATAGATGTCAGTGTTGTAGCTGTACTGGAACAGCTTGGCTAGAGGCGCGGCTAGTTCTGGAGCACGTCTTCAGCACGAAAGCCGGAAGGTTGTCACTCAGCCGTTTCTTGCTATCATGTGGAGTGAATCGAATTGGCTGAAGACTTTGACTTCTGTGATGGTGGGGAGCTCAGGAGAAGGCCGATATGGATCATCCACTCAACACTTCTGGTTACAAATGCTTTAGCCTTGTCTTTTTCACTCATGTGCTGGGCTTTGCCATCATTGAGGATGGTGATGTTCATGGAGTCTCCTCCTCCTGTTTAGTTGTTTAATGGTCCACCACCATTCACGACTGGATGTGGCAGGGCTGCAGAACTTTGATCTGACCCGTTGATTGTGGGATCGCTTGGCCCTTTCTATGGCTTGCTGCTTCCGTTGCTTAGCATGCTTGTGGTCTCCCCAGTTTGGCACCTCATTTTTAGGTACGCCTCGTGCTGCTCCTGGCATGCTGTTCTGCACTCCTCATTGAACCAGGGTTGGTCCCTTGGTTTGATGGTAATGTTAGAGTGGTGGCAATACAAGGCCATGAGGTTACAGATTGTGTTTGAATACAATTATGCTGTTGCTGATGGCCCACAGCACCTCATGGATGCCCAGTTTTGAGCTGCGAGATCTGTTCTGAATCTATCCCATTTAGCACGGTGTTGGTAATGTCACACAACACGATGGAGGGTGTCCTCAGTGTAAAAACGGGACTGTCTCCATGATGTCTGTGCGGTGGTCACAGCTACCAATGCTGTCATGTAAAGACAAGAGATTTACTTCCCTAAAGGATATGAGTGAACTAAATGGGTTTTTACAACAATCTTTTTTTAATTCTAGATTTATTTAATTAACTGAATTTAAATTCCCCAGCGGTGGGATTTGAACTCACATCTCCAGATCATTACTGGTCAAGTAACATAACCACTATGCCACCGTTCCCAATTGAACTGAGAAGCACCAGTATTCAGTGTCCACATTGCTGTTTTTTGTTTCATCCACAGGATTGTTTTCCATATTTGAACCACTGACTGTTCCTTAAAGGATATTAGATGAATATTGTTGTCTTTCAATGCAAACAATACTTGTACAAGTCTACTGGCTTCCAGAATTATATTTTTTTAGACCATCCAGTCTGAAATTAAAAGGATTAGCAAAGAACATCTACCCATTTACATACCTAAGAGATCAAGATAGTTTTGTTAATCGTACATTGTTCTTAAAAAATATACCCTCCAGTTATACTCGATTCAATAAAAAAATGTAGACAAAATAATTCAAGTATTTGCAGGTATGTTTGCAATGAAGCAAGCTCAAAACAGTGTGAGACACCAGTGTACTGGTAAAATGATTAAGATATTATTCAATCAGGTTTATAAATATGCAATAGAAAATAACCCAATTGCTGGGAATAAAATAATTTTGTCTTCAATCCTGCTCCAAAAAAATGATCCCTGTGGAAAATGATATGTAGTGGTTTGTACTACAATTGTTACAACATGATTGCAAATAATTAAGATAAACATTCATTCTTTTTTTCTGTTTGTTTCTGGTGTTTTTATATAATCTAACAATTTTCTATTTAAGCAGTTTGCAGGTCAATTCATCCATGGACCTTAGCCCTTCATTTTGGCTCTGTTAAAAACAAAGGAGGAGTGTTTAACACACCACCATTACATTTTACTGAAGTTCTTGTGACAGTGACAGACTATGTGAATTATGTTACATACCTGTACTACATGTGGTAGTTTATGATAGGTGATGTTAATGGAGGTTTCTCTATCCCAAAACTGAATAAAATTATTGTGATAAGATTCTAATTCAAGTCTGTTTCCTGACTGAATTACAGAGCACAGTTGGCTTCGAGAGCACAACTCTGCTACTGTTTCCAAGTTCTCAAAACATTTGTGTGCGTGGTATCACTCCTGCTTTTAGTCATTGTCATTATTTCCTTCTGATTTCAGACATCTCATAGTTGTTAAGCCCTTTAAGTACCGTAGTAGTATATCTGCACCACAATGAAAACATAATTTTAGAATATTAGGATGCCTAGCAATGATTACAAGGTTGTAATCTAATGGAAGCTTTCAGATGGCATCCTCAATCACAGTCGTGAAGCTTGAGCAATTTTATTGCATCACCTGAACCTCAAAACTTGGTTACAACTTTGTAATCACACATTGGTCCTGTTTCTAAAATAATGTTGTTTCAACCATATTTTCAGTCAATTACTGCACTTTGTAACCTTCAGTTTTAACATTTTACAAAATCATTTCCACAAACCTTTTATGTTGATAGAGTCACATAATGCAAGGCTGAGATACTGGATTCTGAGCTGTGCAATTTTGCTCATTCAGATGTGTTAATCCAGGTCATGGTCTGCACTATTTCTGATCAGTTTATCAAAGGGGTGAGAGGATGGAATTCGGCATCAGTGGGGGTGCAAAACGAGTGGTAGTGGATTAGCCACCCCATTATCAAAACCTTTCCTGATTTTCCTTTCATTTTGACTTCAACTGTCAGCCAATTCACTAACGCTCATTTTGCGCTCCTGTCAAAATTGAATTTAATCCTCGGTATCTCTTATAACTTTTGGGATGTGTGAGTATAAGCTTTGTAACTTTGTTTGTTTAAAGCCACAAAGTGATCTTTGTCTTCAAAGGGTAAAACTTTACGGAATTAAATAAATTTTACTAAAAGCAGGGCAATAAATGTTTTTTCACAGTAATTAATGGCCTGCAAATAAAGTTGCATTCTCTGGGACCAAGTTTCGGGCCATGCCTAGAACGGCGCAGCCCTGACCTGGACGCCCGTTTTTCGCGCCACAAAGTGCGCCTAAAAAAAACTTACAGATTCTCCGGCTCCCTGCTGGTCCTCTTGAGTCAGGCACGGCGCAGCACGAGCAGTTGGGGGTGGAGCTAGGTCCCTGCGCTGAAAACAGTGCCGGGACCTCTGCACATGCGCTACAATGGGCGCGCATGTGCAGTAGCTGCAGGCGCCCAAAACTGTGTGGGAGGGGCCCGAAGCACGCAATCTCTAGCCCTGCCCGAATGGCCTCACTGGGGCTGCGTGCATAAGGCTGCCTCCCACGCCCAGCTCCTGCTTCCTCCCAACCCGACTCCCGCTTCCCCGCCCCCCCCTGGACCCGACCCCGACACGGACCCGACTCCCGCTTCCCCCCCCCAGCCCCCGGACCGGACCCGACACCGACCCGACCCGCGCTCCCCCCCCCCCCTCCCACACCCGACCTGACCTCCCTCTCCCTCCCTCCCTCCCCCCCTAACCGAACCGACCTCCCTCCCACCACCCCCCCCCCCCCGACCCGACCCGCGCTCCTGACCCCCCCCCCCCACCCGGACCGGACCCGACCCAACCTGACCCGCACTCCCCCCCCCGCCCACCCGACCTGACCTCCCTCTCCCTCACCATCTTCGACCCGAACCGAACCGACCTCCCTCCACCCCCCCGACCCGCGCTCCCGCCGACCCAACCCGCGCTCCCGACCCCGGACCCCGGACCCGACCCGATCCAACGCCACCTACCTGTAAATCTGGTGCTGGGGACGGGCCCTGCCCGAAGTCTTGGGCCCGGCCGGGCCCGGCCCGTTCAGCCTCCCCCCCACCTCTTCTCCTTCCCCCCCCCTTCTCCTTTCCCCCCCTTCTCCTTTCCCCCCTTCTCCGTCTGCCCCCATTCTCCTTTCTCCCCCCTTCTCCTTTCTCCCCCCTTCTCCTTTCTCCTTCCCTTCTCCTCCTTTCCCCTCCCCTCCTCCTGTCTCTCCCTCTACCCCCCTCCTCCCCCTCCCCTTGCTGTCAGAAACACAGACACTGACAGAGAGCGAGAGACACACACAGACAGACAGACAGAGAGATAGAGACACTGACAGACGCACTGGGGGGGGGGGGGGCATCCCAGCACGCTGTTGGAGGGCTCCCGGTGCTGCAGTCGGTAAGTAGAAAATGTTTTATTTATTGATTTTTTTTTTAAATTCTTATTATTTTTTTTTGATTGATTTATTGGTTGATTTATTGATGTTTTTATCATTTATTATTGATAATGGCTCTTTATTTGTAAAACTGATGTGTTTAATGTTTGTAAACTTCCCTTTAAACCCCCCCCCCCCCCCATTCCCTACGCCTAATTTGTAAACCTGATTTTCTAAAGTGTAGACAAGGTTTTTTCGAGCGTACAAAAATCTTCACTTACTCCATTCTAAGTTAGTTTGGAGTAAGTTTTCACTGCCGAAACTTTGAAAACAGGTGTAAGTGGCCGGACACGCCCCCTTTTGGAAAAAAAAATTTTGTTCCAAAATGAAACTGTTCTAACTGACTAGAACTGGAGCAAACTAAATGCCAAGAATTTGAATTTCTAAGATACTCCATTCTACACCAGTTGCTGCAAAAAATCAGGAGCAACTGAGGCCAAAACTTGGGCCCTCTAAAACTACATGGCGGTAATTTTCACTCTGGGCACCTATGTTTCAAAGCTTGTGTGCTCCTGCAATTTAGTTAGTGGACCATTAATTAAAAGGCGATATTTGCTATTTTTTATTAAAAGAGAAATTTAGTTAAGAGTTGAATTACACAGCACATTTTCACCCCAAAGGAACTCAAAGTGTACAGAAAAACATAAGATCGTTGAGTATGCTGAGATACATGGCAGCACAGTAATTGCATGCAAGTTCTAGACGAATGGCATTTACGTGCAACTTTTGCATTTCAGGAACTTTGATAATGGTTGGATTCACTATTCCCTAGTCTCCTGAAAATGGTTTCTGTTTTGGTATCCATGAATAATACACATCCTTCAGTGGACAATGTTGGTGTGTGCAAAGGTTTAAAAAAATATATAAACTGCTGGTTGCTGATCCTATAGTTTAATTATCCACTCACTCCATTTGCTTCTTGTTTTCCCTAAGAATAATATTATTGACAATTTAATCTCCTAAATATTATAACAAGTTGGGGGTGCAGCCAAATGCTGATAATACATAATTAATTTTGCAATGAATATTATTCCTGAATTAAGAGTAAGTCTGGATCCATATTTCTAGACATGCAAACAAAAATAGACAATTTACAAATTTTGGTTTCATAGATCATTCAGAAATTCTGTCTCACCAGAAACTACATGAATCATTTAACAAAAACATACACTATACTTTATACAAAAGTGATAAAAATTTTCATTTAGAAATGTTTGGCAGTAGATTAACTGTATATAGTGCCCAGAGCATAAAAACATGATAATCAGGAAACTTTTTTTGCCTGGAACAGGATTTTGTATTTAATTGATATTGTTGGATCAAGAATTCCAGAAACATAGAAACATAGAAAATAGATGCAGTAGTAGGCCATTCGGCCCTTCGAGCCTGCACCACCATTCAATATGATCATAGCTGATCATGCACTTCAGTACCCTATTCCTGCTTTCTCTCCAAACCCCTGGATCCCTTTAGTCGTAAGGGCCACATCTAACTCCCTTTTGAATAAATCGAACAAACTGGCCTCAACAACTTTCTGTGGTAGAGAATTCCACATGCTCACAGCTCTCTGAGTGAAGAAGTTTCTCCTCATCTCAGTCCTAAATGCCTTACTCCTTATCCTTAGACTCTGACCCTTGGTTCTGCACTTCCCCAACATCAGGAACATTCTTCCTGCACCTAACCTTTCCAATCCTGTCAGAATTTTATATGTTTCTATGAGCTCCCCTCTCATTCTTCTAAATTCCAGTGAATATAAGCCTAGTCGATCCAGTTTTTCTTCATATGTCAGTCCTGTCATCCCGGGCATCAGTCTGGTGAACCTTCGCTGCACTCCCTGAATAGCAAGAATGTCTTTCCTCAGATTAGGAGATCAAAACTGTACACAATATTCAAGGTGTAGCCTCACCAAGGCCCTGTACAACTGTAGTAAGACCTCCCTGCTCCTATATTCAAATCCTCTCGCTATGAAGGCCAACGTGCCATTTGCCTTCGTCACCGCCTGCTGTACCTGTATGCCAACTTTCAATGACTGATGTACCATGACACCCAGGTCTCGTTGCACTTCCCCTTTTACTAATCTGTCACCATTCAGATAATAATCTGCCTTCCTGTTTTTACCACCAAAGTGGATAACCTCACATTTATCTACATTATACCGCATCTGTCATGTATTTGCCCATGCACCTAACCTGTCCAAGTCATCCTGCAGCCTCTTAGCATCCTCCTCACAGCTCACTGTGTCATCTGCAAACTTGAAGATATTACATTCAATTCCTTTGTCTAAATCATTAATGTATATTGTAAATAGCTGGGGTCCCAGCACTGAACCTTGCGGTACCCCACTAGTCACTGCCTGCCATTATGAAAAGGACCCGTTTATTCCTACTCTTTGCTTCCTGTCTGCCAACCAGTTCTCTATCCACATCAATACATTACCCCCAATACCATGTGCTTTAATTTTGCACACTAATCTCTTGTGTGCAACCTTGTCAAAAGCCTTTTGGAAGTCTAAATACACCACATCCACTGGCTCCCTCTTGTCCACTCTACTAGTTACATCCTCAAAAAATTCTAGATTTGTCAAGCATTAGGAAGTTGTATGGTGCATGTTGGAATTTTGTATTTGCATCAGATTTGTGTTTATTTGCAGTTAATTAAATTTACTGACAGACTTGCAGTGCGTATTACTGATTGAGTTAGGCACTGTGTAATATTCCAGTACCCAGAGACAAAAGAGTTGTTTGCAGCTTTAGGGTTGCCTTTGAGTTTCCAGAAATCGAAGACATGTTTTCCCCTTTGCGTAGATACGCTTTATGGTACTATGGTTAAGCAGTGCAACTGCTTGACCAACTGGGAGAGAATTATTGGTATAGTACATGTATGGATTTAGTGCTATCTATAATATCCCTACCAATATGGTTTCAATATTAGTTCACCACTAATGAAATATAATAGGACTATTGTATCTGATTATTTAATCTGGTATCCTTGTGATAAACATCTAACCCTCTACTCCCTCTGGTGGCTAGAAAGATGATCAGCAACCAATAAATTGTCAGATCATTGGCAGGTTTAGGAACAAGATAGTTATGTAAGTTATCATATGTAGTTTTTCTACCAATAATTCAGAGTGAGTTCTATTTAGTTTAAAATGTTTTTATTTAAACTATACTAAACCCCTCTACTGTCCGGTTTCACACATTGAGATATTTGTTGGACTTTTCATGTCTATAGAATGGGTTTCAAACCAATGAGAGCAAGAGCGTCATAATCATCCTCCTCCATTATAGTGACAGACGTAACCCTCCGTCCATCTGTCTGTTTGTCAGTGCCAAAAACGGTGAAACTGAAAAGAATGGTTTCACAGAACTTCAGATTTTACACTGCACCTCTTTAGATGATAAGTGTCCTTTATTTTGAAGCTGTGTTTATGTGGATAAAATTGAAAAGGCAATTTAAAATTTCACCAATATACTTGTTCTTTCACTGAACAAAATAGAAATACAATGGAAGACAGACATTTACTACCGACATACGTTTATACATAAAAAGTAGTTGAGAGATCTGTGGTAAATAGGGCTCAGTAAATACAGGAGAGGAAAGGGATTTATTGAGGTCATGACAAACTTATGATTAAAGCTTCTGTAATAGATTCTTTTGATGCATGATCTTCTACTTTTCCTTACCAACCTATGCCAGCATATCTCAGAAGGGAAAAAGTATACTCTTAAAATGATTAAAATTCCACATTCATGGCTAAGGGGCTCACTTTGGGAGGTGCCCCTAGAAATGATACATAAAATATGGGTTGCCACAGATTGGTTCCTGAGCTGAAATGCCAAACTTTTTCCCTATCTATTGTTTTCATTTACAGCATTCATTCGTCAAATAGTATTCAGCAGTGTCTATTTGTAGGGCATCCACATCTTTCTGGCAAGTGAGATTTTGCAGAAGGAATCCTGCTGAATTACCTTATGAAGATCTTCAGGTTTCTTAACTTTACTTTTCACATCCAACTAACTTTGACACAGTTTATGTTATTAGAAGAGTTGCGAACAGTAATGTTGCCTCTGAATTATGCTTTTGACATTAGGGGCTGGATTTTCGGATTTGCTGTTTTCAGGGCAAAAACGGAGGTGGGGGCAGGAAAGTTACCGACCTGCTAACGTTTCTACTGTGTGGAGAAATTTTTGGCATCTGGGCCCAGGGGCACAGCGCACAAAGGGAAACGTTGTACAACTTTTATGGCGCAAAAATGGGAACCTCGCCAACTAAAGTGCGGGGCCAGGAGCGCACCGAGACAGGCCTTGGGAAGGGGAACACCCCCCCCACCCCCTCCCAAAAAAAAATCACAAAACCATTCCAAAAACATTGCCCACACCACCACAACACAAATCGCTACAAAAAAATAAAAGAATAAATACTGGAACTTACCTTTTTTGCAGTTTATCTACCTCACCGTTGCCGGCAGGGCTGGACCGAGCTGTTTTCTCTGACGGTCATCGTGGGGTGCGCTTCTGTCATGTATGTACATGCTGTTTGTAGCCACCAGATGGTGTCATTGTTGGAGGCCACTGAGCGGCACGCACATGGTGCTGCTCGGGTATAAAAGGCCTGCCATTTTGTGAGTCAGGCTCTTTGGGCCGTAATAAAGCAGGAGCAAGGTTGTATCTTGTTCAGTTAAACAGTACTCAGTTTATACCTTTATTGCATACGTAACATTTGCGACGAGAATACAAGAACCTTTGTTTGCAAAATGAGCACGATTGAATTTTTAATGATTCGTGGAGGGAGAAGATTGAGCAGACTTTGTGAGCCATTTGAAGCAGTACTTCGTGGCCAACAAAATGAAGGGGGTCGACGATGCAGATCAGCGCCGGGCCGTGATCCTCACTGTGTGCGGTTCAAAGATCTACGGTCTGATAAAGAATCTACTCATGCCTAGTGATCCAACAGAGAAAACGTACGAGGAGTTGTGTACATTGGTACGAGAGCACCTCAAGCCAGATGACAGTATCATCATCTCAAGATACAGGTTTTATACACACGTTCGATCGGAGGGCCAGAACGCAGTGGAATTCGTTGCCGACCTGAGACATCTAGCGGGACTGTGCAGGTTCGGGACGGGGTTAGCAGACATGCTGCAGGACTTCTTTGTTATCGGTATCAACCACAAGGTGATCCTGTGCAAACTTCTGGCGGCGGAGGAGTTGGATTTAAAAAGGGCCATCCACTTCGCTCAATCATGTATGACGACGGACAGGAGTTTAAATCAAATATCGGTGAAGAAGCGAACCTCAGCAAGTACTGTAAATGTGATTGATTTGACGTTCGGCAGAGCGGCACGTGGCAGGGCCTATCCGGCTGCGTTCGCAAAACCTGTGGCTGCCCAAAGTCCACCAGTGAGAATGTATCTGACTTCTCCGTGTTGACATTGTTGGGGAAATCATCAGCACCAGCAGTGCCGATTTAAGCAATATAGTTGCAAAGGCTGTCTGAGAGTGGGACATCTCCAGTGCAAGTGTCCGCAGATGAGCAAACGTGGAGGTTGAGAGTCAGACTAGCGCAGATTTGGGTACGCAATCTGAGATGCCAGAGGAGGAAGTGTATGGACTGTACACTTTCATAACCAAGAGTAAACCAATTTTGATTAATGTGAAGTTTAACGGGACACCGGTATCGATGGAACTGGACACAGGGGCGAGTCAATCGATCATGAACGAGAGGGCATTTAATAAGCTGTGGGATACTAAGAGGCCCAGGCTGAGCTCTGTTAATGCCAAGCTGCGTACATACACCAAAGAACTGATAAAGGTGATTGGCAGTGCACAAATTAATGTGTCGTATAATGGTGCGGTTCACGAGTTACCGCTGTGGATTGTTTCAGGCAATGGCCCAACGCTGCTCGGCAGGAGCTGATTGGAAAAAATCAGATGCGACTGGAACAACATAAAGGCGTTGTCGTCGGAGGAAGATACATGTCCCCAAGTATTGAGCAAGTTCTCCTCGCTGTTCGAACCGGGTATTGGCAATTTCACGGGAGCCAAGGTGCAGATCCACGTGGACTCAGATGCAAGACCCATCCATCGGAAAGCTCGTGCAGTGCTGTATATGATGAGGGAGCAGGTCAAAATTGAACTCCAGCGTGAAAGGATCATATCACCGGCCGAATTTAATGAATGGGCTAGCCCCATTGTTCCTGTGCTGAAAAGTGATGGTACAGTCAGAATCTGTGGAGACTACAAGGCTACGATCAACAGGGTTTCGAAACAAGATCAGTACCCGTTACCGAAGGCTGATGACTTGTTTGCGACGCCAGCCGGAGGGAAATTGTTCACTAAACTGGACTTGACGTCGGTCAATATGACGCAGGAGTTGGTCGAAACTTCGAAGAGACTTCCGTGCATGAACACGCACAAAGGACTGTTTATTTACCACAGGTGCCCATTTGGAATTTGCTCAGCTGCAACAATATTCCAAAGGAATATGGAAAGTCTACAGAAGTCCGTTCCCAGAACCGTCGTGTTCCAAGATGACATCCTGATCACCGGTCGTGACTCCAAGGAACATCTGAACAACCTGGAAGAGGTTCCACTGCGTTTGGATAGAGTGGGACTCAGACTTAAGTGCTCGAAGTGCGTCTTCATGGCACCGGAGGTCGAATTCCTTGGGAGGAAAATTGCCGCTGATGGCATCAAACCTACTGACGTGAAAACCAAAGCTATCAAGATTGCACCCAAGCCGCAGAACATGACGGAGCTGCGTTCGTTCCTGAGTCTACTCAATTGCTTTGGTAACTTCCTACCTAAATTGAGCACCTTACTTGAACCACTGCACATGCTATTGAGAAAAGGCAACAACTGGGTGTTGGGCGCATTGCAAGTCAGAGCTTTCGAGAAAGCCACCAATCTGCTTTGCTCGACCAAACTGCTGGTACATTATGACCCATGTAAACATTTAGTTTTGGCCTGTGAAGCATCGTCATATGGAATTGGTTGCGTGTTACAACAAGCCAGTGAGTCGGGAAAACTTCAGCCTGTCGCGTATGCATCCAAAAGTTTGTCTAAAGCGGAAAGAGCCTACAGTATGGTCGAAAAAGAAGCTTTAGCGTGTGTGTACGGTGTTAAAAAGATGCATCAGTACCTGTTCGGTCTGGGGTTTGAATTAGAAACCGATCACAAGCCGCTCATTTCGTTGTTTTCCGAGAGCAAAGGTATCAATACCAATGCTTCATCCCATATGCAAAGGTGGGCGCTGACATTATCTGCCTATGATTGTCATTCATCACAGACCTGGCACAGAGAATTGTGCCGATGCTATGAGCCGGTTGCCGTTGCCCACACCGGAGGTGGAAACGCCACAACCGGCAGATTTAATGTTAATCATGGATGCTTTGGAGAGTGAAGGTACCCCTGTCACGGCTCAACAAGTTAAGACCTGGACCAGCCAGGACCCGATATTATCGATGGTAAAGGGTTGCATCCTCAAAGGGGATTGGTCTGCCATACCTAAGCAAATGTACGAAGAGGCCAAACCGTACATTCGTCGTAAGGACGAACTGTCTATTCAAACAGATTTTATATTATGGGGCAATCGAGTTGTAACGCCTAAGAAAGGGAGAGAGAAGTTTGTGCGTGAGTTATACAGCACACATCCTGTTATAGTGATGATGAAGGCCATCGCCAGGTCCCACGTATGGTGGCCAGGAATTGATTCTGAGTTGGAAGCATGCGTGCATCAGTGCAACACTTGCATGCAGCTCAGCAAAGCACCAGTGGAATCGCCACTGAGTCTGTGGTCATGGCCATCCAAACCTTGGTCCAGGATCCATGTAGATTTTGCAGGTCCCTTCCTGGGTGAGATGTTTTTAGTGGTGGTGGATGCTTATTCGAAGTGGATAGAATACATAATCATGTCATCCAGTACGTCCACGGCAACCATAGAGAATCTCAATGTCATTTTCGCGACACATGGTCTGCCTGATATAGTGGTGAGCGACAATGGGTCATGCTTCACCAGTCAGGAGTTTGTAAAACTTAACGGCATAAAACATGTAAGGTCAGCACCGTTCAAGCCTGCGTCCAATGAGCAAGCAGAAAGTGCAGTACAAGTTATAAAGCAAAGCATGAGGAGAGTAATCCAAGGGTCACTGCAGACCTGCTTGTCTTGCATACTGCTGAGTTATAGGACAAGACCCCACACACTCACAAGGGTCTCGCCATGATGAAAAGAGGTCCTAAGACCAAGTTATATCTTGTACACCCGGATTTAAGTAATCATGTTGAATACAGAAGACAAAGTCAACAAGGGTACGATGATTGTGCAACTGTGTAACGCGAGATTTGTGTTAATGATCTTGTATATGTGTTGAATTATGGTCAGGGTCCCAAATGGAGTGCAGGTACGATCAAGGCCAAGGAGGGCAACAGAGTATTTGTTATTCTCAAGAATGGGCAAACTTGTAGGAAACACATGGATCAAACAAAGCTGAGGCACACAGTTGAGCCAGAGCAGTCGGACGAAGAAATCGGTGACGACCAACCAACCTACCAGCAGTCTTCAGTGGACTCAAGGGTCATCAGTGAACGCTGAATTTCCATCACGGACCTGTTCAATAAAATGGACTTGAAATTCCTGAAATGGCCATTGCCACCCCCAACAAGTCAGCCATCTAGCCACCAGCCACAACAGACTCCGCACATTCACCCAAGGCCGGAATCGAACTGAGACGGTCAACCCAGGAGCGTAAAGCATCAGACCGTCTCAACCTGTGAAAGACTGTGATAAGATCTCAGAGGAGGGTATTGTCATGTATGTACACGTTCCTTGTAGCCACCAGATGGTGTCATTGTTGGAGGCCACTGAGCAGCACACACATGGTATAAAAGGCCAGCCATTTTGTGAGTTAGGCACTTTGGGCCGTAATAAAGCAGAAACAAGGTTGTACCTTGTTCAGTTAAACAGTACTCAGTTTGTACCTTTATTGCATACATAACAGTTTCGGAGTGTATGGGTCGGGTGCGAGTCAAAACTACTGCCACTGTCACAACAAGAGGCGATGCACACCCGGCGCAGCACTTCCCGGCAGTGCTTCTAAGCGCCACCACAAAACCCGACCAGAGGATCGCGACCGGACGCAAAAGACCTCATTGCCCCATTTCGCGCCCCGGCGAAACCCAGAGCGCAAAGGACCCAAAAATCCAGCCCTTTGTATATAGAGTTCCTGGCCCCTTACTTCCCTGCAAAATGTTTTTAATCTGAGATCTACTTGCCTGAAGAAAGGCAGGGTATCAGAGTATTCAGTATTCAGCCTGAAGTTAAAGTATTAGCAAGAATGTTGTATGATCCAATATGATTAATGTCTTAATATGGGTTGCACTATATTGGTTAAGTTAATTCTTGAGCATAAAGAAACAGTCTGAGCATAAAGCTTGTAGAGGTTAGTAAGAAACAAAAGTTCCACTGCATCCTCACGTGATACAACAGTACAGAAAACAAGGCCTTAATATCAAATAGTAGAACCTTTTTTCTTTGAACCTGTTTAAAGAACCCAAACACAGAGGTTTATAACATTGGAGGAAAATGTATCGACTGATCCCATAACAGTGCTGTTTCACTGTGCCCCTCCCCCCAAACGCTTGATCTTATCTGTTTGTAAAGCTATAATCTGAGCTGCGGGCAGGAATCCAGAGGAACACAGCCAACAAAGAAACAAAACAAAAATAAGAAATGGGGCAAGGGAAGGGAAGTCCCTTTGTTTTTTCTGCTAACCCATGTTTTGTTGTTTGCTTTCTGCAAAATTCCACATAAATACATGACTTCAGAGTCCTTAAACTGTCTAGTATTTTCAGGCAAGGAAATTTCCTCCTTGATACAGTGCTGCAACATTTAGTTTTCTGTTTGAAATGCTTTTTGTCCCCTTAATACAAAAGCTTTTATAACTTTCATTAGTCCAAAGCATTTGATCTCAAAATGATTCACGCAAGTCATTTATTCACTGTTTTTCTCAATGAACAGTTATATTTTCTTGACTACTGTACCACAGAACCTTATTTATAAGCTGTTTGAAGGGCAATTAAAGGGTCAATGATCTGATCAGCACTAGCCACGTTGCACAGATTTTTAAATGTTAAAAGCTGATTTCCACAAAATCACAACCTTGTGGAATGCCATACACATCTTTTAGGTGAATATAGATTCAGGAATATAGATATCCTCTTCCCTGGTTGAATTGACTCCACTGCTGTAATGATTTCTAAGCAAAAGCATCCATGAATCTCTGTTACTATGGAGACAATCCGAGCCAGCAGTATTGGAGTTGCACAGGATCAGGAAGGTTCTGGTCCTCTAAGTACAAGCCAAATTCAGGCACTTGAATCTGAAGGATCAGTTTCTGATTTGTCTCGAATTGGGCAGACAACTTGAGTCAGCATCACTGAGCAGTAGTCTCTTGGCAGTATTTAATGGGAGGAATAATGTTGATCAGGCTTTTTATCCAGTATTACTTGTCCAACTTTTGCACTAACTGTTCTGTTAATCTAAATGCTTAGCTTGTGAGTTTTATCTGCAATTGGACCAATCGCTTGAATCTACTTAATTTTGTCTTCACTTTCCCAATCCCCCACCCCAATTATTTAATATGTGGCTGGTCCAGTTAAGTTTCTGGTCAATGGTGACCCCCCAGGATATTGGTGGAGGATTCAGCGATGGTAATGTCATTGAATATCAAGGGTTGGTGGTTAGACTCTTGCTTGTTGGAGATGGTCCTTGCCTGGCACTTGTGTGGCACGAATGTTACTTGCCACTTATTAGCCCAAGCCTGAATGTCGTCCAGTTCTTGCTATAGGCGGGCATGGACTGCTTCATTTTCTGAGTAATTGTGAATGGTACTGAACACTGTGCAGTCATTAGCGAACATCACCACTCCTGACCTTCTGATAGAAACATAGGAACATAGAAAATAGGTGCAGGAGTAGGCCATTCGGCCCTTCGAGCTTGCACCACCATTCAATAAGATCATGGCTGATCATTCCCTCAGTACCCCTTTCCTGCTTTCTCTCCATACCCCTTGATCCCTTTAGCCATAAGGGCCATATCTAACTCCCTCTTGAATATATCCAATGAACTGGCATCAACAATTCTCTGCGGTAGGGAATTCCACAGGTTAACAACTCTCCGAGTGAAGAAGTTTCTCCTCATCTCAATCCTAAATGGCCTACCCCTTATCCTAAGACTGTGTCCCCTAGTTTTGGATTTCCCCATCATCGGGAACATTCTTCCCGCATCTAACCTGTCCAGTCCCGTCAGAATTTTATAAGTTTCTATGAGATCCCCTCTCATCCTTCTAAACTCCAGTGAATACAGGCCCAGTTGATCCAGTCTCTCCTCATATGTCAGTCCCGCCATCCCGGGAATCAATCTGGTGAACCTTCGCTGCACTCCCTCAATAGCAAGAACGTCCTTCCTCAGATTAGGAGACCAAGACTGAACACAATATTCCAGTTGAGGCCTCACCAAGGCCCTGTACAACTCCAGTAAGACCTTCCTGCTCCTAAACTCAAATCCCCTAGCTATGAAGGCCAACATACCATTTGCCTTCTTCACTTCCTGCTGTACCTGCATGCCAACCTTCAATGACTGATGAACCATGACACCCAGGTCTCATTGCACCTCCCCCTTTCCTAATCTGTCACCATTCAGATAATCTGCCTTCGTGTTTTTGCCCCCAAAATGGATAACCTCACATTTATCCATATTATACTCCATTTGCCATGCATTTGCCCACTCACCTAACCTGTCCAAGTCACCCTGCAGCCTTTTAGCGTCCTCCTCACATCTCACACCACCACCCAGCTTAGTGTCATCTGCAAACTTGGAGATATTACACTCAATTCCTTCATCTAAATCATTAATGTATATTTTAAAGAGCTGGGGTCCCAGCACTGAGTCCTGCAATTCTGAAAAGGACCCCTTTATCCCGACTCTCTGCTTCCTGTCTGCCAACTAGTTCTCTATCCACGTCAGTACATTACCCCCAATACCCTGTGTTTTGATTTTGCACACCAATCTCTTGTGTGGGACCTTGTCAAAGGCCTTTTGAAAGTCCAAATACACCACATCCACTGGTTCTCCCTTGTCCACTCTACTAATTACATCCTCAAAAAATTCCAGAAGATTTGTCAAGCATGATTTCCCTTTCATAAATCCATGCTGACTTGGACTGATCCTGACACTGCTTTCCAATTGCGCTGCTATTTCATCTTTAATAATTGATTCTAACATTTTCCCCACTACTGATGTCAAGCTAACCGGTCTATAATTACCCGTTTTCTCTCTCCCTCCTTTTTTAAACAGTGGTGTTACATTAGCTACCCTCCAGTCCATAGGAACTGATCCAGGGTCGCTAGGCTGTTGGAAAATGATCACCAATGCATCCACTATTTCTATGGCCACTTCCTTAAGTACTCTGGGATGCAGACTATCAGGCCCCGGGGATTTATTGGCCTTCAATCCCATCAATTTCCCTAACATAATTTCCCGCTTTATAAGGATATCCTTCAGTTCCTCCTTCTCACTAGACCCTCGGTCCCCTAATATTTCCGGAAGGTTACTTGTGTCTTCCTTCGTGAAAACAGAACCAAAGTATATGTTTAACTGGTCCGCCATTTCTTGGTTCCCCATTATAAATTCACCTGAATCTGACTGCAAGGGACCTACGTTTGTTTTCACTAACCTTTTTCTCTTCATATATCTATAGAAGCTTTTGCAGTCAGTTTTTATGTTCCCAGCAAGATTCCTCTCATACTCTATTTTCCCCCTCTTAATTAAACCCTTTTTCCTCCTCTGCTGTATTACAAAATTCTCCCAGTCCTCAGATTTGCTGCTTTTTCTGACCAATTTATATGCCTCTTCCTTGGATTTAACACTATCCTTAATTTCCCTTGTTAGCCACGGTTGAACCACCTTCCACTTTTTATTTTTACTCCAGACAGGGATGTACAATTGTTGACGTTCATGTGATCTTTAAATGTTTGCCATTGCCTATCCACCGTCAACTCTTTAAGTATCACTCGCCAGTCTATTCTAGCCAATTCACGTCTTATACCATTGAAGTTACCTTTCCCCAAGTTCAGGACCCTAGTCTCTGAATTAACTGTGTCACTCTCCATCTTAATAAAGAATTCTACCATATTATGGTCACTCTTCCCCAAGGGGCCTTGCACAACAAGATTGCTAATTAGTCCTTTCTCATTACACATCACCCAGTCTAGGATGGCCAGCCCTTTAGTTGGTTCCTCGACATATTGGTCCAGAAAACCATCCCTAATACACTCCAGGAAATCCTCCTCCACCGCATTGCTACCAGTTTGGTTAGCCCAGTCAATATGTAGATTAACGCCACCCATAACTGCTGTACCTTTATTGCATGCATCCCTAATTTCTTGTTTGATGCTCTCCCCATCCTCATTACTACTGTTTGGTGGTCTGTACACAACTCTCACTAGCGTTTTCTGCCCTTTGGTAGTCCAAAGCTCCACCCACACAGATTCCACATCATCCAAGCTAATGTCCTTCCTTACTATTGCATTAATTTCCTCTTTAACCAGCAACGCCACCCCACCTCCTTTTCATTTCTGTCAATCCTGCCTAAATGTTGAATACCCCTGGATGTTGAGTTCCCAGCCTTGGTCACCCAGGAGCCATGTCTCCGTGATGCCAATTACATCATATCCGTTAACTGCTATCTGCGCAGTTAATTCGTCATCTTATTCTGAATACTCCTCGCATTGAGGCACAGAGCCTTCAGGCTTGTCTTTTTATCACCCTTTGCCCCTTTAGGATTTTGCTGTAATGTGGCCCTTTTTGGAGGGAAGGTCATTGATGAAGCTGCTGAAGATGGTTGGGCCTAGGACACTGCCTTGAGGAACTCCTGCAGCGATATCCTAGGGCTGAGATAATTCACCTCCAACCACCACAACAATCTTCCTTTATGCTAGGTGTGACTCCAGCCAGTGGAGATTTTTCCCCCTGATTCCCATTAACTTCAATTTTACTAGGGCTGCTTGATGCCACACTCGGTCAAATGCTGCCTTGATGTCAAGGGCAGTCATACTCACCTCTGGAATTCAGTTCTTTTAAGAACATAAGAAATAGGAGCAGGAGCAGGCCATCGAGCCTGCTCCGCCATTTAATGCGATCATGGCTGATCCGATCATTGACTCAGGTCCACTTCCCTGCCCGCTCTCCATACCCCTTATTCCCTTATCGTTTAAGAAACTGTCTATTTCTGTCTTAAATTTATTCAATGTCTCAGCTTCCACAGCTCTCTGAGGCAGCGAATTCCACAGATCCACAACCCTCTGAAAGAAGAAATTTCTCCTCATCTCAATTTTAAATTGGCGGCCCCTTATTCTAAGATTATGCCCTCTAGTTCTAGTCTCCCCTATAAGTGGAAATATCCTCTCTGCATCCACCTTGTCAAGCCCCCTCATAATCTTATACGTTTCGATAAGATCACCTTTCATTCTTCTGAATTCCCAATAAGTAGAGGCCCAACCTACTCAACCTTTCCTCATAAGTCAACCCCCTCACCTCTGGAATCAACCTTGTGAACCTTTTCTGAACTGCCTCCAAAGCAAGCATATCCTTTTGTAAATATGCAAACCAAAACTGCACGCAGTATTCCAGGTGTGGCCTCACCAATACCCTGTACAACTGTAGCAAGACTTCCTTGCTTTTATACGCCATCTCCTTTGTAATAAAGGCCAAGATTTCATTGGCCTTCCTGATCACTTGCTGAACCTGCATACTAACCTTTTGTGTTTCATGCACAAGTACCCCCAGGTCCCGCTGTACTGCAGCACTTTGCAATCTTTCTCCATTTAAATAATAACTTGCTGTTTGATTTTTCCTGCCAAAGTGCATGACCTCACACTTTCCAACATTATACTTCATCTGCCAAATTTTTGCCCACTCACTTAGCCTGTCTATGTCCTTTTGCAGATTTTTTGTGTTCTCCTCACACATTGCTTTTCCTCCCATCTTTGTATCATCGGCAAACTTAGCTCCGTTACACTCAGTCCCTTCCTCCAAGTCATTGATATGGATTGTAACTAGTTGGGGTCCCAACACTGATTTCTGCGGCACCCCACTGGTTACTGATTTCCAACCCGAGAATGAACAATTTATCCCTACTCTCTGTTTTCCATGCTAATATATCCCTTGAACTTTTATTTTGTGCAGTAACCTTTTATGTGGCACCTTGCCAAATGCCTTCAGGCAGTCCAAATACACCACATCCACTGGTTCCCCTTTATCCACCCTGTTCATTACATCCTCAAAGAATTCTAGCAAATTTGTCAAACATGACTTCCCGTTCATAAATCCATGCTGACTCTGTTTGACCGAGTTTTCCAATCTGCTGGGACCTCCCCAGAATCCAGGGAATTTTGGTCCACGTTTGGATGAGGTCTGGAGCTGTGTGGTCCTGGCGGAACTGAGTGTCAGTGAGTAGATTATTTGAGAGTATTAGTATTATAGTATTAGGCAGTCCCTCGTGTCGAGGATGACCCGCTTCCACACCAAAAAGGGATGAGTTCACAGGTAATTCCCGAACAACATCCTGAAGGGTGGAAAATGCTTGTGCGTGAATTCTTTTAACGTGGAGTGGCATACCAGCCATCAGACGGGCTTGACAGAGCAACGTCTTGGTCCAGTGGTAAGGGTTGACCAAGACGACCGAAGACCAAGCTCTGCTGCACGGACCTAGTGCACACACATTCTCCTACTGTCCATAGATCGCAGTGTGGGCTGACCCGTGCTGCACCTTCCCTTGGCCCTGACCCCGCTGTTGTTATACGCTGTGCCGCTTCTGGGCCTGTGCCTCGCTGTGCCATTCCTCGACTCCGACCTTGCCGCTCCTGGACTCCAACCTTGCCACTCCTGGGCCACGACCCTGCCGCTCCTGGGCCACGACCCCGCCACTCCTCGTTCCTGGGCCACAGCCCCACTGCTCCTGGGCCACGTTCCCACCACTCCTCACTCCTGGGCCACGACCCCGCCACTCCTCGCTCCTGGGCCACGACTCCGCCACTCCTCACTCCTGGGCCACGGCTCCGCTACTCCTCACTCCTGGGCCACGACCCCGCCACTCCTCGCTCCTGGGCCACGACCCCGACACTCCTCACTCCTGGGCCACGAGCCCGCCACTCCTCGCTCCTGGGCCACGACCCCGCCACTCCTCACTCGTGGGCCACGACCCCGCCACTCCTCGCTCCTGGGCAACGACCCCACTGCTTCTGGGCCACGACTCCGCCACTCCTCACTCGTGGGCCACGACCCCGCCACTCCTCGCTCCTGAGCCACGGCTCCGCCACTCCTCACTCCTGGGCCATGACCCCGCCACTCCTCACTCCTGGGCCACGACCCCGCCACTCCTCACTCGTGGGCCACGACCCCGCCACTCCTCGCTCCTGGGCAACGACCCCACTGCTTCTGGGCCACGACTCCGCCACTCCTCACTCGTGGGCCACGACCCCGCCACTCCTCGCTCCTGAGCCACGGCTCCGCCACTCCTCACTCCTGGGCCACGACCCCGCCACTCCTCACTCCTGGGCCACGACCCCGCCACTCCTCACTCCTGGGCAACGACCCCACTGCTTCTGGGCCACGACTCCGCCACTCCTCACTCGTGGGCCACGACCCCGCCACTCCTCGCTCCTGAGCCACGGCTCCGCCACTCCTCACTCCTGGGCCACGACCCCGCCACTCCTCACTCCTGGGCCACGACCCCGCCACTCCTCACTCCTGGGCCACGACCCCGCCACTCCTCGCTCCTGAGCCACGGCTCCGCCACTCCTCACTCCTGGGCCACGACCCCGCCACTCCTCACTCCTGGGCCACGACTCCGCCACTCCTCACTCCTGGGCCACGGCTCCGCCACTCCTCACTCCTGGGCCACGACCCCGCCACTCCTCACTCCTGGGCCACGACCCCACCACTCCTCACTCCTGGGCCACGACCCCGCCACTCCTCGCTCCTGTGCCCCAACCCCGCCGCTCCTGGGTCACGACCCTGCCACTCCTCGACTCCGCCATTCCTGGGCCATGACCCTACCGTCCCTTGACTCGGACCTCATCGCTCCTGGGCCACGACCCCGCCACTCCTCGACTTCGCCATTCCTGGGCCATGACCCTACCGTCCCTTGACTCGGACCTCATCGCTCCTGGGCCACGACCCCGCCACTCCTCGACTCCGCCATTCCTGGGCCATGACCCTACCGTCCCTTGACTCCGACCTCATCGCTCCTGGGCCACGACCCCGCCATTCCTCGTCTCCGCCGCTCCTGCGCCATGACCCCATCGCCCCGAACGCTCGCCTTTCCTGGGCCCTGAATTTTCACCTCTCACGCCACTCCTCTGCTGCTCGCTGCCTCTCCTCCTGCACCTGGGTCTCGATGGTCCCGCCCATGCTCCAATCGGCACCCTGGATTCTGGTGACGTTAATCCAGTCGCCCTACTCGAAGCCGTCGCACTCCTGGAACGGCTCGCGCTGCTCCATGTAAGGGCTGGCTCCAGCTTTTATAGCCGCGACCTGAGGCTGCGATGTTTCTGGGCCGCTCCAGCTCATAGCCCCGACCTGCCGATGGTGTTCTCTCCCAGGTCGGGGGTGCCTCCGAGTGATTGGTGAGTAACTGCCGCTTGATAGCACTTTCAACTACACATTCATGTAGACTGATGGGGCGGTAATTGGCTGGATTAGGTTTGTCCAGCTTTTTGTGGACAGGACGTACCTGAGCAGTTTTCCACATTGTCGGGTAGATGCCAGTATTGTAGCTGTACTGGAATAGTTTGGCTAGAAGCGCGGCTAGTTCTGGAACACAAATCTTCAGCACGGCAGCTGGGATGTTGTCGAGCCCCATAGCCTTTCCAAAACCAATGTGCTCAGCCATTTCTTGATGTCATGTGCAGTGAATCAAATTGGCTGAAGGCTGGCTTCTGTGATGGTAGGGACCTCAGGAGGAGGCCAATATGGATCATCCCCTCGCACTTCTAGCTGAAGATGGTTGCAAACTTGAGGATGGAGATATTCATGGATCCTCCTCCTCCCGTTTAGTTGTTTAATTGTCCGCCACCATTCAAAACTGGATGTGGCAGGACTGCAGAGCTTTGATCTGATCCATTGATTGTGGGATCGCTTAGCTCTGTTTATAGCATGCTGCTTCCGCTGTTTAGCACGTAGGTGGTCCTGCGTTGCAGCTTCCCCAGGTTGGCATCTCATTTTTAGGTACGCCTGGTGCCGATGTTAAACTGTAATTTCTATTTACAATGGGTTTCTATCTGACCTCTATTTTAAGTCCAAATCGTGCCTAATCTATTACTCCCATCAAGTCATGCTGGCATTAGTATGGCAAGTCGAAAACACATTTAATTTCTTTTCACACTTCTCTCTTGTCAAAACCATAATCACGGGAAAAGAAAGTATCATGAACAAGATATCGTTTGCATTTTATTGGTCACTTATTAAAACAAATACATTGTTGCTCTGAACAGTCAAATGACAATATATAATCAAAAATTTGGAACAATGAAGATGACTCCTTTAAGTTGTAATAGAGAGTTTAGAAATGTCTAATTTTTAATGTGTACATTGATAGTCATCAATTGTCAATCAAAGTTTATATTATTACGTAGCTCATTCATGTTTACAGAAAAGCAAAGGCAAAATGACTGAGATCTCCCAATGCCTAATGTTGTCATTAAATCTCATACAATATTTCCCTACAGTATCTCCCATCTATAGTAAAGAACATCACATAATAAAGAATATTTATTGCATGTCAAAACATTTTACAGTATTCTGCGCCAACAAAGTGTCAGACGTGGCTCAGTGGGTGGCACTCTCACTTCTGAGTCAGAAGGTTGTCGGTTCAAGTCCCACTCCAGAGACTTGAGCGCAACAATCTAGGCTGACACTCCAGTACAGTACTGAGGGAGAGCTGCATTGTCAGAGGTGTTGTCTTTTAGATGAGAAGCTAAATCGAGGCCCCATCTCCTCTCTCGGGTGGACGTAAAAGATCCCATGGCATATTTCGCAGAAGAGCAAAAGAGTTCTCTCCGGTGTCCTGGTCAATATTTATTCCTCAATCAACACCTCAAACAGATTATCTGGCTATGATCACATTGCTGTTTGTGGGAACTTGCAGTGTGCAAATTGGCTGCCACGTTTCCTACATTACACCAGTGACTACACTTCCAACAGTACTTTATTGACTGTAAGGTACCACATAAAAGGTTATTGCACATGATAAAAGTTCACGGGGTTGGGGGTAATATATTAGCATGGATAGACGATTGGCTAACTAACAGAGAACAGAGAGTCGAGATAAATGGTTCATTCTCTGGTTGGCAACCAGTAACTAGTGGGGTGTCGCAGGGATCAGTGCTGGGACCCCAACTATTTACAATCTATATTAACGACTTGGAAGAAGGGACTGAGTGTAACGTAGCCAAGTTTGCCGACGATACAAAGATGGGAGGAAAAGCAATGTGCGAGGAGGACACAAACAATCTGCAAAAGGACATAGACAGGCTTAGTGGCCCCAAGTTTCCACACGCGGCAAAACAGGCGCCCCTCCGAGCTGGGCGCCCGTTTTTCGCGCCGAAAACGGCGCCTGAAAAAAACCACACTATTCTCGAGCGCTTTGCAGCTCGATGGCTGCTTGGCGCGGCGCACAGGAGGCGGAGCCTACCACTTGCGCCGATTTTGTAAGTAGGAGGGGGCGGGTACAATTTAAATGAGGTTTTTTTGTGCCAGCAACCCTGCGCGTGCGCGTTGGAGCGTTCGCGCAGTCTGAAGGAAACATTGGCACTCGGCCATTTTAAAAAGTGCTGCAAATAAAGTGAAAATTTGTTTATTGAACCCTTGCAAAGGCTTGCATTTTAATTTTCTTGATATTTCTGTGTGTGAGGGTGAGGGAGTGCATTCTGTAATTAAAGATAGACTGTGATAAACGGGACACATGCACTTGTTTGAGACTATTCAAATTCTTTGTAGCTGTTCAATTTTTAACATTTTTTAATAAAACCACATTGCCCTTCCATGACCAGCACTGAGGCTTCTTGCAGCTTTCTCCCCCCGTCGTCCGTCGGGCCCGACGGCAAACGGCTGCCTCAAGTAATGAGGCTTCTTGCAGCCTTCTCCCTCCCTCCCCGCCCCTCTTTATCTTTAAAATTAAAATGTTCTTGTATATTGGCCAGAATATCAACATAATGGCAATCTGTTTAGAATAATTTATTAGCAATTTCTGTACATCAAAATATGACGCATGAAAGGAAATTGTATCAAACAAGAGTTTGGAATTGAATGTTTTATTGAATGTCTTTTAAACAATTCCATTCAACAATCCCTGTTCCATACACAAACCCATTTCTTGTTTTGCACATTACTTTTAAAAGAACCCAGTAGGGTGACACTGTGGTGCTGAGCACTGACATTCAATGCCTTGGAGTGGGATGATTTGACTCCCCACTCAGTCTCGCTTTGATCTGCGGTATGCTGAGCAGAAGCTGCAGTGTGTCCCTTCAGGGCGAAGAAAAATCAGAAGGGTGGGTCATGCCTGGGTTCCACCGAGCATCTTGTGTCACTGCTAGTTAGCTGAGCGAAGAGGGGCAAAGACTAAGCAGATCTGATTATGGGAAAAGTTACAATCAAATGTTACAAAAAAATAACATTTTTAAAACTGCAATTCAAATAAATATTTATTCTTTTACTGTAGAAATTGGAGATTTAAAAAATATATAATGCAGATGATTTTGGGCAAGTTTTTTCCCCTGTATTTGATCCCCTTCATCTGTCTAGCCTGGCTACACTGAAGCCAAGGTGATGGCCGTATTCTGTGTTTCCAGGCTGCTACCTGTGCCCCCTTAGCTGTCAGCCAGCAGATAGCAAAGACTGCCCAGGGTCAACATTTTTCCCTTCCCTCTAGTGAGAGATGTTGCAGCTTCCATTTGGTGCCTCCGCACACCAAGATCGGGAACTGAGTGGGCTGGGAAGCTGCCATTTGCAATCCATAGCAGCACCACTGCACCATCACTGAAAAAAATCGACATCATTACACCAACAATATATTGAAATGGCAAACACTATAATTTGCTATTTAAACTTTAGTTAGAAAATCAGAATACAATTTGAATAAAGTACAAGCCATTGTGAACCCCAGCTTACAGTTCTCAGTAACATACTGTACTTGAATATATTGTAAACAGAAGTCAACCATTAGTTGTAGTCCTGTAGGCCAAAAATTCAAGGACTGCAGGTCGATGATTGGTTGGTGAGTATTAAGGTTTTTTTTCCTCTCCTTTCTCATTAACCTAGGACTATTGTGTGGGAAACTATAAAGTACTGTAATAAACTTATAGCTTAACTAGTTAAACTAATTAATATAACTATAAAAACTAATAATAAATAATAATTAAATAAATAAAATAAGGCTGGACTAAGATATGACAGAGCAGGTTGTGTGTCTGGACTGCAGTATGTGGGAGTTTGTGGACAGCGAGACTGTCCCAAACAAACACGTCTGCGGGAGATGTCTCCATCTTGAATCTCTCCAGCTCAGAGTCATTGAGCTGGAGGGGGAGGAATTTCTGGACACTTTTATCCAGAATACAGTCACACCCCAGAGGAAAACTCAGGTTCAGGAAAGGGAGGGTGTGACTGTTAGGGAGCCGGGTAGTGGGGATTTAGGACAGGTTGAGGAGGAGGTCCTGCAGTCACTGGTCCTGTCCAACAGGTAAGATGTACTTGCTACCTGTGAGGACAAGGAGAAAGACTGCAAGGAGTACAGCCACAATGCAGACCAAGGCACCGTGGTTCAGAAGGCTGTCCAAGGGGGGCGAAGAGCACAATAGAAATGCAGTAGTGGTAGGGGACTCTATAATTAGGAGGATAGATAGTGTCCTCTGCAGCCAAGAACGAGAATCCCGAATGGTGTGGTGCCAGTGTAAGGGATATGTCACGGCGGTTGGAGAAGAACTTAGAAAGGGAGGGGGTAAATCCAGTTGTCCTGTCCATGCTGGAACAAATGACATGGGTAGGAACAGGGAGGAGGTCCTGCTGAAAGAGTATCAGGAGTTGGGCTCTAAATTAAAAAGCAGGACTTCGAGCGTAATAATCTCTGGATTATTGCCTGAGCTACGTGCAAATTGGCATAGGAGCAGACAGATCAGGAGAATTAACACCTGGCTAAAGGGTGGTGTGGTTCCTTTTCATGGGACACTGGCACCAGTTCTAGGACAAGAAGGAGCTGTACCGATGGGGCGGGCTCCACCTGAACCGGGATGGGACCGGTACCCTTGCAGAAAGGGTAAATAGGGAAGTGGCAAAGGCTTTACACTAATAAGATTCGGGAGGGATTTACAAGAAACATAACCAGCCAATTATAAACAAAACAGGAAAAGAGAGCATTGGAAAGAATAAAGTAAGGGATGACATTGATGGCAAGGAAATAAATAGTTATAGAACAGGAGGCCGAAATTCAGCGTCCCGAAAATGTCTCTTACCGCTGGAAAGTGGCGGCCACGCGGCGGAGTCGAATGGCCGCCGATTTGGAGTCGCATAGCCGCCGCTAGCGAAATTCTCTTAGGTGCTTTTTCCGGCGGTCCCCGCTGCTGCCAACCCCTCATAAGTGCATTGTCAAAGCGCGCACTGTCGATCTCCCGCCCCTCAATCGAAATTCACAGTAAAAAATCTTCGGGCCGCCGAGCGGTTTTTCTGTCGGTGCACTGTGTTCGCTGTGTGTGCGACATGGCTGTGCGACGGCCAGTCAAGGGGCGGGCGCACTACCGCGGCCGCCATTTTAATTTTTTTCCGTCGCCCGACAATTATGCCCCTGGGTTCGGCCGGTCCGCCAACTAGCTGGCTCGGCTGAAATCCTCCCTGGTGGCCCAGTGGACCTAACAAAGAATCGCAGCAGCTCTCCCCTTTTAAGTGAAGGGGAGAGACGTGGTGAGGCACAAGCGTCATGATGTCATCAGCGCTACGCTGATGACTGATAGCGGCGGAGACTCCGTCCCGCCTCCACTTCCACCCCTCAACTGTGCTCAGCACCGCACTACCGCCCCCATTATGACCAACTTCCGGTACGCTCGTAAAATATGACATAGCGTTGAATTTCGCGCAAGACGCCACCTCATCCACAGCGGCGGTGAAAACACACCAACAGCAGTAGGTACGACCCATTTCGGGCAGTGCTGAATTTCTATCCCCAGGAGTCTAAAAAGATGGTTAAACATAAAGTGAGAGGAAATCCTATTAAAAATGAGTTAAACTGTCTGTACGGCAATGCACACAGTGCCCGTAATAAAACAGGGGAGCTGGAGGCAATCATGCGTTGCGAGGAACCAGACATAGTTAACTGAGACATGGCTACAAAAAAATCAGGACTGGGTAATTAGACATTGCAGGGTATAACATATTTAGAAAAGATAGAAAGGAAAAAACGGGAAGTGGAGTAGCTGTACTTATTAGGGATAACATAATGGCAGTAGAAAAAAGTGACGCAGCTATCAGCAAGACAAAAATAGAATCCATAAGGATAGAGTTAAAGGATCAATCTCACTAATAAGTGTATTCTACAGACCACCTAATAGTGGAAGGGAGGTGGAGAAGTAGGTAAAGGGGATAAGGTAATGGAGTTCCTACAATGTGTGCTGGATTCCTTTCTAACCCATTATGTAAAAAGCCCAACAAGGGAGGATTCGCTATTGGATCTAGTAATGGGGAATGAGCCAGAACAGATAAGAGAAGTAAAAGTAGGGGAACATCTAGGCAGTAGTGACCATAATATAATATGCTTTAAGATGATAATTGAGCAGAACATAAGTATGACAAAAACCAGGGTAATAGATTGGAGAAAAGCTGATTTTGAGGGGCTGAGAATAGAACTTGGGAAAATAATATAGGCAACAATACTGGCAAACAACGAAGTAGAACAGCAATGGGAAACATTTAAAACAGTGTTCAACAGAGTACAGGAACAATATATTCTGCTAAAAGGAAAGAACACTAATGAGATTCCATGGATGAATAAAGCCATAAGGGAACAATTAAGGGTAAGGAAAGAGGCATACATTAAGTACATAGACAGCAGGGGATTGCATGTTAAGGGAGAATACAAAAAACATAGGAGAGAAGTCAAAAAAACAATTAGAAAGGCAAAGAGGAACTATGAAATTAAATTAGGAAGGAACATAAAACAAAATAGTAGAATATTTTACAGGCACATCATTAAAAAAAGGACGGTTGAGATGGGAATAGGGCCATTAAGGGATAGACCGGATAATACCACAGGTAACGATAGAGAGATGGCAGAAATATTAAATAATGAATTTGCTTCAGTATTTACCAGGGAGATAGAACAGGTGGACATGACATTGGATGATGAGATTAGTAATGGGATAAGTACATTTAAAATACAAAGCGGGGATATATTAAATAAACTAATCAAACTCAAAGAGGATAAAACGCCAGGTCCAGATGGATTGCATCCATGCATTTTAAAAGCATTTAGGAAAGAGATAGCAGAGGCATTACTACACATCTATAATAATAATAGTCAGTTTTTGTCTGTTGTGGGGCAACACTGGGACCAGTTGGCGATCAGGACCCGCCCGGCCTCGCAACCAATCAGAGCGTGGAACAGTGGCACAAATTTTTAAAGTTTGATTGACGCTGCGTCTGCTCCAATGAGGAGGCGGCGGTGGATGCGGCAGGGTCAATGGACGTGGGCATGGGGGGGGGGGGGCGGAGCCTCCCCAGGCATTGCTGTGGAGCCAAGAGGAGCGTGTAGCAGGAGCGATGGGTGAGAGGGAGAGTGAGGGAGGTTGGGAGAGGGAGGGAGGGTGAGAGCGAGGCCATCAGCGTTGATTCTATAGACGAAGAAGATGATAATAGTCCAAACAAATACTGTTGCAATAAAGATACTAATTTGACCACAAATGTTTTGCGGGTCTCTGCTAGTATTTAATAATTCGCTAGAAAAAGGTGTAGTGCCAGAAGACTAGCAAATAGCTAGCGTAATATCTATATTTAAGAAGGGGGATAGAACATGTCCAGGGAATTATAGATCAATCAGCTTAACATTGGTAGTAGGAAAAATAATGGAATCCCTACTAAGGGAGAAAATAGAAGAACATCTAGAAACAAAAAATATAATAATGAATAATCAGCATGGATTTCAAAAGGGAAAGTCTTACTTGACCAACCTCTTTAAATTTTATGAAGAGGTATCAGAGAGAGAAGACAATGGTAATGCAGTAGATGTAATTTATCTAGATTTTCAAAAGGCCTTCATTCATAATAGACTGATGAACAAGGTCAGAGAATTCAGAGTCAGGGGACAAGTAGCAGAATGGATAGCGAGCTGGCTTCAAGACAGAAAACAGAGAGTAGGGGTAAAAGGTAGTAATTCACAGTGGCAGAAGGTGGATAGTGAGGTTCCACAAGGATCAGTGCTGGGATCCTTGTTCACAATTTATATTAACAATTTAGACTTCGGAATCAAAAACACAATTTCTAAATTTGCGGATGACACCAAATATTCAATACTGAGGAGGACGGCAACAAATTACAGGAGGACATCAATAAACTTGCAGAATGGGAATATAATTGGCAAATGAAGTTCAACACAAATAAATGTGAGGTATTACATTTTGATAGGAAGAATAGGGAGGTCACTTATTACTTGGAGGGTGAGAGTCTAGGTGGGGTAGAGAAACAAAGGGATCTCGGAGTACAAATACACAAATCACTAAAAGTTGCGACACTGGTTAGCAAGGCAATAAAAAAAGCAAACCAAGCACTGGGGTTTATTTCTAGAGGGATAGAATTGAAAAGTAGGGAAGTTATGCTAAACCTGTATTGAACATTGGTTAGACCACACTTAGAGTACTACGTACAGTTCTGGTCGCCATATTATAAAAACGATATAGAGGCACCGAAAAAGGTGCAGAGAAGATTTACAAGGATGATACCAGAAATGCAAGGTTATACATATCAGGAAAAGATGAATAGTCTCTTTTCTCTTGAAAAAAGAAAGCTGAGGGATGACCTAATAGAGGTCTTTAAAATTATGAAAGGATTTGATATAGTGGATACAGAGAGAATGTTTCCATTTGTGGAGAAGAGCATAACTAGAGACCATCAATATAAGATAGTCACCAAGAAATCCAACTTATGCTGATAGACGTAGATGAGGAAAGATGGGACGAGGATCGACTGGTACATAGATGCTGGCATGGACTGGTTGGGCCGAATGGCCTGAGTCTGTCGTATATCCTATGGCTTTGATTAGTTTTCCTTTTTAACTACTGCATAAACAGTACATTCCTGTTATTGTCTTTTTGTTGGTTGTCCATAAAATCTAGCAGTCAGCATAGAACACTAGTCATAAGATTTCACTTCATCATGATGTAGCAGAACATTCAACACAAAAGTTAGTAATTTAAAAATATATATTTTCCATTCTACTTGTAACTTTTAACCTCTTTAGTTTCTTCATCTCACATGCCATTCTTCAATATGACCTGTGCTGCCTGTATATTCTGTGGGCACGGGGTATTATCTGGTGGGGTCCATCCACCTTAAGTGCTACCTGACTCTTTGCTTCATCATTCACTGCTCATCCTCTTCCATGATAATGATATACAAAGGTGAGCCCATTGTGAGTCGCATACCTGATCTTGAGAAGCCCTCACTGGTGGTAGGGGATGAAGGAAGTGTTGAAAATCTCTCTGTCATAAGCAGCATGAAGCACATCCAGGTCTGTGTTACCAGAATGGCCAAAAGATCACTGCCAAAAGTGTTTTCCAGCTCCAGAAAAGGCCATTGAAACATTTCACACTCTTCAGGCTCAAAACCTCCTCACTTCCACCTGCCTCAACTGATCCTGGCAGCTGTTGCTTTTCGGTCCAGGTTACCCTGAGTCTATTGCAAGTGTGAAAGCAGGAAACTTGGAGGTGCAGTGTCACTGGCTCTCATTCTAATAGATTAAAATGTGGGCACTCGAGACTTGGCAGATTGTGGGCAGGGTCAAAAGGTGCAAGGGAATTCAATGGGGGTGATTTAATGGGAGAAAACCAGCGGAATTGGGTTTCTTCCCTAGTTTCTGGCCACAAAAAGTTATTTTCCCCAATTACTCACTGGAAATACGCTGAAAATGGCAAGGAATTTCGCCCCCTTTTATTCTATGACTTTCAGAAAGCATATTTCATTGAAAGAGAGACTGAAACCTCTGCTTCAAACTCCATAACCTCGTCACCCATTCCATGCCTCTCCCCGGCCATTGTGTCAAGTTGAACTCGACTGTTTGCAACCTCGTTTGACCCTGAGCTGAGCTTCCAGTCCTATATTCCCTCCAGCACAAAGACTGCCTACCTCCACTTCCATAGAAAGGTTGGTCTCCGCCCTTGCCTCATCCCATCTGCTGTCAAAATCCTCATCCATGCTTTTGTCACCTCCAGACTCGACTATTCAATGCTTACCTGGCCAGCCTCCCATTCTCCACTCTCCAAAACTCTGTTGCCTATATCCTATCCTGCACCAAGTCCCACTCACCCATTATCCTTGTGTTCACCGGGCTACATTGACTTCTGGTAACTCTGCGTTTCTCCAACTCTGGCCTCTTGTGCATCCCTCCACTAATGTGGCCATGGCTTTAGCCGTCTAAGTCCTACATCTGGAATTCCCTTTAAGCCTCTCCATCTTTACATCTCCCTCTTCCCCTTTAAAACTCTCCATAAAACACATCTCTTTTGACCATGATTTTTGTGACTCTTCCGAATATATCCTTTTTTAGTTGGCATTACACTTCTGTGCCTTAGGACATTTTTATGTGTTAAATGCGCTTTATAAATGCAAGTGATTGTTTTAGATCTAGTTATGAGTAATTAAATAGATCAGGTTAAATCTGGTGAGCACCTTGGGAGTAGTGACCATAATGGAGTCCATTATTAAGGAAGCAGTTGTGGGACATTTGGAAAAGCATAATTCAATCAAGCAGAGTCAGTATGGTTTTATGTAAGGGAAATCATGTTTGACAAATTTGCTGGAGTTCTTTGAGGATGTAACGAACAGGGTGGATCAGAGGGAACCAGTGGATGTGATGTATTTGGATTTCTAGAAGGCATTCGATAAGGTGCCACATAAAAGGTTACTGAATAAGATAAAAGTTCATGGGGTTGGGGGTAATATATTAGCATGGATAGAGGATTGGCTAACAGAAAACAGAGAGTTGGGATAAATGGGTCATTTTCCGGTTGGCAGTGACTTGTGGAGTGCCGCAGAGATTGGTGCTGGGGCCTCAGCTATTTACAATCTATATTAATGACTTGGATGAAGGGGCCGAGTGTAATGTAGCCAGGTTTGCTGATGATACAAAGATGGGTCGGAAAGCAAATCGTGAGGAGGACACAAAAAAATCTGCAAAGGGATATAGAAAGCCTAAGTGAGTGGGCAAAAATTTGGCAGATGGAGTATAATGTGGGAAACTGAGGTTATCCATTTTGGTAGGAAAAATAAAAAAGCAAATTATTATTTAAATGGGGAGAGATTAGAGGGATCTGGGGGTCCTTGTACATGAAACACAAAAAGTTAGCATGAGGGTACAGCAAGTAATTAAGAAGGCAAATGGAATGTTGGCCTTTATTACAAGGGCGATAGAATATAAAAGCAGCAAAGTCCTGCTACAACTGTACAGAGTATTGATGAGGCCACACCTGGAGTTTTGGTCTCCATATTTAAGGAAGGATATACTTGCATTGGAGGCTGTTCAGAAAAGGTTCACTAGGTTGATTCCGGAGATGAGGGGGTTGACTTATGACGATAGGTTGAGTAGGTTGGGCCTATATGCGTTGGAGTTCAGAAGAATGAGAGATGATTTTATCGAAACATATAAGATAAGGAGGGTGGATGCAGAGAAGATATTTCCACTCATAGGGGCAACTAAAACTAGGGGACATAGTGGAATAAGGGGCTGCCCATTTAAAACTGAGATGAGGAGGAATTTCTTCTCTGAGGGTTATAAATCTATGGAATTCTCAGCCCCAGAGAGCTGTGGAGGCTGGGTCATTGAATATATTTAAGGCGGAGATTGACAGATATTTGAGCGATAAGGGAATAAAGAGTTATGGGGAGCGGGCAGGGAAGTGGAGCTGAGTCCATGATCAGATCAGCCATGATCTTATTAAATGGCGGAGCAGGCTCAAGGGTCCAGGTGGCCTACTCCTGCTCCTATTTCTTGTGTTCTTATGCTCTTAAAGGAGGACCAAGAAAGAATGCCTGCAAGGATATTAAGGGAAAGAGGGAAAGAAATAGCAGAGATCCTAGAAATTATACTTCATGGTTCATATTGAGAATGGATATGTGCCAGATGCTGGGGAGTGGCCAATGTAATACCCATTTTCAAAAAGCGAGGCACAGCTAACCAAGGCAATTGCAGGCCAGTTATAAGACCTGTGATAGGGACATTTTGAAGCAAGCAACACTTTTTCAGAAAGGAACAACATACTTAGAAAACCTGAGAAGATGATTTGGTAGATGGGAGAAATGCAGTGAATGCAGACTTTTAGAGAGCCTTAGAAGACTATTAGAGAAGATTAAGGGACATGGAATTAAGGGGAGATAGCAAATTGGATGAAAAATTAGTTAGAAGGGTGAAAACAGAGAGTAGGCATTACAGGGTGTTTCAGAGTGGCTGGAAGTGTGTAGCAGTGTCCCACAGGCATCTGTTCTGGCACCACTTCTCTTCAATGTAGATATCAGTGATTTGGATATCAGGCTAGAGAAGGTGGTGTCCAGATTTACAGATGTCACTAAAATAGGAGGCATAGTAAATAATTTCAAATGTGCAAAAAGTGGCTGATGGAATTCAATGTCAGTAAATGTGAGGTGACATAGTTTGTTTAAAAAGTATATATACTTTGGGGGAAGGTTGGGTGATGTAGAAGATTAGAGGGATTTAGGAGTTCAGGTTTGCAAAAAGCAGCACCTCAAGTGAATAAGCCATGATAAAGTCGATGAAATACTAGGTTTTATGGCAAGTGGTATAGAATATCAAAGTCAAAATGGATTAATGAATCTCTATAAAACCTTAGTAATACTACAGTTGGAGTACTGTGTGCAGTTTTCCACAATATAGGAAGAATGGTGAAGCAACTAGGAAGGTACAGCGCAGATTCGCTGGTATGGCAAAATTGAAATGCAAAAAAAGACTTGGAAAAATTGAAGTTGTTTTCTTTAGAACAGAAGAGATAAAAGTGTTTAAATTATGAATGGACAAATAGAGTATATTTTCACTGATTGAGGGATCTAGAACAAGGGACATAGATCTAACATTAATGTAAAAGATTTATGGCATAGAGAAAGATAAATATTTTTACACAGAGGCTGTGGAATGCACTACCAGAGTTAGTGATTGAAACAGAGACCATGCCAACATTTAAGAATTAGTTAGATTGTGTTTGAAGGAACGGGTGATAAATGGATAAAAGAACAGGGCAGGCATATGGGATTAGAACTGCTGTTCATGTGAAGGATAAACACCAACACAAACTGGTTGGACCTGCTTCAGTATTGTAATTTATGTAATTCAGAGGTATTACTAGCCAGTGTGAGAACAGACTGAATTATCCCAATTGAAAACCTTTGAAAGTGTTGTGTTAAAGTTGTCCCTCAAGGCATCTATTGAAGCAGGGGTAACTGTTACTTCAGAAGCCACCTCTTCTGACAAATTGTTTTTGCACTTCTCTCCTGGACTACCACACACTCCAGGGTTGAGGATGGTGTAGTGGACTTCTCCCACTTGTCCATGGTCACGTGTTATGCTCCTCCTGTACCATGTGGGAACTCAGGGACGCCTCCAGTGTCCCTGATGACTACGTGTGCGGGAAGTGTATCCGCCTCCAGCTCCTGACAGACCGCGTTGCAGAATTGGAGCTGAGGGTAGATTCACTTTGGAGCATCCACGATGCTGAGAATGACGTGAATAGCACGTTTAGTGAGTTGGTCTTACCGCAGGTGAAGGGTCCACAGCCAGCTAGGGAATGGAAGTCCAGCAGGAAGAGCAGTGCAAGGAAGGTAGTGCAGGGGTCCCCTGCTGTCATCCCCCTGCAAAACAGATATACCGTTTTAAGTACTGTTGAGGGGGATGACTCATCAGGGGAGGGCAGCAGCAGCCAAGTTCATGGCACCGTGGCTGGCTCTGCTGCACAGGAGGACAGGAAAAAGAGTGGGAGAGCGATAGTGATAGGGGATTCGATTGTAAGGGGAATAGATAGGCGTTTCTGCGGCCGCAAATGAGACTCCAGGATGGTATGTTGCCTCCCTGGTGCAAGGGTCAAGGATGTCTCGGAGCGGGTGCAGGACATTCTGAAAAGGGAGGGTGAACAGCCAGTTGTCGTGGTGCACATTGGTACCAACGATATAGGTAAAAAAAGGGATGAGGTCCTACGAGATGAATTTAAGGAGCTAGGAGCTAAATTAAAACGTAGGACCTCAAAAGTAGTAATCTCAGGATTGCTACCAGTGCCACGTGCTAGTCAGAGTAGGAATCGCAGGATAGCTCAGATGAATACGTGGCTTGAGCAGTGGTGCAGCAGGGAGGGATTCAAATTCCTGGGGCATTGGAACCGGTTCTGGGGGAGGTGGGACCAGTACAAACCGGATGGTCTGCACCTAGGCAGTACCGGAACCAATGTCCGAGGGGGAGTGTTTGCTAGTGCTGTTGGGGAGGAGTTAAACAAATGTGGCAGGGGGATGGGAACCAATGCAGGGAGACAGAGGGAAACAAAAAGGAGACAAAAACAAAAGACAGAAAGGAGATGAATAAAAGTGGAGGGCAGAGAAACCCAAGGCAAAAAACAAAAAGGGCCACTGAATGTAAAGGGGCTGCAGGAGGGGTCAAAACTAAAAATCATGGATTAAAAACTAGTATTAAAACACTCTACCAAAACGCACGCAGCATTCGAAATAAAGTAAATGAGTTGACGGCACAAATCATTACAAATGGGTATGATTTGATGGCCATTACAGAAACGTGGTTGCAGGGTGGCCAAGACTGGGAATTAAACATACAGGGGTATCTGACGATTCGGAAAGATAGACAAGAAGGGAAAGGAGATGGGGTAGCTCTGTTAATAAAGGATTATATCAGGGCAGTTGTGAGAGACGATATTGGCTCTAATGAACAAAATGTTGAATCATTGTGGGTGGAGATTAGAGATAGTAAGGGGAAAAAGTCACTGGTGGGCGTAGTTTATAGGCCCCCAAATAATAACTTCACGGTGGGGCGGACAATAATCAAGAGAATAATGAACCCATGTGAAAAAGGAACAGCAGTAATCATGGGGGATTTTAACCTACATATCGATTGGTCAAATCAAATCGCATGGGGTAGCCTGGAGGAGGAATTTATAGAATGCATACGGAATTGTTTCTTAGAACAGTATGTTACAGAACCTACAAGGGAGCAAGCTATCTTAGATCTTGTCCTGTGTAATAAGACAGGAATAATAAACGATCTCCTAGTAAAAGATCCTCTCGGAATGAGTGATCACAGTATGGTTGAATTTGTAATACAGATTGAGGGTGAGGAAGTAGTGTCTCAAACGAGCATACTATGCTTAAACAAAGGGAACTACAGTGGGATGAGGGCAGAGTTGGCTAAAGTAGACTGGAAACACAGACTAAACGGTGGCACAATTGAGGAACAGTGGAGGACTTTTAAGGAGCTCTTTCATAGTGCTCAACAAAAATATATTCCAACGAAAAAGAAGGGCGATAAGAGAAGGGATAACCAGCCGTGGATAACCAGAGAAATTAAGGAGAGTATCAAATTAAAAACCAATGCGTATAAGATGGCCAAGGTTAGTGGGAAAATAGAAGATTGGGAACATTTTAAACGACAGCAAAGAATGACTAAGAAAGCAATAAAGAAAGGAAAGATAGATTACGAAGGTAAACTTGCGCAAAACATAAAAACGGATAGTAAAAGCTTTTACAGATATATAAAACGGAAAAGAGTGACTAAAGTAAATGTTGGTCCCTTAGAAGATGAGAAGGGGGATTTAATAATGGGAAATGTGGAAATGGCTGAGACCTTAAACAATTATTTTGCTTCGGTCTTCACAGTGGAAGATACAGAAACCATACTAGAAATTGCTGGTCACAGGAATATGGGAAGGGAGGACCTGGAGACAATCACTATCACTAGGGAGGTAGTGCTGGACAGGCTAATGGGACTCAAGGTAGACAAGTCCCCTGGTCCTGATGAAATACATCACAGGGTATTAAAAGAGATGGCGGAAGTTATAGCAGATGCATTCGTTATAATCGACCAAAATTCTCTGGACTCTGGGGAGGTACCAGCGGATTGGAAAGGAGCTAATGTAACGCCTCTGTTTAAAAAAGGGGGCAGACAAAAGGCAGGTAACTATAGGCCGGTTAGTTTAACATCTGTAGTGGGGAAAATGCTTGAAACTATCATTAAGGAAGAAATAGCGGAACATCTAGATAGGAATAGTGCAATCAAGCAGACGCAGCATGGATTCATGAAGGGGAAATCATGTTTAACTAATTTACTGGAATTCTTTGAGGATATAACGAGCATGGTGGATAGAGGTGTACCGATGGATGTGGTGTATTTAGATTTTCAAAAGGCATTCGATAAGGTGCCACACAAAAGGTTACTGCAGAAGATAAAGGTACACGGGGTCAGTAGAAATGTATTAGCATGGATAGAAAATTGGTTGGCTAACAGAAAGCAGAGAGTCGGGATAAATGGGTCCTTTTCGGGTTGGAAATCGGTGGTTAGTGGTGTGCCACAGGGATCGGTGCTGGGACCACAACTGTTTACAATATACATAGATGACCTGGAAGAGGGGACAGAGTGTAGTGTAACAAAATTTGCAGATGACACAAAGATTAGTGGGAAAGCGGGTTGTGTAGAGGACACAGAGAGGCTGCAAAGAGATTTAGATAGGTTAAGCGAATGGGCTAAGGTTTGGCAGATGGAATACAATGTCGGAAAATGTGAGGTCATCCACCTTGGGGGAAAAAAAACAAAAAAAGGAACACTATTTGAATGGGGAGAAATTACAACATGCTGCGGTGCAGAGGGACCTGGGGGTCCTTGTGCATGAATCCCAAAAAGTTAGTTTGCAGGTGCAGCAGGTAATCAGGAAGGCAAATGGAATGTTGGCCTTCATTGCGAGAGGGATGGAGTACAAAAGCAGGGAGGTCCTTCTGCAACTGTATAGGGTATTGGTGAGGCCGCACCTGGAGTACTGCGTGCAGTTTTGGTCGCTTTACTTAAGGAAGGATATACTGGCTTTGGAGGGGGTACAGAGACGATTCACTAGGCTGATTCCGGAGATGAGGGGGTTACCTTATGATGATAGATTGAGTAGACTGGGTCTTTACACGTTGGAGTTCAGAAGGATGAGGGGTGATCTTATCGAAACATTTAAAATAATGAAAGGGATAGACAAGATAGAGGCAGAGAGGTTGTTTCCACTGGTCGGGGAGACTAGAACTAGGGGGCACAGCCTCAAAATACGGGGGAGCCAAATTAAAACCGAGTTGAGAAGGAATTTCTTCTCCCAGAGGGTTGTGAATCTGTGGAATTCTCTGCCCAAGGAAGCAGTTGAAGCTAGCTCATTGAATGTATTCAAATCACAGATAGATAGATTTTTAACCAATAAGGGAATTAAGGGTTATGGGGAGCGGGCGGGTAAGTGGAGCTGAGTCCACGGCCAGATCAGCCATGATCTTGTTGAATGGCGGAGCAGGCTCGAGGGGCTAGATGGCCTACTCCTGTTCCTAATTCTTATGTTCTTATGTTCTTATGTTCAAACATATTTGTGGAAACCATCTCCATTGCCTGCACTTGAGATTGATGCTCCAATCTCCAGGACCCCTGGCTCATTAATTTTTTTTAAATAATTGTTTTAAAACTTGCACAGCAGGCTGCTTCTTTCAGATCAATCCATTGTAGAGTCTTACCTTTGAGATATCCGTTAATATTTATTTGAAGATATTTGACAAGGGTACCCCAGATTAAACATCGTGTTTACATTGGGGCCTGGCGAAGTAGAGAACTAATAGTTTTCTTGGAGGACTATTGTACACGACACTAATGCCACAGAAGCTTTGTTGTTCAGCAGGGGAAACTTTGGTTTTATATTTCATTTGAAGGACAGTGGGGGTTGTGGTCATGATGTTAGATGTAGAAATAATTATCTTATTTAACAGAACAGTCATAATGAACATACAAAGTGCCCCGAGATCCAGCAAGGAGATTAACCTACCCGTGCAAACATGTCACTTATTTGTAATATAAGTCATTTTCACAGAAAAACTGGTTATGTTGAAATAATCACAGAAGTTTACATAGGAGGAACTAATAAAACATTTAATATGCTTATTAAATAGATTTATAAATGCCCCAGAGGCGGCAGCATATGACTTTAATGCCTTCAGTACATTTTAAGGTATGGTGTAAAGTTTTTTTAAATCACAGCATATTGGAAAGATTAAGCTTAATGAGCTCAAAATAAGTTTTCTGTTGTTATTATCTACTGATAGAGTAGCTGTTATATTATTTGATGACATGGTGTAATTTTTATGTCTGGATTGGGTTAACAATTTGCTCCATTCAGTTTCATCCATATTTCCTTACTCTGGTAATATTGGAGAGTTAGTTTGTTATAGGGCAACAATGAGAACATTACAGTATTGCAAAAAATCATATCAACTTATATAGTTAGGATGTTTTCTTACAGCTCTATCACTTGCCTCAGAGTTATTAAATCTCAGTTGGTAACTTTGTTGAACATTTTCCAAACAACTTTAATGTTGTAAAAAAAAAACTGTCTGCAGAATGTAAATCGTGTTACCCATAGGAAAATGTGTTGCACGTTTCAATTCTTGAAACAGAGAAAGGCATTCCCACTAACCTAGCCAGCTATCTTGTTGAAGAGCAGTGCTATATGACTCCACTCTTTTTGTTCTGACTAACAAAATAGCTTGAGTAGCGAAGATTTGAAAGTAAAGCCCAAGCAAACATTTTGAAAATGGAAAGCTTATCTGTGACAAAAGACCAGGCACTTAACTTCAAAAAAACTAATTTAAACGTGTAGGTGGTCTGTCAGAAATAGATGTGTACTTCTCTCTCTGAACTGACACTACAGTCACCCAGCACTGTTGAGCAAACAGCTCTTGTATTATAGGCAAGTACAGGAGTTTGCCGTTGTTAGTGCCATCTCATTCCATTTATTAGTTCATACCAACTGTATGTTAACTCTCCTCTTTGTAACTAGAAACGTGTTTACACTACAGTTTTATCCCAAATTTTACAGCTGTTGTGAATTAAAATGCAGAGCATTCGAATAGTCTGAATTTATTTAATCCAATTTTACATTAAAGTAAAAACTTCCACCTCTTCATGCCAGTTTAAATTTGCTTCTAAAGATTGAAATTGAATAGGTCGCAAGTGCTTGTTTTTAATAGAATACAGATTCAAAGGCATTTGTCCGTCTTGCCAGTGAATTTGCATTAAGTTTAAATGCCTTTATCTAGTTTGAACTTCTACTAAGTTTCTGAATCAAATTATACAAAGGCAGGTTGGTTGTGCTATACCCAATTTACCCAATGTGATTCTACCAATTTTTGCTTCAGCACAATAAAAATAAGCAAAAAAAAATGTGGTGAAAATATAATATATCCATAAGAATAGATAGTCTTTTGGCTGGTGGGTAGTCTGTCTCATAAGTACGTTCCCTACCTCAAGCCTGTTTCCCAAAGACAATCAGATATCTTAAACCCTGTATTAGGGGCTTTGAAAATATCTAAGTAACGGGTCCTGTTCTATCTAGCAGTATTCATATGGCATGTGTATTTTCCGTTTTCTGTGTGACGGAACAAGCAGAACAGACCTGCAAACAAGGTATCAAATATACCAGATTGCTGCTGATTACCTTTTATTGGTAAATTACTCATGGAAGTCATGTTAAAGGTGGGTTTTTTTTTCAAAATGGGTGCACTTTATAGGTAAGACCGTCTGTCTTGAGCACAAAATAAAACCAGCTTTCAAGTTAGCTCAATTACGGGTTACAAAAGCAAAATATTACAGATGCTGGAAATCTGGAATAAAACAGAAAATGCTGGAAATACTCAGCAGGTCGGGCAGCATCTGCGTAGAGAGTAACAGAGTTAACATTTCAGGTCAATGACCTTTCATTAGAGTTCTGACAAAAGGTCATCAATCTGAAACGTTAACTCTGTTGCTCTCTCTCCATAGATGCTGCCTGACCTGCTGAGTATTTCTAGCATTTTCTGTTTTTATTCAATTAAGTGTTCATTCATAATTTTCACCAGAATATAAGTTCACTGGACGGTGGTGAAAATGAATCAGTTTGTTTTATATATGCTTTTTATTCAAAACACATGTAAAGTATCCTGTCAAGGTTTTAATTTCTTTTTTAATTGTTATCCTTTTGGGAGGTACATTGAAAGTACTCTTTGTACCCTAATGGAAATGATAAGCGAACTGAGGCTGCCTCAGTTCAAATTAGTGTGTTGCCTCCTCATCCTTTTATTCAGAATAAGTCCAGATAATACTGTGTTCTTCCTCGAATAAAGAAATGAATACGGGTTCATAAAGATGGAATTTTTACAATGTGCCTGGAATATGCTTTTCAAATATCCAGAAACCTTACTTCCTGTGTCACAATTTTGAGTCACACTTTTTATGTCAACATTTGTACTTGAAACTGCCTATGTAATTTTTTATAATGGGAATCCATGTGTAATTTTTTTTAATGGCAATCTGTATGGTAACTGTAGACTGTAATGATCTAGTATCGGCCATCCTGCCACGACATGGCACTGTAATGTGCCTCCTATTATATAGAAATTACAAAGAAATTAATAGAAGTTACAACAGGAAAACAAGCCATTTGACCCAACCTATCCATATCAGCGTTTATCCTCTACATCAGCAAATAATCCTAATTACATTTAAGCACCCTGTTCCAATACCCCTTTCATTCCCTTTTTCTTCATCCATCCATCCCATCTAACACATAAATCCATCGAAGTTACAACGCAGAAGCAGTTCAATCAGCCCATGTTGAGTCTATCTATCCAATCTAATCTTGAATATTGGCATTGGCATATAATGGCGGTGTGGGAACTGGGCGCATGAGCCCTGAAGCGGGCGATGCACCCAGATGTAACTGAGAGGTCGAGGCTGGACATCATAGCCATATATTTTCTTGGACTCCCACCCGAACCCGGCCAGATCTACCACCTGGCTGGTAGGAGTGAGTATTCAGTGGCAGAACGCCGCACCAGGGGATCCACAGATACGGTTCCTGGCAGTCAGGTAAGTAGTGAGGAGTGGGGGCTTCTGGACGTGATCAGGGAGAAGCCCGGAGCCTGGATCAAGAGAGGTCCAAGGCTTCTTTGTGACGCCCAGAGGAAATCTAAAATAGAATTTAAAAACATACCTGCCCGGGCCTCTTTTGACCCACAATCCAGCTGGTCTGGCCTGATGGAGAAACCGTCACTGTCGTCACCCAGCCAATTAATGCCCTATCGGCCTCCTTTGAATTCTCAATAAAGGTGGAAGGAGTCATCAGTAGTGTCATCAAGCAACACCTACACACCAATAAACTGCTCACCAACACTCAGTTTGGTTTCCACCAGTACCATGTGGCTCCCGACCTCAGCACAGGATTGATCCAGACATTGACACAAGGGAAGAATGCCAGAGAAGAGGGGAGAATATCTGCCCTAGATATCAAGACAGAATTTGACTGAGTATAACACCAAGGAGCCCTAGCAAATTCAAGCCAAGGGGGGCGCCAAATGGGAAACCCTTCTGTGGCTGGAGTCATACCTGCCGCATAGAAAATCGGTTGTGGTTGCCAGAGGCCAGACATCACAGCTCACGGTGCAATTATCTTTCAGCTGCTTCATCAGTGGCCTTCCCTCTCAGGAGCGGGGCTCTTCACTGACAATTCCAATGTTCACCTCCATTCACAACTCCTCCAAAGGTGAAGCAGCCCATACCATCCAGAATTGAGCAGACAAGTGGCAGGTAACATTTGTGCCACATAAGTGCCAGGTAATAACCATCTTGATCAAGAGAAAGTCCAGTCAGCTCCCCCTGACCTTCAACAGCACCATCACTGAGTCCCCTACCATCAACATCTTGTAGGTTACCATGGACCAGAAACTTAATTGGACTAGCCATATTAACAAAATGGTTAAAAAGTACGGCAGAGGGACAGATACTCTATGATGATTGTCTCACGTCTTGACGCGTCAAATCTTATCCATCATCTACAAGGCAGATGTCAGGAGTGTGATGGAATACTCATTACTTGCCTGCATGGGTGCAGCTGCAACAACATTCAAAGCTCATCACCATCCAGGATACAACAGTTTGCTTGATTCGTGGCCCTGCCTTTAGACTCAGTATTTACCTGTCCACCACCAATGCTTTGTGGCTACAGTATGTACAATCTGCAGAATGCACTGCTGCAACTTACCAAGGTTACTTCGACAGCACCTTCCTTCCCAGAGACCTCTACCACCTGAGCAGGAAAGAAGCAGCAATCTTGTGGGAGCACCATCGTCTCCATGTTCCTCTCCAAGTCACACACCGTCCTGATTGGGACATATATCACTTCATCATTGCTGGGTCAGAATCCTGGAACTCTCTACCTAACACCATTGTGGGAGCACCATCAACACCATGACTGCAGCAGTTAATGGTAAAGGCCCATCATCACCTAAAAGCGGATAAATCCCCTGGACCTGATGGCTTGCATCCTAGGGCCTTAAGAGAAGTAGCGGCAGGGATTGTGGATGCATTGGTTGTAATTTACCAAAATTCCCTGGATTCTGGGGATGTCCCAGCAGATTGGAAAACTGCAAATGTAACGTCCCTATTTAAAAAAGGAGGCAGACAAAAAACAGGAAACTATAAACCAGTTAGCTTAACATCTGTGGTTGGGAAAATGTTGGAGTCCATTATTAAAGAAGTAGTAGCAGGACATTTGGAAAAGCAAAATTCGGTCAGGCAGAGTCAGCATGGATTTATGAAGGGGAAGTCATGTTTGACAAATTTTCGGAAATTCTTTGAGGATGTAACGAACAAGGTGGATAAAGGGGAACCACTGGATGTAGTGTATTTGGATTTCCAGAAGGCATTTGACAAGGTGCCACATAAAAGGTTACTGCACAAGATAAAAGTTCACGGGGTTGGGGGTAATATATTAGCATAGATGGAGGATTGGTTAACAAACAGAAAACAGAGAGTCGGGATAAATGGTTCATTCTCTGGTTGGCAATCAGTAACTAGTGGGGTGCCGCAGGGATCAGTGCTGGGACCCCAATTATTTACAATCTACATTAACGACTTGGAAGAAGGGACTGAGTGTAACATAGTCAAGTTTGCTGACGATACAAAGATGGGAGGATAAGGGGATAAAGGGTTATGGGGAGCGGGCAGGGAGGTGGAGTTAAGTCCATGATCAGATCAGCCATAATCATATTGAATGGCGGAGCAGGCTCGAGGGGCCGTGTGGCCTATTCCTGTTCCTTTTTCTTATGTTCTCAAGACACCTAGGAGTGAGCGATAAATGCGGCCTTGCCAGAATCCCAAGAAAAGAAATAGAAAAACATGCACACTAATTTTTCACAACTGTTTACATAAATTTGATATTTTGATTTGAATTGTATGAGAATTCTGTAACATCAGATATTTGTGTGATTCAGGAGTGGAGCCCACTCACAGTTTACTATTCAGAAGTTCAAAATGATTCAGGTCTTAGATCAAGGAGTCGATTTGGATTTCTAAACTTTGCAGGTGTTAGGCTCCAAAATGATTTTTGCAGAATGAATATGCAAATCCAAGCTCTGGAACACCAAAGGTGGCGAAAGTGTTTCGTTCTAAGCACTAACCTATCACAGCTTGATGAACACAAATTTTACCAAAACTATGGCCCCAAGTTTCGACATGATTTGCTCCTGATTTTTAGGAGCAACTGGTGTAGAACGGAGTATCTTAGAAATCAGAATTCTCGCCATTTAGTTTGCTCCAGTTCTTGTCAGTTAGAACAGTTTCACTTTGGAACAGAATTTCTTTTTCAAAAGAGGTGTGTCCGGCCACTTATGCCTGTTTTCAAGGTTTCGTCAGTGAAAACTTACTCCAAACTAACTTAGAATGGAGTAAGTGAAGATTTTTGTACGCTCGAAAAAACCTTGTCTACACTTTAGAAAATCAGGCGTAGGTTACAAATCAGGAGTAGAGAATGGTGGGGGGGGGGGTTTAAAGGGAAGTTTACAAACATTAAACACTTCAGTTTTACAAATAAAGAGCCATCATCAATAACAAATGATAAAAACATCAATAAATCAACCAATAAATCAATCAAAAAAAATTAATAAGAAATATATTTTTTTTTAAATCAATAAATAAAACATTTTCTACTTACCGACTGCAGCACCGGGAGCCTTCCAACAGCGTGCTGGGATGCCCCCCAGTGTGTCTCTGTCAGCGTCTCTATCTCTCTGTCTGTCTGTCTGTGTGTGTCTCTCATTCTCTGTCTGTCAGTGTCTGTGTTTCTGACAGCGAGGGGAGGGGGGTAGAGGGAGAGAGGGGGGGAGCAGAGGGAGGGAAGGGGGAGAAGGGGATGGGGGAGAGGGGGAGAAGGGGGAGGGGGAGGGGGGAAAGGAGATGGGGGAGAAGGGGGGAGGGGGAGGGGGGAAAGGGGGGGGAGGGGGGGAAGGAAATGGGAGGGGGCGGGGGAGGAAAGGAGATGCGGGGGGGAAGGAGAAGGGGGGAGGCTGGGGAAAGGAGCAGGGGGAGGGAGGCTGAACGGGCCGGGCCCAGCCCGGCCAGGCCCGAGACTTCGGGCAGGGCCCGTCCCCAGTACCAGATTTACAGGTAGGTGGCATTGGGTTGGGTCGGGTCGGGGGGAGCGCGGGTCGGTGGGGTGGTGGGAGGGAGGTCGGTTCGGTTCGGGTCGGGGGGAGGGAGGTCAGGTCGGGTCCAGTCGGGGGGAAGCGGGAGTCGGGTCGGGTCCAGTCCGAGGGGATTGGGTCGGGTCGGCGGGGGGGTGGGAAGCGGGAGTCGGGTCGGGGTCGGGTCCGGTCCGGGGGGCTGGTGAGCGGGAGTCGGGTCCAGTCCGGAGGCGGGGGGGGGGGGGGAAGCGGGAGTCGGGCCGGGTCCAGTCCGGGGGGTCGGGTCCGGTCCAGGGGCGGGGGGGAAGCGGGAGTCGGGTCGGTGTCGGGTCCGGTCCGGAGGCGGGGGGGAGGGGGGGGAAGCGGGAGTCGAGTCGGGTCGGGAGGAAGCAGGAGCTGGCCGTGGGAGGAGCCTTATTCACGCAGCCCCAGTGAGGCCATTCGGCCAGGGGCTGCATGCTTCGGCCCCTCCCACACAGTTTTGGGCGCCTGGAGCTACTGCACATGCGCGCCCACTGTAGCGCGCATGTGCAGAGGTCCCGGCACTGTTTTCAGCGCAGGGACCTGGCTCCACCCCCTACAGCTCCTGCTGCGCTGCGCCGAGCTGCAAACGACCTGCAGGGAGCTGGAGAATCTGGAAGTTTTTTTTAGGCGCACTTTGTGGCGCAAAAAACGGGCGTCCAGGTCGAGACTGCGCCATTCTAGGCGCAGCTCGAAACTTGGGCCCTATAAATTAAAGAAATTGTTAAACATGTTAAATTATGATTTGGCAGATTGTGTGTCCTAATGTTCCATGAAACACAACACTGGAGTCCCCGTACCACCCGTTATACTGTCTGCCAATCATTTTCTCTTTTTGGAAACTGAAACTATCTTCTCCTCTTTGGCTTGGTGGTGTAATATGTGGGCACACAAACCGCAGTATTGCAAATTGATGGGGTATAAGTTCGATTTCTCTGCTGAATTCCAGCAATTTGGGAAGCTACCAAGCAGAAGCCAAACATCTCCTTCAATTTGAACAGAGGATAATTCAGAGGGAGCACTATCATTGGGATACTCTTGCTTGTCTTCTATTGGCCAACTCAAGATTGACATAGATAGATACCAGGAAGCAGGCCACTTCCCTGTATGAGGTGTAAGGCCTACAGGGTTTGAAATGGGAGGAAAAAAATTATAGTATGACATATTCTCAAAAAAAAATGTTTCCTCCCCCGGCCCCACAAATTGAATTTATCTGCAAAATGCACAATCCCCAGCCAAAATAGTGAGTTAGCAGCTTCTACCTGTGTCTCATCCAGCACAAATACTATATCTGTTGGGAGATGCAGGAGAGTGGCCCAAGGTGACAGACCTCCAATTTACCTTATCTCCCGATCAGAAATTTTTTGAGGATGTAACTAGTAGAGTGGACAAGAGAGAACTAGTGGATGTGGTGTATTTGGACTTTCAAAAGGCTTTTGACAAGGTCTCACACAAGAGATTGGTGTGCAAAATCAAAGCACATGGTATTGGGGGTAATGTACTGACGTGGATAGAGAACTGGCTGGCAGACAGGAAGCAGAGAGTCTGGATAAACGGGTCCTTTTCAGAATGGTAGGCAGTGACTAGTGGGGTGCCGCAGGGCTCAGTGCTGGGAGCCCAGCTATTTACAATATACATTAATGACTTGGACAGGTTAGGTGAGTGGGCAAATGCATGGCAAATGCAGTATAATGTGGATAAATGTGAGGTTATCCACTTTGGTGGCAAAAACACGAAGGCAGAATATTATCTGAATGGCGGCAGATTAGGAAAAGGGGAGATGCAACGAGACCTGGATGTCATGGTACGTCAGTCATTGAAAGTTGGCATGTAGGTACAGCAGGCAATGAAGAAGGCAAATGGTATGTTGGCCATCATAGCTAGGGGTTTTGAGTATAGGAGCAGGGGGGGTCTTAATGCAGTTGTACAGAGCCTTGGTGAGGCCTCACCTGGAATATTGTGTTCAGTTTTGGTCTCCTAATCTGAGGAAGGACGTTCTTGCTATTGAGGGAGTGCAGCGAAGGTTCACCAGACTTATTCCCGGGATGGCTGGACTGACATATGAGGAGAGACTGGATCAACTGGGCCTTTATACATTGGAGTTTAGAAGGATGAGAGGGGATCTCATAGAAACATATAAGATTCTGACGGGACTGGACAGGTTAGATGCAGGAAGAATGTTCCCGATGTTCGGGAGGTCCAGAACCAGGGGACACAGTCTAAGGATAAGGGGTAAGCCATTTAGGACTGAGATGAGGAGAAACTTCTTCACTCAGGGAGTTGTTAACCTGTGGAATTTCCTACCGCAGAGAGTTGTTGATGCCAGTTCGTTGGATATATTCAAGAGGGAGTTAGATATGGCCCTTACGGCTAAAGGGATCAAGGGGTATGGAGAGAAAGCAGGAAAGGGGTACTGAGGTGAATGATCAGCCATGATCTTATTGAATGGTGGGGCAGGCTTGAAGGGCTGAATGGCCTACTCCTGCACCTATTTTCTATGTTAGCTCCTAGCTACCTAAATTCAGCTTGTAGGACCACATCCCATTTTTTACCTATATCGTTGGTACCTATATGCACCACGACAACTGGCTGTTCACCCTCCCCCTCCAAAATGCCCTGCAGACGCACCGAGACATCCTTGACCCTTGCACCAGGGAGGCAACATATCATCCTAGAATCTCGATTGCGGCTGCAGAAACGTCTATCTATTTCCCTTACAATAGAATCCCCTACCACTATAGCTCTCCCACTCTTTTTCCTGCCCTTCTCTGCAGCAGAGCCACCCACAGTGCCATGAACTTGGCTGCTGCTGCCCTCCCCTGATGCGTCATCCCCGCCAACAGTACCCAAAACTGTGTATCTGTTTTGGAGGGGGATGACTGCAGGGGACCTCTGCACTACCTTCCTTCCAGTGCTCTTCCTGTTGGTCACCCATTCCCTAGCTGCCTGTGTAATCTTTACCTGCGGAGTGGCCAACTCACTAAACGTGCTATTCACGATATCCTCAGCATCGTGGATGCTCCAGAGTGAATCCACCCGCAGCTCCAGTGCCACAATGCGGTCTGTCAGGTGCTGCAGTAAGATACACTTGCTGCACATGTAGTCGTCCAGTGTCCCTGGCTTCCCACATAGCACAGGAGGAGCATGTCACGTGCCTGATCTCTCCTGCCATAACTTAACACTTAGATTATAGCAAAATCAGATCAGTGTAATACTTGTGGACTACAACTTTTTAACTGAACTATTTTTCTTTCATACACTTGTTGTCCTGCTCATGTCCTTATTTATTTATTTGATCACCTGAGTGTTGTGATGTGCGCAGAAATGCATTACCAAGTTTAAGGGTCTCCAATTCAAGATACTGTGAAATTTACATCTACCTATAGTTTCTGTCTTCCCACTTATGTAAGTCCGATAGCTTAGGTGCACATTGGCAGAGCCTAGGCTAAGGATCCCAAATGTGCATATGTGCAATGCTAGAATTTAACCAGCTAAATCCATATAGCTAATCAGAACAGATTACTGGGCAGCTTTGTGCTGCTTATTCAGCTCGGAGCATCCTACCCATTAGCACTATGGCCTGCAGGGTGATCTAAAGCAGAGTGAAAAGAATTACGGACCCCAGTGGCAAATCAACCCCTCCAGCTTTCATTAGTGAATTTAAGGTGGCTGGAATACTGCAGACATTCCTATGTTGGTTATCCACACTTGGTTCCAAATTTCCATCACCAGGTGTGTCATCTTGGAATCATTATTATCCATTATGTTATTCGCTAATCCATGTGCACAAAACTCCATCTCACAACAATTCTTAAATGAGCCTACTTTAGGAGACTACCTGTTAATAAGAACCATCAGAATTCAGGGGCCAATTTTCCACATGGTTGATTTTTGGCGCAGTTGTAGAGGTACGTCTGATTAGTGGCCGACTGCACCTAAAAAAACAAGTTCCAAGTATTGCCGGAATAAACGTTGAATTTGGAGCGGCGTAGGTTGTCCTTAAGCTCTGTGGGTGGAGCTTAAGGTCTGCGCCAAAAACTGAGGTTGCTAGGGACGCGAGGGACACACTGAAGGGCTGAGGCTGGAAAGTGAAACAAAGGCCACTCCTATCCCCCCGGTGCCGCTGCTACTTCGGACCAAATGCCCCCCAGTGCCACTGCTATCCCGGGCCGAATGCCCCACCCCCAGTGCCACTGCTATCCCGGGCCAAAAGGCCCCTCGCCCCTGGTGCCGCTAAAATAATGGCATCTTCTCTGCGCCGATTTTCTTAACTTCAGGTACTTGGCCAAACTTGCTTAAATGGCCAGAAATGGCGCACCGGCAGGTTCCGTCCCTAGTGACTTCAAAAAATTGGGAGCTAAAAAAATCGGACGTAAGTAGTTTAGAATGGCGCAGAAACTGTAGCAAAGCTTGCAGATTTTAGTCTGCTCCAAAAAAAACAGCGTAGGCAAAAGAAACGGCACAGAATGGTGGCGAAAATTCAACCCCAGTTCTTGAAGTTGTCTTTATAGAGGGACATTCTCGGCTACACATTTTTGTCCGTTCAAGGAAAGTGAATGAAAAGATAATGGGGAGATTTTCCTGCGTCTGCACTCAGACGAACTAGATCCCCTGGCCACAGTGAACATCAGAAATTTGGGTGGATTGAAATGCACGCTTGTAAAGAAACCGGTCCAGACATTGTGCCAGGGCACAGATCCAGGAACATCTCCCCTAATTTTGTGTGTTGACTTCTGTAATTCTCTGCCGCAATATACTGTGGTAGGTTAGAAACTTTCTGATAGAAAATACAGATGTAATTTGACAAGCAAATTTAGTACTTGAGTGTTTTGGGTTAAATTTTGTTGAAAGGAAACTGCAAATGTTCATTTCTTTCTGTTCTGTCTTCCTGTATTAGGCTGCATAATGCATTTGATCCCAGCCATCCTGTTTTTGTCCTGACACTCCTGCATGTTATTACTGCTCCGCTGCATGGACTGGCCAATGCCATTGTGTTTGGATTTGACAGGGAGACATGGAGTCAGCTGAACTTAACATCTCTACAGGTAACATTGGCTGATCAGTAACAACTCCTATAGGTGTTTTAAAAATATGGTTCCCTCCCCTGCCTTACTTTCCCCTGGAGAATCTCCTGTAATTCTTCCAGGCATTGCATTTTTTGCCAAAAGTTCCAAACTTGAAAAATCAGCAGACCTGTCCCTTTAAGTAGCTGTAGGACTTTAAAACCTGAGGCAGCATGTTGTTTCCTACCCACCAGTTGGTGAGTCACAGGAGCTCAGCCGCAGTATTAAAATTAGGCTGACTGCAAAAATGCTCGAGGGTGGGTGCGATTCTACTAGTTGGGTGGGTGTGATTCTCACACTGCTGCACTTCTGATTGGCTGCTATCCCACCACCTCATCCCCAGCTGCAACACCAAAAGCAATGAAGCATTTGAGCTTTTAATGGAACAGAGGTTTTAGCACCCAATCTTCAAAATAGCATAAAGATGACAGCCCTGGTTAGGCAGCCAGCCATTACGAGCTAGGGGCTTTCATTTCTAAATTGCTAAATATCTTTTATAAAAACACAGGTGTCTATTTTTGAATGAATATTCATACATAAGTTATTTTCCTGAAGTATTGCTCTACAACTATAACATGTTAACTGAATTTGTTTAAAATATTAAAATTGTAAAAGTTACAAACTGTAGAAAAAAATCAAGGGGTAGAATTTGTTCGGGGCTCTCCCACTGTAACATCAACTGAAACCCCAGAGAAATAGCTTAAATGTCCATTTTCCCAGGGTTTCCACGGAAGTGATAGAACTGCCAAAATGCACAGAGGTCCCTTAATTTAACTGCCATTGGTAGGCGAGGACCATCACATCTAGCCACCAAAGAGGATACAAATTGTGGAACAACGTTGGCCCATGATGGGGGGGCAGCAGGCTGTCTGGCCTGGAAAGAATGATTGATTTCCCCCAGTGACACGCTTTGTAAGAGGAAAGCATTTTCATAATAGATCTTGGCCTGCTCCTCAGGTTTTGACCATATGTGCACTTTGACAGCCTTTTACTCCTGGTCTCACCGCCATCAAAGAAACACCTGGTTCCTCAGATTCAGGAACACGGGAACATCCACTGTTGAGTCAAAAGCCCCGCCCTCTACTATGCCTGTGGTCTTAGAAAGGTTAGGCAGAGGTTCGGCCCCTCACAAGGCCTCACGGAAATCCTGACTTAAGGCTGTGATCCAGCATTCCCGGGTCTCGGCCCAGTTTCTGGCGTTTCAGCACAGTCCTTCATATTTTTGATTCCAACATTTTTAGAAATTTTTACTGAAACTTGCTTCGTGTCACCATTTTTATCATGATATATTTCTTATCCTGAAGGATCAGACAACTTCCTGTTGGTTTTTGCAAAGTGTATATATGTTTAATACTTTTTTTCCAATTGTTACTTATATATAGTGATTTGAATACTGTTTAGTCTGTCCAACAATGGAATATTGTAGCCCTGTTTAGCAATCCCCAGAGAAAGCCCACCTCTTGTTCCTGGACATAATCCACTCCAAAGCCATGCAGAACAGCAGACTTGATGAGGAAAACTCATTCCACATCAAAGTTTGCCCTTTCCAGCTTTGGAGGGTTGTGGCCAGGCTGTTGGTCCTGTACAAAGTTAAGGCTGGAACAGCACCACAATAGTTGCTATTACTTACCCAAGACTCAATGCTTATACCTAAAACAGAACTGCTACTCTGCAAAAGTGAAAAAAATCTCCAAATAAAATATTAGAAACATAGAAACATAGAAAATAGGTGCAGGAGTAGGCCATTCGGCCCTTCGAGCCTGCACCGCCATTCAATGAGTTCATGGCTGAACATGCAACTTCAGTACCCCATTCCTGATTTCTCGCCATACCTCTTGATCCCCCTAATAGTAAGGACTTCATCTAACTCCTTTTTGAATATATTTAGTGAATTGGCCTCAACAACTTTCTGTGGTAGAGAATTCCACAGGTTCACCACTCTCTGGGTGAAGAAGTTTCTCCTCATCTCGGTCCTAAATGGCTTACCCCTTATCCTTAGACTGTGTCCCCTGGTTCTGGACTTCCCCAACATTGGGAACATTCTTCCTGCATCTAACCTGTCTAAACCCATCAGAATTTTAAACGTTTCTATGAGGTTCCCTCTCATTCTTCTGAACTCCAGTGAATACAAGCCCAGTTGATCCAGTCTTTCTTGATAGGTCAGTCCCGCCATCCCAGGAATCAGTCTGGTGAACCTTCGCTGCACTCCCTCAATAGCAAGAATGTCCTTCCTCAGGTTAGGAGACCAAAACTGTACACAATACTCCAGGTGTGGCCTCACCAAGGCCCTGTACAACTGTAGCAACACCTCCCTGCCCCTGTACTCAAATCCCCTCGCTATGAAGGCCAACATGCCATTTACTTTCTTAACCGCCTGCTGTACCTGCATGCCAACAATGACTGATGTACCATGACACCCAGGTCTCGTTGCACCTCCCCTTTTCCTAATCTGTCACCATTCAGATAATAGTCTGTCTCTCTGTTTTTACCACCAAAGTGGATACCTCACATTTATCCACATTATACTTCTTCTGCCCACTCACCTAACCTATCCAAGTCGCTCTGCAGCCTCATCGCATCCTCCTCGCAGCTCACACTGCCACCCAACTTAGTGTCATCCACAAATTTGGAGATACTACATTTAATCCCCTCGTCTAAATCATTAATGTACAGTGTAAACAGCTGGGGCCCCAGTACAGAACCTTGCGGTACCCCACTAGTCACTGCCTGCCATTCTGAAAAGTACCCATTTACTCCTACTCTTTGCTTCCTGTCTGACAACCAGTTCTCAATCCATGTCAGCACACTACCCCCAATCCCATGTGCTTTAACTTTGCACATTAATCTCTTGTGTGGGACCTTGTCGAAAGCCTTCTGAAAGTCCAAATATACCACATCAACTGGTTCTCCCTTATCCACTCTACTGGAAACATCCTCAAAAAATTCCAGAAGATTTGTCAAGCATGATTTCCCTTTCACAAATCCATGCTGACTTGGACCTATCATGTCACCTCTTTCCAAATGCACTGCTATGACATCCTTAATAATTGATTCCATCATTTTACCCACTACTGATGTCAGGCTGACCGGCCTATAATTCCCTGTTTTCTCTCTCCCTCCTTTTTTAAAAAGTGGGGTTACATTGGCTACCCTCCACTCGATAGGAACTGATCCAGAGTCAATGGAATGTTGGAAAATGACTGTCAATGCATCTTCCAAGGCCACCTCCTTAAGTACTCTGGGATGCAGTCCATCAGGCCCTGGGGATTTATCGGCCTTCAATCCCATCAATTTCCCCAACACAATTTCCCGACGAATAAAGATTTCCCTCAGTTCCTCCTCCTTACTAGACCCTCTGACCCCTTTTATATCCGGAAGGTTGTTTGTGTCCTCCTTAGTGAATACCGAACCAAAGCACTTGTTCAATTGGTCCACCATTTCTTTGTTCCCCGTTATGACTTCCCCTGATTCCTTCTACAGGGAACCTACGTTTGTCTTTACTAACCTTTTTCTCTTTACATATCTATAGAAACTTTTGCAATCCGTCTTAATGTTCCCTGCAAGCTTCTTCTCGTACTCCATTTTCCCTGCCCTAATCAAACCCTTTGTCCTCCTCTGCTGAGTTATACATTTCTCCCAGTCCCCGGGTTCGCTGCTATTTCTGGCCAATTTGTATGCCACTTCCTTGGCTTTAATACTATCCCTGATTTCCCTTGATAGCCACAGTTGAGCCACCTTCCCTTTTTTATTTTTACGCCAGACAGGGATGTACAATTGTTGTAGTTCATCCATGCGGACTCTAAATGCCTGCCATTGCCCATCCACAGTCAACCCCTTAAGTATCATTCGCCAATCTATCCTAGCCAATTCACGCCTCATACCTTCAAAGTTAGCCTTCTTTAAGTTCTGGACCATGGTCTCTGAATTAACTGTTTCATTCTCCATCCTAATGCAGAATTCCACCATATTATGGTCACTCTTCCCCAAGGGGCCTCGCACAACGAGATTGCTAATTAATCCTCTCTCATTACACAACACCCAGTCTAAGATGGCCTCCCCCCTAGTTGGTTCCTCGACATATTGGTGTAGAAAACCATCCCTTATGCACTCCAGGAAATCCTCCTCCACTGTATTGCTTCCAGTTTGGTTAGCCCAATCTATGTGCATATTAAAGTCACCCATTATAACTGCTGCACCTTTATTGCATGCACCCCTAATTTCCTGTTTGATGCCCTCCCCAACATCACTACTACTGTTTGGAGGTCTGTACACAACTCCCACTAACATTTTTTGCCCTTTGGTGTTCTGCAGCTCTACCCATATAGATTCCACATCATCCAAGCTAATGTCCTTCCTAACTAATGCATTAATCTCCTCCTTAACCAGCAATGCTACCCCACCTCCTTTTCCTTTTATTCTATCCTTCCTGAATGTTGAATACCCCTGAATGTTGAGTTCCCAGCCCTGATCATCCTGGAGCCACGTCTCTGTAATCCCAATCACATCATATTTGTTAACATCTATTTGCACAGTTAATTCATCCACCTTATTACGGATACTCCTTGCATTAAGACACAAAGCCTTCAGGCTTGTTTTTTTAACACCTTTTGTCCTTTTAGAATTTTGCTGTACAGTGGCCCATTTTGTTCTTTGCCTTGGGTTTCTCTGCCCTCCACTTTTCCTCATCTCCTTTCTGTCTTTTGCTTTTGTCTCCTTTTTGTTTCCCTCTGTCTCCCTGCATTGGTTCCCATCCCCCTGCCATATTAGTTTAACTCCTCCCCAACAGCACTAGCAAACACTCCCCCTAGGACATTGGTTCCGGTCCTGCCCAGGTGCAGACCGTCCGGTTTGTACTGGTCCCACCTCCCCCAGAACCGGTTCAAATGCCCCAGGAATTTGAATCCCTCCCTGCTGCACCACTGCTCAAGCCACGTATTCATCTGCGCTTTCCTCTGATTCCTACTCTGACTAGCACGTGGCACTTGTAGCAATCCCGAGATTACTACTTTTGAGGTCCTACTTTTTAATTTAGCTCCTAGCTCCTTAAATTCGTTTCGTAGGACCTCATCCCTTTTTTTACCTATGTCGTTGGTACCAATGTGCACCACGACAACTGGCTGTTCTCCCTCCCTTTTTAGAATGTCCTGCACCCGCTCCGAGACATCCTTTACCCTTGCACCAGGGAGGCAACATACCATCCTGGAGTCTCGGTTGCGGCCGCAGAAACGCCTATCTATTCCCCTTACAATTGAATCCCCTATCACTATCACTCTCCCACTCTTTTTCCTGCCCTCCTGCGCAACAGAACCAGCCACGGTGCCATGAACTTGGCTGCTGCTGCCCTCCACTGATGAGTCATCCCCCCCAACAGTACCCAAAGCAGTGTATCTGTTTTGCAGCACATTTGCACAGACTGTGTTTCCTGTCCCTGTAACTATTCTCCAAATAGTATCATCAGCTAAAGCTCTATTCTTTGTATACAGAAATTGAAAAGCAAAGTTTATCATCGCTCACTGAGCCTGGATTGTTGAAGCATGCTTTAAGCCACAGGAAATCTGTGACTTGTCATTTGGTAGATCAGTATGATTTCTGTGCTTCTAGCATGCACAGGGTCAAAGCCTTGAGATATCTGTACTTATTACAGTTGTCTCCAACTGCACCCTGTTCTTGTGCCAGTTAATAATAATGTAACAAAAAAACACACGCCAACACAGTACTTAACAGTATTTCATCAGGCTGATGATCAGATTAAAGTTTTTCAACTAAAATTAAGTTGAATTTCAACATGGAAATACATCTAAAGCTTTTCATGAATAGTGTAGCTTTGATAGCTTGTCATTGGCTCCATCAATTAATTAGTCTGTTATTAACCCTAACCTTGAAAATAATCCTTTAGTTTCTTTGTTTCAACATTTCGACAACCTTTTTTTCATATTAGTGCATTTTTGTAGTAAATCTGCTTTTATTAAATATTTTCTCATTATTTTCCTTTAGTTGTGTTTCTATCTTTCATCATTTTATTTTGGTACAGTCTTTCAGCAGCAATAATGTGGCTTGTATATTGGGAATGATAATATGACTCCACTGCATGGATGCTTAACCCTTTCCCTATTTGCCAGGTCAAAAGTGCCCTGCCAATTTTTCTTCAAAATAATAAAAATCCCTAATATTTTTAGAACAGTTAAAAAGGTTAAGAGACCATTGTTGCATGAACTGTCATTCTGTGTATTGTTTGCTATAATAATGTATTTTTATTATAAAGGATTTTGTTAAATTTTCACACATTACCTTTTAGTGTAGAAAAGACATAAAGCTCTATCAAACATGTCCCTGAAATCATTCCTTTAATGCAGTGCATGACATATTCATTTTTTCAGCTTGCGTTCCAGTCCAGATTTTCTGATACGACATTGATTAAGGAGTACCAGCCAGGGCCAGTGCGCTACATGGCCCATTTGGAAAGCGATTCCTCAGACTCGTGTGACGATGGCACAGGAGCAATTTATTCATCCACCATGACATCTAGGGACAGGAAGCCCTGACAACAGAAACACCCTGCAACTGAGCATGTGCACTGTTGGACTCCTAGACAAAGGAAGAACCCCTCCGTGACACTAGAGATGAGCTGTCAACCCTCATTATTAATTCTAGGCTCTTAATATTTAATGTCATAAAACTGGAACAGAAGCTTCAGATTTGCAGAGGAGGCATCATGCTAAACATAAACACATCAGTTAAAGAGACTATTCCTTTCAGCTGTCTCTAGTAGTTGTATTCCAAATTAAACAAAATGATAGTCTGAAGCGCTACAGAAAATGAAGAAGAAAATAATTTTGAGTAAGGAAACATTGTTTGAGTAAATTGGCAGTGTTTTATTTCAAAATGAAATAATTTACATCCTTTATTGAGGACATTGTGTTTAATATTGTTTTTTTCTTTTAATTAAATTTGAATGTTTTTAAGTACAGTACATCTTCGATTTGGCTGGCTTGCCTGCCTAGTTCAGATTGTGGAGCAAAATTGTAATAAGTGAAACTATTATGTTTGTACCTATACAACATGCTGTGGGGAAAACCAGCTGTTCAGGGGGCTGGGAGTTTGAAAAGAAAAGGAAATGCACAGCTGCAGAATCCTTAATAAAAACTGAGACAAAATGGTGGAGGGCCAGAACTACTTGTCCACTTTTTGAAAAATGTTTACAATTTTATTTTAATATCAGTAACTTAAGGTGCCCAGTTTATTGAAGATAACTCTTTTCCAAGATCAAGCAAACATTACAGCCATCTGTAAATGTCCCAATCCATAATATTGTCAGCTTATTAGCTAATTTTAATGGTAGTGTGTTGGCATCAGTTTCTACTCTTTACTTGGTTTTTTATACTTGCGAATAAAATTATTGTACATAACTTTATCAAACTGAAGCTTTCTTATAAAATGGGACAAAAGTGCTGTTAATTGAAAAGGACAAGCCTGCCTTAGAAACATTTTTCATTTGATTTTGATAGTTTGGTAGAAGTTTTATAGAAAGTATACCATAGATACTGGGCAACAAGGTGTTGTAGTACCGTGGCAGTAGTAGGATGCAAGGTGGATTAGCCCACACCATAAACTGCTATCCTGCATGTCCTGGCAGTCATCTCAGAGCAGTGTTGTGGAAGCCTGGTGCAGATAGCCTCCTTGCTTTCTTGGTTGGAGTTGATACATGGCCTACAGAGAAAGCTAGAGACAATTTATCCTCAAGTTTTTTTTTTAAATCAAGCCTTTTCCAGCAGAGACAATTTGGACACGGTCAACCTTGTTTTGTGATCAACTAATACCACTGAATTAGCACTAAGTGGACACCCATCTCAATTTATTCTTGCTCCATTTCCCCTCCCCCCCCAATGTAATACCACATATTCCAATCAACTGTTTAATGAAATTTGATTAAACTCGTATGTGAGAATGAGAGAAGTCCATTATAGTAACATAATTCAACTGTCGAGCAAACTGGGAGTCTAATGCTCTATACTCAAACAGTTGGGCCATCCTGTTCCATATTATTTGACAGTCCTTGCTTTAAAGCATTGGGGGGTGAAATTGAACTTCGGTGGGTGTGCAAAATGGGCAGTATCTAATCAGCCGCCTGTTATAAACCCTGCTTTTCATTGACTTCAATGGAAGCCAAGATCAGGAGAGTTATGTAAAGAGCAGCCATTTCACTACTGTCCATTTTGTGCCTCCACTGAAGTTGAATTTCACCCCATAGTCTTTCAGCAGAACAGACCAAACCCCATAACTGAACTTTAAGATATGTATTAGGCATTCAAATTATATAGTTTAAAGTACAAAGCATAATAACAGCTTGAGAATTATAATGGTAGAATTTTGTATTTCCAACACAAAATTCTTGGCATTAAAAGAGCTTGTATTTATACAGCACCTTTCACAACCTCATGATGTACCAAAGTACAGTATTGGGAGATCTCTGCTGCTCTTCTTCAAATAGTTTCATGGAATCTTTTATGTCCACCTGAAAGAGCAGTTTAACACCTCATCCGAAAGACAACGTCTGAGCTAGTACAGCCCTTCCTCAGTAGTGAATTGAAGTGTCTGCCTAGATTATTTGCTCAACACTCTGGAGTGGGGCTTGAACTTACAGCCATCTAACTGATAGGTGAGACTGCTAACATTGAGCAACAGGTGAGTACCAGCTGACATTGAAATGGCATTTCTTAATTCTCTGCCACAATGCTGGATAGAGGGCACATTGTTCAAGAAGGCCCTGCCCATCAAAAACAGACATCCTGTTTGGCAGTCACTGAGTTATATTGCTGAGAACTCTGGAGAGATCCTCAATTCAGTATCACACCCTAATGGCCGAAGGAAAAAGATACTGGCAAGAGGTGACCATTGGAGATCTAAAAAGATTAATTCAGTTGAAAAAAATATATACATTTTAAAAAGCATAAAATATAATTATCCTTAAACGGTTAGCAAACTTCCACCTTGTGAGAGCTAATTCAAAAAAAGAAATTATTGTTGAAAAATATTGCATATATTGGACATTGCCTTACTGGTTTGAAAAATGCTGCTGTTTTGTCTTGTTTTAACTCCACAGCGTGCAACTTGTTTTTAAACAGGATCCTCGCCCGGAAGTCAGATTGATTGACAGGCTTGGCTTTCAGTCAAGCGGAGAGCAGTGTGGAGCAGGCTGCCGCAGGTAAGGAGCCTGCAGCTGCTAGTGGGAGAGTGAGGCAGGGGGAGCACTCTAGCTCCACCTGGTCCACAAACAGTGCTGCAAAGGCACTTACCTTCACCACAAAGCTGTCCTTGCCTCACTTGAGTTTCCGGGTTTCCTGAGACCTCGGAAACCCATCCAGCCAAGATTAAATCTGTAAAAATAGGTTAAATCTGAAGCTACCAGCCTTATTAAAATATTTAAATTGCTAACCCACCTCCTGGGAGCAGGTTGGCTGCCCACTCCATGTCCCGCCTCCGTTAAATCCAAAATTGGGCAGGTTGGGGTCGGGTTTTAAATTTTTAAGGGGTTAAAATTCATCCCTTGAAGTCTATTGTTATGAAGGTGGTCTTAGTTACTATTATCAAGTATAACTGCACCAAGCACAATCCAGTTTATACATTTTCTATTTCTCTTGCACCCAACCTACCCCCTCACTTTCAGGCTTCTCATCACCATACATCATCTTCCACCTAGTAAAGAGGAACAGTCTGGGTGCCAGTCCGAACACAATCACTCTCAATCCCTTTGCAAGTAGCCAGAAGCTGCGATCGCCTTGCTTTTTGTACAAGGGTGTCCTTCAATTTATAGAGAAAAAAGGTCAGCTCACATGAATCTTAATTACAGTATGGTGGTTTGATGTGGTTTCCTGGGTTGTGCAGCTTGGATCTGCTCTCAGGCCAGACCGGACGCAAGGCACCCCCATTGTTTCCCGGCATCCACTTTGGATGCACAAGAATGATTCTTGTAAATTATGTCACAGAGAGGCATGCTAGGGAAGGAGAGTAAATGTTGCATACCTCACTGAAGCTTGGAAGATTGATGATATTTTTTAAATCCATAAAGAGTTTCGTAAATAGATACTTTTCTGCATAAAATGGTTGTGTTTTAAAGAAAAAATACTCTCCCTAGACTTGGGTGATGAAGTGCTGCCCTTTCACTTTCAGGACCAGGGTTTGAATCTTACCCAGGCTGACGAGATGAATGTCTCCTTTGTCTGACATCTGTAAGAGTCGTAAATGAATCGAGTTTATAAATTATCAGTGCTTACGGTATAGTTACATAGGAATACATAGGTAGGCAAAACAAGAAAGTTTGTTGTGCCCTGAAATAGTTCCAAGACATGTATAGCAAGACTGCTTCCACCGTTGAAAAGTGCACAATCCTGTAACACATTGCAGATTTTACAGTAAAATCCAATGCCTGACAGGTTCTTGAGCATTATCCTGGACCCCAACTATTTACAATATACATTAATGATTTAGACGAAGGAATTGAATGTAATATCTCCAAGTTTGCAGATGACACGAAGCTGGGTGGCAGTGTGAACTGCGAGGAGGATGCTAAGAGGCTGCAGGGTGACTTGGACAGGTTACGTGAATGGGCAAATAAATGCATGGCAGATGCAGTATAATGTGGATAAATGTGAGGTTATCCACTTTGGTGGTAAAAACAGGAAGGCAGATTATTATCTGAATGGTGACAGATTAGTAAAAGAGAAGGTGCAACGAGATCTGGGTGTCATGGTACATCAGTCATTGAAGGTTGGCATGCAGGTACAGCAGGCAGTAAAGAAAGCAAATGACATGCTGGCCTTCATAGCGAGAGGATTTGAGTATAGGAACAGGGAGGTCTTACTGCAGTTGTACAGGTCCTTGGTGAGAACACACCTTGAGTATTGTGTGCAGTTTTGGTCTTCTAATATGAGGAAGGATGTGCTTGCTATTGAGGGAGTGCAGCGAAGGTTCACCAGACTGATTCCTGGGATGGCAGGACTGACATATGAAGAAAGACTGGATTGGCTAGGCTTATACTCACTGGAATTTAGAAGAATGAGAGGGGATCTCATAGAAACGTATAAAATTCTGACGGGACTGGACAGGTTAGATGCAGGAAGAATGTTCCCGATGTTGGGGAGGTCCAGAACCAGGGGACACAGTCTAAGGATAAGGGGTAAGCCATATAGGACCGAGATGAGGAGAAACTTTTTCACCCAGAGAATTGTGAACCTGTGGAATGCTCCAGTTCGTTGGACATATTCAAAAGGGAGTTAGTGTGGCCCTTACGGCTAAAGGGATCAGGGGATATGGCGAGAAGGCTGGGGTGGGGTACTGAGGTTGAATGGTCGCCATGATCATATTGAATGGCGGTGCAGGTTCGAAGGGCCGAATGGCCTGCTCCTGCACCTATTTTCTATGTTTCTATCTAGCATTTCATAAACTTAAAAATAAAGTTCTGAATTTATTGGATGTGCTTCCACTGAAACTTTCATCCATGACTTTCTATCTTCCAGGCACAACTATTCCAAAGCTCCCCTAGCTGGCCTTGCATCCTCCATCCTACATAAACTTCAGTTTATCGAAAACTCCGCTGCCTGTATCCTATCCAGCACCAAGTCCCGGTCGCCCATTACCTCTGTCCTCGCTGAACTACTTTGGCTCCCAATGCCTCAAATTTAAAAGTCTTGTCTTTGTGCTGGCCCTGCCCCATCTTACCTCTGCAACCTCGTACAGCACGACGACCTCACCCCCTCCATCCCAACTCTCCATCCCCCTCCTCCGGCCTTATGCTTTTCCCCCTCCTTTTGCCCCACTAATGGCAGCTATGCCTTCAGCCACCCAGAATCCATGCTCTGAAATTTCTTCCCTAAATCCTTCTGCCTCAGCACCTGCTTTTTTAAAACTCTCCACAAAGTCCACCTCTTTGACCAAGCTTTAGATCATCTCTACTAATACCTCTTCTGGCTTGGCATCTATTTCTTTGATTGCACCTCTGTGAAGCACTTTGGAACATTTTGCTATGTTACAGGTGCTACATAAATGCAACTTTTTGTTGTACTTAAGTTTTAAACGATTACTTTCAAATCCAGAAACTGCCATCCTACAAATCAGATTGTGAGGCTATCGCATCACCATACAATGCAGTATGACATGAAATATTATCGATTGATATACCATCCTCATCTGAACAGCACTGGCAAAGCATGCTGGAGCAGGAGGAAATTAATTTTTGAGCAGTACTCTGTGTCTCCTAGATGTTAATGAAAGGGGCTAGCTGCAGAGATCTGGCAACAGAGATGTGAGCCAGCGAGACTGAAGAAATACATGATGACATAAAATTTTGAACGCACATTTCAACTTTAACATTGCACAATCTTTATGATTGTATGTTGTGTAAAAAATGAATTATTGCAAGATCAATTGAATGGAAAATTTCCAAAATACCGTGTAAATCCAGACATAGACTTTTGTGCAGTTTTTATTCCACTAAGCCAATGTGAAATTGACAATTTAACGCGACTGTTCTCGATATGTGTAGCTGATTAACTTGCTGTTACTATTTTCATATTGGAGAGCAAGGTTGAAGAGAGAGAGAGGGAAGTAGTAATTGGGTGATGCCAGGCTTGAGTTTTAAAAGCCAGTTGATGATAATAGAAAGGAAGGGTGAAGCAGTTCCACTGCTATGAGGCCCTTGGAAAGAATGACTTACTGTGGAAGACAGCTTAATGAGTCTTGACTACAGCAAAGTGAAGATGCGGGGAGGAGAAAAGGCGCGTAGGATGCCGTAACTGGCTACTGAGCTGTTTAATTATTAATCTTAAAAGCCCCAACTCAGTAAAAACCAAAGGAGGAAAATATTCTTTGTTATTACAGTTGCTTATCCAATCTTCTGGTTTAAATGAGATTGCCACTGGCCATTTTGTTCTAAATATGTAAATATAAATAGATTCATTTCTTGAAATCTTTGCTTTAGCTTTTAATGCAAATGAAAATTGAAAATTGTAAAACTGAGGGAAATGAATGAGAATATGTCTAAGCACAGTAAGCTACAAATTCCAAAGGCACAAAATAGGTAACATGGGCACAGCAGGAAGTTTGTAAACTGAGAGCCACACATGTAAGTGCAGAAAGAGGAAAGAACATTACATTTGATGTTATTGGGTCAGTAAAGATTACAAATGCCTTCTGGCCTTGTTTCACTTGTAAATCAAGATGACATTTTATAGTGTTGTTGTAATAAGGTAAACTGAAATCATAACCCCAAATATTTTAAAGCAAAAGCTAATTAAAATTACTTGAAACTTGAAACTAAACAGATCCAGTTGCTAAAATAATTGTTTTAACTATAAATCTGCCCACACTCCTCATAATAGATGAATTGGCCTAGTAAGCTTTATAGAGCCAATTCTGCGGTCAGTGCTTGCATGCAAACCAGCGCTATTTGAGTGGCAGCCCAAACTTGCTGGATTCCATGGTGTCAGGTTATTTGCATAATTATAATATGTTCCTTTGTGTTGCCTTGACATCTGCTTAGCCATGCGAGAGGGCATCAGGAACCTGCAGAGCATCATAGAATGAATGGCAACTCCACAGTGTCGTGTGAGGGTGTCCTCAAGTGTAGAAGATCCTAGTGATGATGCAGTTCCTTTTTTCCTTCACGGGTTGTGGGTATCATTGGCAAGGCCGGCATTTATTGCCCATCCCGAATTGCCCTTAAGATGATGGTGACTTCTTGAACCGCTGCAGTGTGTGTGGTGAAGGTACTTCCACAGTGTTCACTTTGTTTTAGTACAACTGAGTGAGTGGCATGTTAGGCCATTTCAGAGGGCAGTGAAGAGTCAACCACATTGACCAGTTAAGGACAGCAGATTTCTTTCCCTAAAGAACATTAGTGAACCAGTTGGGTTTTCCTGACAATCCGGTAGTTTCATGGTCATCATTACTGATACTAGCTTTTTAATTCCAGATTTATTTAATTAACTGAATTTAAAGTCCCCCAGCTGCAATGGTGGGATTTGAACTCACGCCTCTGAATTTAGTCCAAGCCTCTGGATTACTAGTCCAATAACATAACCACTATGCTACTGTACTGCTGATTCTTCAAAGAATTGTGGCACCATCAGCTGTCACAAAATGAAAGATTCTTGGAGCTGCCAGAGTATCTTGCAATCACCTGCATTATTTATTTGTGGTGGTCCAAGACCACCTGATCATTGATGGAATGAAATACCTTTCGATTCATATATGCCAGGGGTTATGCGGTGTCCTTAGCAACATAGGAGTTGTCAATGACATCTGCACTCATGGGAATCCAGCCACCTGGCAGAAATGATACAACCTCTCCCATTGTTCCCTCCTTTCTTTGGGAAAGTAGCAAATATGCTGTCCCAGCATAGAAGACTACAGTGATCTATCTGTTTGATGCAGCAATGGACGGGCAATTTACATATCTGACAAACATCACTTTGATGGCTTAAAATGATTGCACTGAATAAAAGTTCAGTGTTAATCACAATAGGCAGTGCTGTCTCTGTACTGAATGTTGTCTGCTTACCGGGCTTCAGTATGTGACACAACTCAGTGACTGCATCCCTGCTGAAGCAGAGGCAGGACCTCCATGACATGTCCAAGTAGTTGTACGATATAATTCCTGTGGTGCCTGTGGATGGGTGCCAGGTGCCTGCCATGCCAGTGCACTCCCTCTCTTCACTCTGCATTCCTCTTCCATCTCCAAATCCAAAACAGCCATTGCCAGGCCCATTGGGAATCCAATGGTCAACTCTGCTTGTAACGGCATGGGTGAACTACTGGCAGCAGAAAGGTAGATGTGGAAGGTGGACACCAAAGGAATGTATCAATTGAAGGAAAGCAGTGATAAGTAGCACAGAAAATAAAAACTCTAATGCTCAAAGTTCACTTACTCAACTCGAAATACAAGTCTCACCACTATAAGAACATAAGAAATAGGAACAGGAGTAGGCCATACGGCCCCTTGAGCCTGCTCCGCCATTCAATAAGATCATGGCTGATCTGATCATGGACTCAGCTCCACTTCCCCGCCAGCTCTCCATAACCCCTTATCCCCTTATCGTTTAAGAGACTGTCTATTTCTGTCTTAAATTTATTCAATGTCCCAGCTTCCACAGTTCTGAGGCAGCGAATTCCACAGATTTACAACCCTCTGAGAGAAGAAATTTCTCCTCATCTCTGTTTTAAATGGGCGGCCCCTTATTCTAAGATCGTGCCCTCTAGTTCTAGTCTCCCCCATCAGTGGAAACATCCTCTCTGCATCCACCTTGTCAAGCCCCCTCATAATCTTATATGTTTTGATAAGATCACCTCTCATTCTTCTGAATTCCAATGAGTAGAGGCCCAACCTACTCAACCTTTCCTCATAAGTCAACCCCCTCATCCGGAATCAACTTAATGAACTTTCTCTCAACCGCCTCCAAAACAAGTATATCCTTTCGTAAATATGGAAACCAAAACTGCACACAGTATTCCAGGTGTGGCCTCACCAATACCTTATATAGCTGTAGTAAGACTTCCCTGCTTTAATACTCCATCCCCTTTGCAATAAAGGCCAAGATATCATTGGCCTTCCTGATCACTTGCTGTACCTGCATACTATCCTTTTGTGTTTCATGCACAAGTACCCCCAGGTCCCGCTGTACTGCGGCACTTTGCAATCTTTCTCCATTTAAATAATAACGTGCTCTTTGATTTTTTTCTGCCAAAGTGCATGACCTCACACTTTCCAACATTATACTCCATCTGCCAAATTTTTGCCCACTCACTTAGCCTGTCTATGTCCTTTTGCAGATTTTTTGTGTCCTCCTCACACATTGCTTTTCCTCCCATCTATGTCTAACAGTCTAATTTTAAATGGTAGAATTCTTCAAAGAACAGCTTGCAGAGCTCCAACTCTCTTTTTAAATCGACATTCAGCCAATGTGGAAAAGTCATTGTGGGACCAATTTAAATTCATTTACATTCATTTGTAATGTGCAATGAGGCCAGCACACACACATCATGCTGCTTCAAAACTTTTTCTCCCATGGAATTGGGAGTTGAGAGCCAAGTGTGCTGAGGCCTACATTCCCACTTCCATGGGTTATGTATGCTGCTGGAGAGGGGATTCACCCTGAGTCTACACTGGAATCACCACTAATATTTCCTGGCTAGCTACTTAGATGATTATAAAGAAATAATATACTGCTGTCTGTTGTATTTTTAGGGGGCAAAATTCCCCTGTTGTGCGCCTCCCGATAGTGTGTCCGGGGGGAAAGTGTTTTCACCGGGGCGGGGAGGGGGGGGGACAATACTGGCTCCTGCGAAATTGCGCGGGAGTTAGCAGAGGTGTGAATCCAGTAGCGCCATGCCCCCGTCTCAGGCCGCTGTGCCTCCGGCGATGACGTCATCACTGACGCAACGACCACTTTTCACCCCGCGGCGGAAATTGAGCAGCGCCCTGTGAGGCTGCCATGGGCCGAAGTCAGTGCCAGCCTCGAGGGTCACGAGCCGGGCCGCACTCGTGGGGTGAAAGTTAAAGTGGAGGTGCGCTGCGCGCCACCATTTTTCTTTCTCCAACTCACCGGTCGGGACGTTGTCCATCGATGTCGTGGAGTCCGGGCCGTTATCGTGCAGCCCAGCACTCCGTTTCGGTGCCGTGCTGCAGCCATGACATCTCGCGTCCCCGGTGGCCCAGTGGAGGCCATCAAAAGGCCTGCAGAGTTCACAGCGCCCACCCCTTTAATGGAAGGGGAGGGGCGTTGAAAGGTGTCAACGCTATGTGGAGAGGCCACGTAGCGTTTTGCGATACCCACGCGTAGCGTCCCCGATCCCGAGAGGAAGTGAAGTGCGCGACATTGCATTCCACTTCCTGTGAAGGGCAGTAACCCCAATTTCGCTTCCAGGGCAGGATTTCTACGCCAGATGCAGAATGTCCGGCCTCGGAAAGATTATCGCCCCCAACTGGGGTGATACGCAATTTCGGCCCCTTAGTTCCAATTAAGTATTTAAACACTAGGGGGCTGAAATTGCTCCCCTCCATAAGCTCCATTACCGCCTCTAAGAGTGGGAATGGAGTGGAAAGGTTTTATCGGCTGGGGGAGACAGATGGGCCAACCCGTCTGAACTAGCCCCTGGGCCAGAAGCGACAGGAACATGTTTCTGTTCCTCCTGTTTTCCCCTTACCGACCGGTGGCAACCCCCCTTCCGCCCTCGCGCAGTATGGCCCTGCGGGCAAGCCACCTGCGGTACCAGTGACCACAACCCCTATTCCCCTTTCCACATTTGTCTCACACCTCACCTTCCCTCTGTTACTGATTATCACAACATCCTCTTGGCCACAATGCTGAAATAAACGCCACCACGAAGCAAACCTTCCAATCCAACTTTACACATATATCCATCCAATGTGACATCAAGAAATCGACTTATTATTCTTCGTGACTGCCTTGTGTGTGCCTTTGTCTATCTTGCTAATGTCATGCAGTGCTACCTCAGTGTCTGCAGCATGGTTGGTGGAAGTCTGCTGACCTTCAGTGGGGCACACTGCAAATGGCCTTGCTGGTCGACCTTGAGGAGCTTGTGGCTGACAGTGTTTCTTCATCTTCTTCACTCTCCTCTCCCTCTTCTTGGTCAACCACTGGCTGGGCAGGCTGAATTTCTTGTGTGAGAAATGAGGAAGGTTCAAGGGTGGAGTTCTGGTGAGAGGGCAGGAAAGCAAGGGGTGCATGCGAGAAGGAGGAAAACATATGAGGATACCAGTATTTTGTATCCTTTCAGCCCCTCCGCTGGCCAAGGGCTCAGCCATGCCCCTGCCAAGAATGGCCAGCACCGTCTCTTCCAAGGGGATGAGGTGAAGCTAGGAATGGGAGGTGTGCCTCGTGTTTGGTACAGATTGTTGGTAGGTGAGCGATTGTGGGGAGGGGAGTCGTGCATTGAGAAGTGTGTGAGGCTAGTGGCGCAGTTGGTAGGAGACAGCTTTTAAAAATGTATTGACTGACCTTGGTCACGGGTCTGAGGCCACGAAGCTTCTTTGGGCACTGGAGCCAGGTCATGGGGGCAACACTGCTGGCAGTGATGGCCTTGGTGATGTGCTCTCTGGAGAGCATCCTGGCCCCTGTGGGTAGAGCCCCTGCACAAAGCTCTGTGCAAGTCCTTGGGTGCCCCTTCCCAGGCTTCCTGAGCCATTTGTGTTAGTGCTGAAGCACTTTTCCCATTTTTTTAGGTGTGGAAGGGAATTCAGCTTTAGGATCTGAAAACTCCCATTTGGGACTAATTTTTAATGTTAATATTTGTCAGATGGCAGTTGAGCTTTAAAGGCTAAAAGGAACCTATTTTTACATGTTTTTTATTTTTCATTTCTCCCTGAGAGAGCAGACTCTTTCTCACTCTCACTCTCCCTGTTAACGGTGAGACTAACAGCGCTCACAGTTATTTATACACAAATCAGACGGAAACTTCTGGTGAGCGCAGATGCACAGTTGAATCTGAGACAGTTCCTCTTTAAGGGCCCAACATTGGCCATGACTTGCATCAATTTTTTTGGAGTAAGTTGTTTTTTCTGGCATAAGTTTAAAAAAATGCCATTTTCCCCCCAAAATTTGCACCAGAATAAGTCAGTTTGGTACGATTTTTTTTAGGTTGTTTTTTTTTCAAAAGGGGGCGTTCCCAGATACTTACGACAGTTTTGGCCATTTATGCCACGTTGGCCAGCAAAAATTTACTCCAAATCCACTTAGGTCAGCGTATGTGGCCAGCTCTGAAAAACCTTGCGGGCAATGAAGAAAAAGCAGCGCACATTCGATAGACATTAGGGCAGGGATAGGGGAGGGAAGGGATCTGGAGGGGACCTCAACAACCAAGCAGCAAACATTGCAAGGAAAAGCTCAAACAATTAAAATACTAATAAAAATGAAGTAAATCCTACCGGAGAAATGCGAGCTGCTGGCCGCGATGTCACCGGGGGAGGTGGGGGAGGGGGGGGGCGGGGGCGGGGTGATAGCCAGAGAGAGAGAGAGATATGCTGATATACAAAACACGGCCGGTGCGGGAGGCCACTCCGCCAGGGATAGGGTGCGGCGAGATCGGGCGTCCCTCCGGCATCGGGTCCTGCTCACAGCCCACAGGACCAGCTGGGAGGGCTGGAGCATGCGCACAGCCCTCACTGAGCATGCGTGCAGGTGCTGACAGTGCTTTCTGCGCTGGCCTGTTGCTCCGTCCCCTCCCCCCCTTCAGTCTCCACACCATGCCACGACTCCGGGGACTCCGAAGAGCGGCCAGGATGTGGCCCCTTTTTTCTGGCGCCCTTTCCAGCGCGCAAAGTCGGCACGCTTCAGGTCAGTACGCCGTAAAAACGGCTTGGGCAATGTTGGGCCCATAGAAACCGACACTGCTTTCTGAAATGGCAGCCTCGCTTTCAGAGTAGGTTGTTCTAGCTGCATTGACGCTACGGCCATGCTACATTGGGGCCTCCTGCCGTGTTAAATGCCACCTAGACGCATTGCGCAGTGAGTTTAGCACTGGGCTAATGTTAATTAGTCCCCAGCGCCAATTTTTCAGTCCTGCCAGTGCCACTATTTTTGGCGGCCGTTAACCCGCGGCCATGGAGGCACCGGCAGCTTTTGTGACTTTCACGAATTTCTCGGCCTAAGAGTTTTATTATTTCAGATAAGCTTCCTTTCACTGTTCTTTTCCCAAATGTACTGCAACATTTTTCTCCATTGAACTGTATCTGCATTTTCTATTTGTCCACCCACTCTGTAACCACCTTTTTTCTCGTACAATTTCCAACAGTCTTCCTCACAGTTTGCCACACCCCTAAATAAGTTTACCTCTTAACTGTGTATTTACCGTTTCTCATCTAAGTTCAACTCCATGTCCCTTGTCCTAGAGCTTGTGTTAAAATTGAATATCATTCTGAGATCTAGTTTATCAATTCCCTTGATGATCATAAATACTTCAATGTCATGATCTCTACACCACCTTATTCACCACACAAAGTTCCTTCGTTCAATTTAGTCTGTCCTCACCACTTAGGCACCCAATCCCATTTAGTTGCCTTTCTGAGAGCCTGCCTTTCAAAGAAATGTTTTTATTAGTTTTAAAAAGTGCTAATAAGTCAACCAATACAGAAAAAGAAAGAAATCTGATACCCTCACAGATCCCCTGAGTTTCCCTTACACAACCAGAGGGTCCAGGGTCTTCAAATTGAAAATCTATTGCTTAGAAGTACCTCACTTCTACTCAGCATCTTCCATAGATTAACTGACTGAGATGGGAAACTTAAACAGTTGACAGTATCATAGTGGATAATCCATGTCCTATTATTGGGAATACATAGGGTCTGATTTTCCTCCCCCCTTGCTCCACCATAAATTGGTTGGTGCATTTTACGACTTGGCCTCTGCTGAACACAACTTATTTTGCAGATTAGATCATTTAAATTGCCTGCCTCAGATTCAACACCCCTCCCAGTTAGGGAGCAGGAAGTTGTGTGCTGCCATGCTAGTGGGTCGAATTTTGCTGTGAAATTAATGGTGAGGCTAACAGCACTCACAGTTATTTATACACAAATTGGACGGAAACTTCTGGCAAGCACAGATGCACAGTTCAGTGCGAAAATCCGGATGTTGCTGTCCGAGGTGCGCTGCTCCCTGGTAAGCTGCATGAAAACAGCATCTCACCTTCTGGCTCCCCTTTCAAATGTATTGAACGGTGTAAGGTTCCTGTACCGATGTCATAGATATGGATTAAACTCACCACAGAAAGTTCGGGCTTGTCCATTTCAGTCTAAGTACCCTTTTAACAGCATGCTAAGTCTTAATTACTGCCAAACAACCTCTCTGGCATTGAAAATTAGCTTTTTTTCAAGTGTGGAGTCTCATTCCTTCAGCTTTTAATCATTGTTGGAGATTTTTATTAAAAAATGTTTACTTTTTCTTTCTGTCTCTTTTATCTCTGTCTCTTAATCCAATTTTTCCCTGTCTTTATTTTGCTTTCTGTACATGATCTGACACTGAATTCACGATTCTAACTTACAGTTCTTGGTTCAGACTCTGCGCAATTCATTAACGATTCTTCAATCTGATTGGTTAAGGAGATACACAGTTGCTTTCCCTGTTCACACAGATCCCATATGCCCTGTAGAGGGCGTTGCACCGTTTGGATGTCCCGCTGACAGCAACTTGCCATGCAAAACCCCATAGAAAGTCTATGGGCAAGTGCAAGTCCACAGAGAGCTGTGGAGGCTGGGTCACTGAATATATTTAAGGCAGAGATAGACAGATTTTTGAGCGATAAGGGAATAAAGGGTTATGGGGAGTGGGCAGGGAAGTGGAGCTGAGTCCATGATCAGATCAGCCATGATCTTATTAATTGGCGGAGCAAGCTCGAGGGGCCAGGTGGTCTACCCCTGCTCCTATTTCTTATGTTCTTATAAATAACTAGCACTGTTCGTTTGCTGCTTGCCACAAAATCAAACCAATGTTTTCATAGTGCATCAGTACAGTTTCACCTTTATATTTTATTATTCGACTAGACTTTTTTAGTTTTATTTTTGTTCATTTTTGCTGTCCTTTTGCACTATTGTCTGCCAAAACTGTTCACTATTCCAAGATCATTCTGGATTGCAAAGAGAGCCCCCAGCTACTATTCTCTACTGTTAACTGTCTCATTAAACCCCTCTCCCCTGTCTCCACCACACTCACCTCCAACAACAAGTGCGAGGAGCTGCCGATCAGCTGCCTCTGCCACTTCCCTTCTTTCCCCTAGTCCACCGGGCCAAACTTCCTCTGATGTCCCCCCCTGCCCTAGCCCTGAACTCGCATCTTTCTCCAGTTTCTCTCTGATCTCCCCTCTTGACCTCTCCATGCACATCTTGTCCATGAGACCCACTTCCTACTCCCTTGACCCTATTCCCACTAAACTGCTGACCACCCAACTTCCTTTTCTGACTCCCATGTTAGCTGACATTGTTAACGGTTCTCCCTCCTCAGGTACAGTCCCCCGATCCTTCAAATCTGCCGTCATCACCTCTCTCAAAAAACAACCCTTGACCCCACTGTGCTTGCAAGCTTACTGCCCCATCTCCAACCTCCCTTTCCTCTCCAAAGTCCTTGAACGTGTTGCCGCCGTCCAAATCCGTGCAAATCTTTTCCGGAACTCCACGTTTGAATCCCTTCAATCTGGTTTCCGCCCCTGCCACAGTACCAAAGCGGCTCTCCTCAAAGTCACTGTGACAAAGGTAAACCATCCCTCCTTGTCCTTCTCGACCTGTCTGCAGCCTTTGACACGGTTGACCACACCATCCTCCTCCAATGCCTCTCCACCATCGTCCAACTGGGTGAGACTACACTCGTTTGCTTCCATTCTTATCTATCTAATCATTGCCAGAAAATCACTTGCAATGGCTTCTCTTCCCACTCCTGCATCGTTACCTCTGGTGTCCCCCAAGGATCTATCCTGAATCCCTCCTATTTCTCATCTATATACTGCCCCTTGGCATCATTCGAAAACACGGGGTCAGTTTCCACATGTACGCTGACGATACCTAGCTCTACCTCACCACCACTTCTCTCGACCCCTCCACAGTCTCTAAACTGTCAGATTGCTTATCCGACATCCAGTACTGGATGAGCAGAAATTTTCTCCAATTCAATATTGGGAAGACCGAAGCCATTGTCTTTGGTCCCGGCCACAAACTGCGTTCCCTAGCCACCGACTCCATCCCTCTCCCTAGCATCTGTCTGAGGCTGAACCAGACTGTTCGCAACCTAGGTGTCATATTTGACCCTGAAATGAGCTTCAGGCCACATATCCATGGCATAACTAAAACCGCCTATTTCCACCTCTGTACCATTGCCTGTCTCCACCCCTGCCTCAGCTCATCTGCTGCTGAAACCCTCATCATGCTTTTGTTACACAAGATAAGACATAAGAACATAGGAAATAAGAGCAGGAGTAGGCCATTTGGCCCCTCTAGCCTGCTTCACCATTTAATAAGATCATGGCTGATCTGATCTTGGGCTCAGCTGTACTTCCCTGTCTGCTCCCCATAACCTTGTCTATCTCCACTTTAAATATATTCAATGACCCAGCCACCACAGCTCTCTGGGGCAGAGAATTCCACAGATTTACGACCCTCTGAGAGAAGACTTGACTAGACTTGACTGCTCCAATGCACCTCTGGCTGGCCTCCCACATTCTACCCTACATAAACTTGAGGTCATCTAAAACTCGGCAACCCGTGTCTTAACTCGCAACAAGTCCCGTTCACCATCACTCCTGTGCTCGCTGATCTACATTGGCTCCCAGTTAAGCAGCGCCTCGATTTCAAAATTCTCATCCTTGTTTACAAATCCCTCCATGGCCTCTCCCTATCCCTATAATCTCCTCCAGCCTCACAACCCCCCAAAGATATCTGCACTCCTCAAATTCTGCCCTCTTGAGCATCCCTGATTATAACTGCTCAACCATCGGTAGCCATGCCTTCAGCTGCCTAGGCCCTAAGCTCTGGAACTCCCTCCCCAAACCTCTCCGCCTCACTGCCTCTCTCTCCTCCTTTAAGACGTTCCTTAAAACCTACCTCTTTGACCAAGCTTTTGATCATCTGCCGTTATTTCTTATCTGGCTCGGTGTCAAAAAAATGTTTTGTCTTATAACACTCCTGTGAAGAGCCTTGGGACGTTTTACTATGTTAAAGGCGCTATATAAATACAAGTTGTTGTTGTTGAGAGTATCTGCTACCAGGCTTTCACTAGTGTATTTCTTTAACTAGCTACCAGGATGTCCACTGATGTAGCCCAGTTTAAGTCATCTTCTGAAATGTTCTCCCCTTGTTGGAAAGTATCTGGTATTTTCTCTGACTGCTGCCATGAACAAGAACACCATGGTCCAGCAATTGGAACAGCAATTTGCTGTGTCACTATCCCATTCTTCTCCACAGCAAGATCACACTCTTGCAAAAACAAACTAACATACCCACAGTACAAGGTATGTCAATGATTTCAGGAATAGGGCTGAATAGGCATGAGATTTAAGTTAGGGTATGGGGGATGGGAAGAAAGCAGCTTGTAGAAGGAGCCAATTTTAGTGAACAAATTCAAAACAGTGCTTTGTTCCAGCCCTAAATATAATGATGCAATTGAAGATTACGCACAATAATCAAGTGTTCTGTGATATGAATGTACCCACATTGCAACTTTCTCTATTTGCAAGGAGTGGAATTACAGAACTGTACAATGCTTGGAAAATGCTACCTATTATATTCTTTATAAATGTGCTACCCACTGCGACAAACACCAGTTGATGAATGTTGAGGGACTGTGGCGGTTACAGCTCAGCAGGCTTCTCCACTACCTCTAGTGTTTAATACTCTTGGGTAGAATGAACCATTAGCCCCCAAATCAATGGGTGAAAGTTGGGAGTGCTGCAGATTGGGTGTGCCAGCCTTTATTCACAACTCTCCTATCTGCACTCCTGATCACTACATGCTCGGAACAGATTCTCACAATGTAAGGGCTGTTGTCTTCGAGCATTTCATTTTTCCCATGTGATTTATTGTAATTACAGTCATTCGCTCTCGATTTAACCTGTGCAAAATGCTACTTATAAGGAGAGTGACAGATCCCTAAATAATCACTATTGATACTTTGCGGGGCTTAATAAGCTGTTTAGAGTTTTGTTTCTCCGGGGAATATTCTCTTGCCATATTAAATAATTACCAAAACATATTTAAAGTAACATACTTTTTGGGTGAGTTGAGCATGAAGTTAATACAAGCATTTTTAATTTTATTTCTGGCTGAAGCATTTAAAAATATTCTCAGATGAATTGACAAACAACTTTCCAGATTTCTCAGTACGCTTTCAGTGCAGTGCCTTCCACATGACTGTCCAGCTACACCAGTATCATCTGTGTCCATTGAATATTCCTACTTTTAAAAAATTATATTGTACACCTCTGCCAAACATGAGTGAGCTAGAGAAATACAGCACTATTGGCACCACTGCACCTGTTAGTTGGTCTATTGGAAGCAGAGTCTCAGGTTTTTCATTTACCAACAAAGATCAGCTGACATATAGCGACTGTGGTAAGGATTGTGGGTTGTGTTTCTTTAGCTTTGAGCTGAATCGCAGTCTAATATTTTTAACACAATTTCACCTGATTTTTTTGTTCCTTGCCTATTTTCTCCCTTTCCCACCTCTGCAGAACACCTTGTTGGTGTACACTTCCATAGATACCGGGTACCCTCTGGCACCCCACCTAAGTAGCCGTTGGTCACGTGCGGGTTTTGACAGCTAGTTATTAGCATGCAGCCAAGCCCGATACTGGCCACACCCAATGTCCACACATGCATTTCCAGCAGGTGTTGCTGCATAGTTTTCAGCAGCAGATTCTCTGGCTGATTTTTTTTCCTCCCTAATCCAGAGTAGGTGAAGACAATTGAGCTGAGCTAACTCAGCACAAACCAGGGAACGAATCTCAAATCTTCATGGGCTCAGCTACTCACTGGTTAAACCCTCTGAGCCACTGGGGACTTTCACCTCGATTGTTTATCAGTTAAGCTGCTTGAAGTGTAACATTTCTTAAATGGCTGCACAGTACACTAAATGAACTAATTAAAGTGTCAGGGCTTGACTTTTTAAAATGTATTTCCCCCCCACTCTGGATCCATGGCACTATGCATCACCACTTCAGGAAGAAAGAAGGCAAGTTACCTGCTCCCAAGCCTCTGTAAATCCCAGTATGTAATAGACCATGAGAGTTACCAGGGTAGATTGGCACTCCAGTTTTCATTTTATTTGTTTACTTCACTCCCACTTGTTAAATCTCTTGCATCTCCCTGACAGGCCCACTGAGATTGAGTAGTATATCTTGCAGTGTTTAACTCTTCTGATGCTTTTTATATGCAGTTACCGTATGTCATTGTCTTAGTTCTAATATTGTGGCTACTGTAATGTGTTTTTTTAGAAAACTATTAATATTATTATATAAAAGTAATTGTGACAATTACCAACATTGTTTGCACTTCCTATCTTTTTGTAAAATTTGTTGCAGCCAGCTAGACTTTCACTTCTGGACCGGGGGTTAAAATAGATCCCAGACCTATTTGATAAAAGTTCCCGCTGTCTGTTGGCTATAAAATCCAAGGTGGAGAGTTTGGAAAGTCTCAACTCAGTTCTTACTGGGCAATGTGGCCAAAGCCCCGAACACACCACTGGTTCTAAATTGACAAACTCACTAGAAAGGCCATGATTGCCTGGTGTGAGAATACCAGGGGTGAGTTTCGGAGGTTGCTGCATTGTTGAGGCAAAGTAGAGGAATCTTTACTTTTCATTTAACCAAATTATAACTGACTTATGAGTGCTTGATACTGAACACCAAAATGGAAATTGTTCTAATCCCTAGCACTAACATCCCTCACCTTGTTGAGCAATAAAATTCATTTTTGATAAAGTATATTATAATGTGTTCAAATATATTCAAAACATTCAATGAAGTATTTGAATTATTCTTCATGTAGACGTCTATGGCTCAGTGCTAGATACTTACCGTGGTGTGGTAATTACCTATATCGACCGGGGGGATCCCAATTCGATTCTGGTTTGTGCTGAGTTAGCTGATCTCAGTAAGGGTGGCAGGTGAGACGGTACAATTGGAGTCAGTGCCTCTGGGCTAAAGAAGGGAAAAATCTCCCATTGTTCTCACTCCCAGTTGCTCTCCAATGACCACTGCTTGGTATTTGAACGGTTTGCTGATACGTGGAACAGTGCCTCCGCCTTTGAGAGTACAGGGCTGAAAATTGTGAAGAAAAGATTGAACTTAAAATATTGACTGTACACTATTTAAATTAGTAACCAACTGAAATATGTCTAATATTCGTGTATTAAGGTAGAGTTTCTGCTATGGGCACAATTTGCAATCGGCGATCCGGACACAAATCGCCCAAAATTGAGCCGGTTTTGAGAATTTTTTTCCCAAGTTTCTGCTCAAACTTATTTGCATGTTGCTGAATGCAAAATCTGCAATGAACCAGCGCAATCGGGCAGCATTTTAAAATGTAATTTAAAAAAATATATTTTGCTTTAAAAATATTCCGTGATATAGTTAAGAGAAGTAACTTAATGCAGTTTTATTAATACAGCTGAAAATGGGTTTATCAGAAAAAATAAGCATTTTTAATCACATTATCAATCCACTACTTGAGTAACCCGATTTTAAATCACTGAAAATGACTTTAAAAATATAGAATAATTTGCCAATTATATTGGGGTACAGTAGTCAGTTCCTCAGTAAAAATTTTTAAATGATGTTCAAAAGCTTTTAAGACATGCCTATCAGTGTCCTTGCACCCAAAAGAACCAGCTTAAATTTTAGAGCCTCTTTGAAGGCCTGCAAATGAGCACAATTAGCTGAAATTTCCAATGGTGATTATTTTGATCGGGGTTCTGGCCATTTTGTGGGCCGGGCCATCTTCTAGCACGATGTTTTCTAATCTAATGCAAAAGATCGCATTAACACGATGTGCACTGAACGTAATTTGCGCTTAAAATTCTGCGATCTTTTGCACGTGTTGCGCCAATTTCGGGCACATTGAACCGAATAAACCACCGCAACTGAGCGGAAACTCTACCCCGTAATGTCAGTGCAGATTATTAGCGGACTTTTATCTATAGGATAAGGAGTAAAATCCAGTCGAGACTATTCGAATTAAAGTTTCCTCTGTCTGCTAGCTGTAAGGATGTCGAAAATTATTTTGGCAGTTACTACTGAGTTTCTATTGTACAAAATAATTCCTTACTACCAACAATTACATTCATACTGAGTGTTTTTATTGACATGTTTAATATTTGCAATGTTGCTTTTTTGTTTAAGTTTGAGTCAAAGAAATAAGGAAGAAGTGTATATTTAAAGTTAAGAAATTTGGCAGCTCTGATACAGATGGGCTTTTGTGTGCCTATGAAAGACTATGATTTGTATTGTAATTATGCAAAATAAACGTATTTATGATGAGTGTAATAAATTGTATTGCTATCATATCAAACAGATTTGTCCTTTGCTGTTTATTTTCACAATCATTAGCACTGTGTACAGGAAACAAACGAAACAGTAAATAAGGTAAATTAATATTTAAAATAAAAGGCCTTGAGTCTCTAAAACTGGCTGTAAAATGAGTTCAAAGAACATGTTTTTTAAAAAAAAAGAGAGGCAGAGAATATATGCAATAATGTGTCACATTTTTTTTTCACTAAGCCGCATGCTTCTGAGTATGCAGACAAAGGAGATCTGAGAGTTATCACTTATTCTGGGTAGTGTTCTCATGCATTCATGCTTCCCTATCGCCGCTCTGGTCCTGATGCCACCTGTTATGTGCTTTCTTGTCCTGGAAATGAAAGGGTGGTGATTGTGAATGAGTATATTACAGGTGCGTTTGTGTGTGTGTGATGCCGCACGTGGTTGAAGAGGTGAGATATATCTTAGGTGTTAGTAGTGCCTATGAAGAATGCAATAGTGTGAGGTGTGCCAATGTCAGTGTATAGTTAGATGGTGGATGAAGTGTTTTCATAGAATCATAGACATTTACAGCAAGGAAGGAGGCCATTTCAACCTATTATGTCCATGCCGGCCAACAGCGGCGGGCCTTCACTCCTCCAGCGGTGATCGAGCCTCTCCTCGATGACGGCTGGACCTCCTCCTTCAGCGACGACAGGAGCTCTCCTTCGCCTCCTCCAGTATGTGGTGAACATCATGGCTGTGACTCCCTGACCTCCCACTCTGAACTCCAGTGGGCCACTGACCCTCCCAATGCCTACCCCCAGCCAAGCCTCAGACCACCTACCATCAAGGGCGCTACTCAGCACCGAGCCTGCGGCCAACATCTCGCCGTAAGCAATTAGGCCCATATAGCAGTGCCTGGTCTCCAGTCGTCTTGGATGCCCTTGCCACTGGATCAAGACCTTGCTCAGCTAAGCCCGTGTGGTAGCTGGTGTGCAACAGCCACCCCACGTTAAAAGAACTCACGCACAGGCATCTTCCACTCCTCCAACATGAAATTCGGGACCTGGAACGTAAGAACCCTCATGGACAACCCCAACAGCAACAGGCCGGAACGACGCACCACCATAGTTGCCCGGGAACTTAGACGCTTTGATATCGACATCGCTGCCTTAAGCGAGGAAAGGACAGAGACAGTGGTTCTCGTATTGGACTGTACAGCCACCTAAGAATTCATGTTAAGAGTGGAAACAAGTCTTCCTCGATTCCGAGCGACTGCCTATGATGCTGATTCTGATTCAAATATAATTTTCAGCACTGAACAATTTTATTTATTTTACTCTTACCTGTCTTCTGGCCTTCCCCATGAAGCATCAGCTAGGAGGCTAGGCAGGTAACGGGTTCCCTGAGGCTTCTGTCAAAGGCACTTTATAACAAACCACTAGGAGGTGCCTAAGTACAGCCTGGGATAACTATTGATTCCACCGATCAATTCTTGTGGAAAAGTACCTAGATTCTTTTCTGCGCTTCTCCAAGAGGGGATCATACTGGAATTCCAGTACACTGCATCACTGTGGCACTGATCCTTCTGAACATTTTTAGAGACATGCTACAATTTGGTACTAAAAACAAGGGTGGGGAATCTCTGGGTTGAGTTGGGCACATCTTGGGTAGGCCTGGAATTTGGAACAGAACCCAGATTCACTGGAATTTAGTCCGATTTCCACTCCATCCTAAATTCCATTGGGGGTGAGCAGATGAGTCTTCCATCCTGCCCCCCACACCCCCACCCCCCTTACATTTGGCAGAGACTTTGGGGACATGTCTGGGGTGTTCATGGGCTACCCCAGCAATTCTACCCAGTGCATCATCCAATAGTTCCAGTGGGACCTGTGCCTTCTGGGAGCTGGTGTTGGTCCTATACTGGGTTATAGGAAGGTCCCATAACTAGCAACAAGGAAAATAGCTGATCCCAGAGAGAATTGATTACTTTTCAAATCCTTAGGAACATTGAAAAAAAATTATGAGTCTTTTTTCAGTCCTTCCTTGCCCTATTGAAGTAGCAAGTTGCCTGCTCAAAGGAGTATGCAGACCTTTTATGCCTCTACAGGCATGGGCTGCCCACTCTAACTGAAAATGTCCCCATCCGCACGAAAATGTCCCCATCCCTGAAAAGTCAGTGGCCAGAGGTTTCACACGGCCTCACTTTTACTGATAATCTGATGGGTTAATGCACTATTTGGTATGGTATTAAGCCATACAGACTAGGAGGTTTTCAGATTTGATTCCTCAGCAGTTCAGTCCTGGAAGCAGTTCAGACATTACAATTGGTAGCAGTGTGACAGCTGTGGAAAGGGGAAAATCATCCAGGATTCCTGTTCCTGCATGCTATCCTTGCAATGCAGGAAAATTTGCATTTGTGGATGTTAGGTAAAGGCAAGTTCAAGCTCAACAATGAAGCCCTCCATAATCCAATAGCCTGCCGTCATTCACTCTCCAGGATCACAAATGAAGAATTGTCACTTGAATGAGGTACTCAAGGGTTGCAGTTGCTGGTATCCATGGAACTATGGCCCCAAGTTTCCACACGCGGCGAAAAAGGCGTCCCTCAGAGCTGGGCGCCTGTTTTTCGCGCCGAGAACGGCGCCGGAAAAAAACTGCGGTATTCTCGAGCTCCTTGGAGCTCGATGTCTGCTTGGCGCGGCACACAGGGGGCGGAGCCTACCACTCGCGCCGATTTTGTAAGTAGGAGGGGGCGGGTACAATTGAAATGAGGCTTCTTGGTGCCGGCAACCCTGCGCGTGCGCGTTGGAGCGTTCGCGTACGCGCAGTCTGAAGTAAACATTGGCACTCGGCCATTTTTAAAAGTGCTGCAGAAAAAGTGAAGATTTGTTTCTTGGACCCCTGCAAAGGCTTGTATTTTAATTTTCTTGATATTTCTGTGTGTGAGGGAGTGCTTTTAGCAGCACTGCTGAATAAATCACCTGCTGAAATCAGTGAGTTCAGCTTTTCACTGCTAAACTTGCAGAACCGGTGCCTGCAAATTAAGGACTGTGTGTTTGGAGAAATAAAAGTGCCAAATCAACTTTGCAATGGATCAACTTCCACCAAGAACAAAGAATTTCTTGCATGAGGAAGCAAACCATTGCATAATATGTGGTGCACCCATTCTGCAAATTTAAATATAAAGATGTCGATGTGGCTGCCTCTCCCTGTCCAAATGGCCTCAGTCAGTCTCCCTCACAGCTCCAAGACTGCTGCTGTTCTTTCTTCGGCTCCCGACCAGCCACTGACGCCGCTGCAATCCCATGGCCGAATGGCCTCACGTCCGCTCCTGATTCTTCGGCTGCCTTCGAGCCACTGACGCCGTCCCATAAGCGTGGCCGAACGGCCTAAAGAATTTTAAATCTGCAGCTGCATGTGTCCTGTGTTCATTCTTCGGCTCCCGACCAGCCACTGACGCTGCTGCAATCCCATGGCCGAATGGCCTCAAGTCCGTCCGGGTGCTGCATCTTCGCGGGGAATTAAGGCCTGCCTCAAGCACAGCAGCTCAGCTCGAAGGCTGCTTGCTGCCTGCCGTGCCGTCGAGACACTGACGCCACACCGCTGCGTGAAAGGCCTGCCTGAAGCACTTTCACACAGGTAGGAACATGGTTTATTTAATCTTTTCTTTGCTTATAAATTTTTATTCAGGTTGGATTTATTTGTATAATATTTGTATAAGTATAACTAAGGATTGATTGTAGAATTTAATGACTTCCCTTCCCCCCCCCCGCCTCGTTCCCTACGCCTAATTTGTAACCTGCGCCTGATTTTTGAAAGTGTAGACAAGGTTTTTTCAAGCGTACAAAAATCTTCACTTACTCCATTCTAAGTTAGTTTGGAGTACGTTTTCACTGTGGAAACTTTCAAATCAGGCGTCAGTGGCCGAACACGCCCCCTTTTGAAAAAAAAATTCTGTTCCAAGGTGAAACTGTTCTACCTGACTAGAACTGCAGAAAACTAAATGTGGAGAATTCCGATTTCTAAGATACTCCGTTCTCCACCAGTTGCTCCTAAAAATCAGGAGCAAATCATGTGGAAACTTGGGGCCTATATCTGTTATTAGAGTTAATCTCAGTAAAATAGTAAAGCGTTGATCGCATTTCTTGAGTCAGACTATATGCATAATTATTCACTGCTCCGAGTGGAGATTTCAACAGGTTTAGAAAGCACACTCGTGGTGGAAGCAGAAAATTGTATAGTAGTGAAATTTAACAGAATGGGGACGATTAATGGGAAGTGTCACAATAGGTTGACAACAATTCTGAAAGCCTTTAGAAAGGTTTTAAATGCATCACAACCCATTAACAACCTTTGTCGAGGCTGAAGGGGCAGTGGACTGACAAAAATGAAGGGAAAGGGAGCCTTGGATACAAGCACGAGCTGTAGACAATGACAGAGCTTTCCACCACCCAAAGCATGTTAGATTGCTGCTGAAATGGTGATGCTGCATGAGGTGGTTGCAAAGAGAATTGCTGTCTTTTCCATTCCCTTAGCTCAGAATTACAACACGGCAGCAAACCAGTGGAGGCAGCTGACGAGTACTGTCACTGGCTGTGCCAGGGCTATGGTCCATGTTAGCAGGTTCCCGACAGCAGATGGTATAGCTCTGATACAGTGATCGTGACCATCTTTAAAAAAGGGGACAAGTCCGACTGCGACAACTATAGAGAAATCTCCCTGTTATCAGCCACTGGGAATGTTGTCGCTAGATTCCTCCTCAACCGTCTTCTCCCTGTGGCCGAGGAGCTCCTCCCGGAGTCACAGTGCGGATTTCGTCCCCTTCGGGGCACAACGGACATGATTTTTGCAGCGTGACAGCTGCAGGAAAAATGCAGGGAACAGCGCCAGCCCTTATACATGGCCTTCTTCGACCTTACAAAGGTCTTTGACACTGTCAACCGCGAGGGTCTATTGAGCATCCTCCTCCATTTTGGATGCCCCCAAAAGTTCGTCAATATCCTCCGCCTGCTCCACGATGACATGCAGGCCGTGATCCTTACCAACGGATCCATTACAGACCCAATCCATGTCCGGACCGGGGTCAAACAGGGCTGCACCATCACCCCAACACTCTTCTCAATCTTCCTTGCTGCCATGCTCCACCTCACAGTCAACAAGCTCCCCCCTGGAGTGGAACTAAACTACAGAACCAGTGGAAACCTGTTCAACCTTCGCTGTCTCCAGGCCAGGTCGAAGACTACCCCAACCTCTGTTGTCGAGCTACAGTACATACAGAGGCTGAACTCCAGGACGTAGTTGACGTGTTTACTGAGGTGTACGAAAGCATAGGCCTTATGCTAAACACCCGTAAGATAAAGGTTCTCCACCAGCCTGTCCTCGCCGCACAGCACTGCCCCCCAGTCATCAAGATCCACGGCATGGCTACCTGGACAATTTGGACCATTTCACATACCTCGGGAGTCTCTTATCAACAAGAGCAGGCATCGACGACGAGCTCCAGTGCAGCCTTCGGCCACCTAAGGAAGAGTGTTCGAAGAACAGACCCACAAAACTACCACCAAGCTCATGGTCTACAGGGCTGTAGTAATACCCGTCCCCTGTATGGCTCAGAGACATGGACCATGTACAGTGAACACCTCAAGTCGCTGGAGAAATACCACCAACGATGTCTCCGCAAGATCCTACAAATCCCCTGAGAGGACAGATGCATGAACATTAGCATCCTCGACTAGGCCAACATCCCCAGCATTGAAGCACTGACCACACTCGATCAGCTCCGCTGGGCAGGCCACATTGTCTGCATGCCAGACACGAGACTCCCAAAGCAAGCACCCTACTCGGAACTCCTTCACGGCAAACGAGCCAAAGATGGGCAGAGGAAACGTTACAAAGACACTCTCAAAGTCTCCTTGATAAAGTGCAACATCCCCACTGACACCTGGGAGTCTCTGGCCAAAGACCGCCCTAAGTGGAGGAAGTGCATCCGGGAGGGCACTGAGCACCTCGAGTCTCATCGCCGAGAGCACAGAAATCAAGCGCAGGCAGCGGAAAGAGCGTGCGGCAAATCTGTCCCACCCTCCCTTACCCTCAACAACTATCTGTCCTACCTGTGACAGGGACTGTGGCTCTCATATTGGATTGTTCAGCCACCTAAGGACTCATTTTAAGAGTGGAAGCAAGTCTTCCTCGATTCCGAGGGACTGCCTATGAATGATAGCTCTGTATCTGTTGACCCAGACCCTATGAAAGCTGTTCCCCATAATTGTTGTCCGGTAGCTGCAACAATGCCTGCAGCTATGGTTAGTGACAATTTGAGAGGGGGAAGGGATTGGAGGGAAGAGTTCCTTTGTGAAGTGAGAGGGAGGATGGGTGCATGCCCCTGTAACTTAGGATAGAGCTAGAGGAAGAGGATGATTCTATGAACGGAGCAGCAAAACCCTTCGGACAAATCCCTCAAATCAGCTGTTGCTGCAAGAATTCATGGTTCAACAACTGATCTGCTGCCTTGGGATAAGAAATCTATGTATTTGCATCTACTTGGCTATATTTCTCCTTGCAGGGCTCTGCCTCTGCTTTTTAATGAACAGAGCGAAATCAGCCTCTTTTTGTTACTCTGACCCTGCAAGAAAGTCTTCATCCTGCGACTCCCCACAATGGCACAAACCAAGATCAGGAATGTTCTGTATACCATATCTGGTGTTATATCCCACCATTCCTTGGCACAGCATTAAAATCTGTATTTTAATTACTTACCCATATTAACTAATAAGAAAGCAAAATACTGCAGATAAAAACAGAAAATGCTGGAAATCTCAGCAGGTCAGGCAGCATCTGTGGAGAGAAAGCAGAGTTAACGTTTCGGGTCGATGACCCTTCGTCAGAACTGGAGAGTGTTCGGACAGCGTCGAGGAGATGCATGGAGAGGCAGTCAGGACTTTGTTGAAAGGCCTATAAAAGGCACAGCAGGGAGTCCAGGGCCTAGCATCGAGGAGGTGCGTGGAGAGGCAGTCGGTACTTGGGTGAGAGGCCTATAAAAGGCACAGCAGGTAGTCCGGGGCCCAGCGTCAAGAAGGTGCGTGGAGAGGCAGTCGGGACTTCGGTGAGAGGCCTATAAAAGGCACAGCAGGGAACCCGGGGCCCAACATTGAGGAGGTTCGTGGAGAGGCAGTCGGGACTTCGGTGAGAGGCCCATAAAAGGCACAGCAGGGAGTTCGGGGCCCAGCGTTGAGGAGGTGCGTGGAGAGGCGTGGCTTGTACAGCTACAGGGAGAAGGCAAAAAAGAAGTAGAAAGAAATAGAAAGGTGGCATCACAGCCAAGGGGATAAGTGATTGGCTGGTGATTGGTGAGTAGTTTTTCTTTTTTCTCTTCGATAACAGTGAGTAACTTTTAGCATTGTTGTTGCCAATTTAAGTGTATCTAAGGGTTAAGTCATGGCAGGAGAGCTCGGTCACGTGTTATGCTCCTCCTGTACCATGTGGGAACTCAGGGACACTTCCGGTGTCCCTGACAACTACGTGTGCGGGAAGTGTATCTGCCTTCAGCTCCTGACGGTCCGCGTTGCGGAATTGGAGCTGAGGGTGGATTCACTCTGGAGCATCCACGATGCTGAGAATGACGTGAATAGCATGTTTAGCGAATTGGTCTTACCGCAGGTGAAGGGTCCACAGCCAGATAGGGAATGGAAGACCAGCAGGAAAAGCAGTGCAAGGAAGGTAGTGCAGGGGTCCCCTGCAGCCAACCCCTGCAAAACAGATACACTGCTTTGAGTACTGTTGAGGGGGATGACTCATCAGGGGAGGGCAGCAGCAGCCAAGTTCATGGCACCGTGGCTGGCTCTGCTGCACAGGAGGGCAGGAAAAAGAGTGGGAGAGCGATAGTGATAGGGGATTCAATAGTAAGGGGAATAGATAGGCATTTCTGCGGCCGCAACCGAGACTCCAGGATGGTATGTTGCCTCCCTGGTGCAAGGGTCAAGGATGTCTCGGAGCGGGTGCAGGACATTCTGAAAAGGGAGGGTGAACAGCCAGTTGTCATGGTGCACATTGGTACCAACGATACAGGTAAAAAAAGGGATGAGGTCCTACGAGAAGAATTTAAGGAGCTAGGAGCTAAATTAAAACGTAGGACCTCAAAAGTAGTAATCTCGGGATTGCTACCAGTGCCACGTGCTAGTCAGAGTAGGAATCGCAGGATAGCTCAGATGAATACGTGGCTTGAGCAGTGGTGCAGCAGGGAGGGATTCAAATTCCTGGGGCATTGGAACCGGTTCTGGGGGAGGTGGGACCAGTACAAACCGGACGGTCTGCACCTGGGCAGGACCGGAACCAATGTCCTAGCGGGAGTGTTTGCTAGTGCTGTTGGGGAGGAGTTAAACTAATATGGCAGGGGGATGGGAACCAATGCAGGGAGACACAGGGATACAAAAAGGAGACAAAAGCAAAAGACAGAAAGGAGATGAGTAAAAGTGGAGGGCAAAGAAACCCAAGGCAATAAACAAAAAGGGCCACTGTACAGCAAAATTTTAAAGGGTCAAATTGTAATAAAAAGGCAAGCATGAAAGCTCGGTGCCTAAATGCGAGGAGGATTCGGAACCCAGGACAGGGCTCTGAACTAGTTAGAGTGGGTGAGAGCTCAGATGAACAGGACCCCAAGAAAGAATGCAAAAGGCAGGAGGCAACAGAGCAGAGTAGCATTGGGGTAAGTGTAAACCACAAGATGATAGGAAGGGACAATATGTGTGAATATAAAGGGGCTGCAGAAGGGGTCAAAACTAAAAATCATGGTTTAAAAACTAGTATTAAAACACTCTACCTAAACGCACGCAGCATTCGAAATAAAGTAAATGAGTTGACGGCACAAATCATTACAAATGGGTATGATTTGGTGGCCATTACAGAAACGTGGTTGCAGGGTGGCCAAGACTGGGAATTAAACATACAGGGGTATCTGACAATTCGGAAGGATAGACAAGAAGGGAAAGGAGGTGGGGTAGCTCTGTTAATAAAGGATGATATCAGGGCAGTTGTGAGAGATGATATTGGCTCTAATGAACAAAATGTTGAATCATTGTGGGTGGAGATTAGAGATAGTAAGGGGAAAAAGTCACCGGTGGGCGTAGTTTATAGGCCCCCAAATAATAACATCACGGTGGGGCGGACAATAATCAAGGGAATAATGGAGGCATGTGAAAAAGGAACGGCAGTAATCATGGGGGATTTTAACCTACATATCGATTGGTCAAATCAAATCGCACGGGGTAGCCTTGAGGAGGAATTCATAGAATGCATACAGGATTGTTTCTTAGAACAGTATGTTACAGAACCAACAAGGGAGCAAGCTATCTTAGATCTGGTCCTGTGTAATGAGACAGGAATAATAAACGATCTCCTAGTAAAAGATCCTCTCGGAATGAGTGATCACAGTATGGTTGAGTTTGTAATACAGATTGAGGGTGAGGAAGTAGTATCTCAAATGAGGGTACTATGCTTAAACAAAGGGGACTACAGTGGGATGAGGGCAGAGTTGGCTAAAGTAGACTGGGAACACAGACTAAACGGTGGCACAATTGAGGAACAGTGGAGGACTTTTAAGGAGCTCTTTCATAGTGCTCAACAAAAATATATTCCAGTGAAAAAGAAGGGCGGTAAGAGAAGGGATAACCAACCGTGGACAACCAAGGAAATAAAGGAGAGTATCAAATTAAAAACCAATGCGTATAAGGTGGCCAAGGTTAGTGGGAAAATAGAAGATTGGGAAAATTTTAAACGACAGCAAAGAATGACGAAAAAAGCAATAAAGAAAGGAAAGATAGATTACGAAAGTAAACTTGCGCAAAACATAAAAACAGATAGTAAAAGCTTTTACCGATATATAAAACGGAAAAGAGTGACTAAAGTAAATGTTGGTCCCGTAGAAGATGAGAAGGGGGATTTAATAATGGGAAATGGCTGAGACCTTCAACAATTATTTTGTTTCGGTCTTCACAGTGGAAGACACAAAAACCATGCCAAAAATTGCTGGTCAAGGAATGTGGGAAGGGAGGACCTTGAGATAATCACTATCACTAGGGAGGTAGTGCTGGACAGGCTAATGGGACTCAAGGTAGACAAGTCCCTTGGTCCTGATCAAATGCATCCCAGGGTATTATAAGAGATGGCGGAAGTTATAGCAGATGCATTCGTTATAATCTACCAAAATTCTTTGGACTCTGGGGAGGTACCAGCGGATTGGAAAGCAGCTAATGTAACGCCTCTGTTTAAAAAAGGGGGCAGACAAAAGGCAGGTAACTATAGGCCGGATAGTCTAACATCTGTAGTGGGGAAAATGCTTGAAGCTATCATTAAGGAAGATATTGCGGGACATCTAGATAGGAATAGTGCAATCAAGCAGATGCAACATGGATTCATGAAGGGGAAATCATGTTTAATTAATTTACTGGAATTCTTTGAGGATATAACGAGCATGATGGATAGAGGTGTACCGATGGATGTGGTGTATTTAGATTTCCAAAAGGCATTCGATAAGGTGCCACACAAAAGGTTACTGCAGAAGATAAAGGTACGCGGAGTCAGAGGAAATATATTAGCATGGATCGAGAATTGGCTGGCTAACAGAAAGCAGAGAGTTGGGATAAATGGGTCCTTTTCGGGTTGGAAATCGGTGGTTAGTGGTGTGCCACAGGGATCAGTGCTGGGACCACAACTGTTTACAATATACATAGATGACCTGGAAGAGGGGACAGAGTGAAGTGTAACAAAATTTGCAGATGACACAAAGATTAGTGGGAAAGCAGGTTGTGTAGAGGACACAGAGAGGCTGCAAAGAGATTTAGATAGGTTAAGCGAATGGGCTAAGGTTTGGCAGAAGGAATACAATGTCGGAAAATGTGAGATCATCCACCTTGGGAAAAAAAAACAGTAAAAGGGAATATTATTTGAATGGGGAGCAATTACAACATGCTGCGGTGCAGAGGGGCCTGGGGGTCCTTGTGCATGAATCCCAAAAAGTTAGTTTGCAGGTGCAGCAGGTAATCAGGAAGGCGAATGGAATGTTGGCCTTCATTGCGAGAGGGATGGAGTACAAAAGCAGGGAGGTTCTGCTGCAACTGTACAGGGTATTGGTGAGGCCGCACCTGGAGTATTGCGTGCAGTTTTGGTCACCTTACTTAAGGAAGGATATACTAGCTTTGGAGGGGGTACAGAGATGATTCACTAGACTGATTCCAGAGATGAGGGTGTTACCTTATGATGATAGATTGAGTAGACTGGGTCTTTACTCGTTGGAGTTCAGAAGGATGAGGGGTGATCTTATAGAAACATTTAAAATAATGAAAGGGATAGACAAGATAGAGTCAGTTGTTTCCACTGGTCGGGGAGACTAGAACTAGGGGGCACAGCCTCAAAATACGGGGGAGCCAATTTAAAACCGAGTTGAGAAGGAATTTCTTCTCCCAGAGGGTTGTGAATCTGTGGAATTCTCTGCCCAAGGAAGCAGTTGAGGCTAGCTCATTGAATGTATTCAAATCACAGATAGATAGATTTTTAACCAATAAGGGAATTAAGGGTTACGGGGAGCGGGCGGGTAAGTGGAGCTGAGTCCACGGCCAGATCAGCCGTGATCTTGTTGATTGGCAGAGCAGGCTCGAGGGGCTAGATGGCCTACTCCTGTTCCTAATTCTTATGTTCTTATGTTCTTATGTAAAGAACAGATTCTTAATAAGCACTGAAAGGGGGAGGGGAAGAAAAAACAAAAGGGAAGGCCTGTGATAGGGTGGAAGACAGGAGAGATTAGAGAGACAAAAGGGATGATGGGCCAAATGAAATGGTCATGCCAGGAGTTAGAAAAACATTAGTCAAGATAGGGTGTGAATGGCGGGATAATTACCAGCTGCCATTCGAGACAAGGAGAAAAAAAGAAACAGGCTCGGTGGAGGGTGGGGGGAGGGAAAAGAGCCAAAGATCGGCAGTGGTTACGCTCTGAAATTGTTGAACTCGATGTTGAGTCCAGAAGGCTGTAAAGTGCCTAAGCAAAAGATGAGGTGCTATTCCTCGAGCTTGCGTTGAAACAGTGTAGGAGACCGAGGACAGAGAGGTCAGAGTGGGACTGGAGTGGAGAATTACAATGACAGGCAACCAGAAGCTCAGGGTCACACTTGTGGACTGAATGGAGGTGCTCCGCAAAGCGGTCACCCAATCTACACTTGGTTTCCCCAATGTAGAGGGGACCACGTCGTCAGCAGCGAATACAGTATACTAAATTGAAAGAAATACAAATAAATTGCTATTTCATCTGGAAGGAGTATTTGGGGCCCTGGGTAGTGGGAAGGGAGGAGGTAAAAGGGCAGGTGCTGCATCTCCTGCGCTTGCACGGAAATATGCCGTGAGAAGAGTAAGGGGTGTTAGAGGTGACTGCAGAATGGACCAGGGTGTCGCAGAGGGAGTGGTCCCTTCGGAATGCTGAGAGGGGAGGGGAGGGGAAGATGTGATTGGTGGTGGGATCACGCTGGAGGTGGCAGAAATAGCGGAGGATGATCTGTTGAACGTGGAGGCTGGTGTGGTAAAAGGTGAGGACAAGGGGAACTCTGTCATGGTTCTAAGAGGGAGGGGAAGGGGGTGAGGACAGAGGTGCGGGAAATAGAATGGACATGGTCAAGGGCCATGTTAACCACGATGGAGGGGAATCCTCTGTTGAGGAAAAAGGAAGACATGTCAGAGGCACGAGTGTGAAAGGTGGCGTCGCCTGGGATGCTGAAATGTGAAATAAAAACAGAAAATGCTGGACATCTCCGTGGGTCAGGCAGCATCTGTGGAGATAAAAACAGAGTTAACGTTTTAGGTCGATGACCCTTCGTCAGAACTGGCGAATGTTCGAAAAGAACACATTCTTCACAAGCACTGAAAGGGGGAGGGGAAGAAAGAACAAAAGTGAAGGTCTGTGATATGCTGAAAAGGAGACAGTTGGGGCCAGGAGACTGTTAAAGTGACGGAGGGCGTCGGTGGAGTCGCGGATATAGGTGGGAAGAGAGTGGCCAAGGGGAGCAAAAATAGAGTCGAGATAGGAAGAAATAAGTTCTGTGGGGCAAGAACAGGCTGAACCGAGGCATTCCTGTTTGTGGACCTTCGGAAGGAGGTAGAAGCGGGCTCTGCGGGGTTGGGAACTATGAGGTTAGTGGGTGTGGGGGGAAGATCTCCAGAGGAGGTGAGGTCTGGGATATGATGGCTTGATGTTCAGTAGTGGGGTCATGTTCCAGAGTGAGGTAGGAGGAAGTGTCAGAGAGTTGGCGATCAGCCTCTACAAGGTAGAGGTTAGTTTGCCAAATAACAACAGTGCCACCCTTGTCAGCAGGTTTGATGACAAGGTTGGGGTTGGATCTGATCGAGTGGAGTGCTGCAAGTTCAGAAGGAGGTAGGTTGGAGTGAGTGAGGGGAGCAGATAAATTGAAACGGCCGATGTCCCGTCAGCAGTTTGCAATGAAAAGGTCTAGAGAGGGTAAGAGGCCAGAGGGAGAGGTCCAGGTAGAGCGAGAATTCTGAAAATGGGAGAAAGGGTCAGCTGTACGGGGGGAAGACCCCTGGCTAAAGGAGTGGGCACAGAGGCGAAGGCGGCAGAAAAAGAGCTCAACATTGTGCTGAGCTCAAAATTCATTGAGGTGAGGTTTTGAAGCTCGGGCCTTTGCTGAGGACTGATCATTCGGGGTCAGAGAGGGGAAGGTCAGAGGTGATAGTGAAAACACGGCGGGGATGAGATTGGAAGAAGGGACGGGATCAGAGAGAAGTGAAGGGGAAGAAGGTTCTGGAGGGGCGCTGGTGTCCAAGAGTTGTTGCAGTTTACGATCCTTGACACCTGAAAGGAAGGAAAAAAGTTTTTGGTTAATGCGCCGGATGAGGCGAAGGATGAAATGGAACTGTGGATCAGGACAGCTGAGAGATAGAGTGAGTCGATGCTGCTGAAGAGAGAGGTCGAGAGCATGCATGTGCCGGCACATAGCGTTGAGTGTGGATCCCAGGATGCGGCGAGAGCAGTGGTTTGAGGAACGTTGAATAGCTCAGAGATATCTGTATTACTGGGTGGATCCAAAACATGAATGGTGAAATTCCAGTTGGAATCCACGTGGATTAAGTCTGAGGCGGAGACAGTTCCTGAGGAAATGGATGTGGCTGTGAAAGCCAGTCTTGGCAGATACTTGATCTAATAGGACCTTTGTGAGGAGAAAAAGCAAACAGTCAAAAGGAAAGATTTAATACAAAGCTAAGAAGGACCATACGTTGAACTATATTTCATTGTAGAAAAACATGACTGCCAGTGCATGATGCTCAGTAAAGAATACTTCAGTTTCTTCCATTGGGCTCTAATTTTTTTCTGCTTGTAGGTTTCATCTCATGGGACTGTAACACGGCAGTGGGATATGTGTAACAGATCTGGTAGCATTTCTCTCCCTGACGTAATTGGGAAAAGATAGCTTAGGTCTTATTATGGAAATGAAAAGAAATACAAGAGCAGCGAAGGAAAATCTACTTTTCACCAAGGAACAAATCAAATAGCTTAATGTTTGTCTGTCTAGGATGCACATTAATACACCAAAATGCTTTTAAACAGATTTTTAATAAAATAGGTTATAGCATACTCTCTTCACACGTTACTACAAATTTCTGCAGCATCCTTAAAGATTTTTGAATCTAATCCTGTAAATGTTGCATATTTTGGGCTCATAAAATCCATGAGGATCATATAATATTGTAAAATCCTATTGCTTTATTTGTGGGAAGAGTATATGCTGGGGTTTCGATGTGGATATTTGTTTAAAATAGAGGTACGATGATGTAAGCAGCTGTAGTAAAGTAACTGAATATCTACTCCAGTTTTTACAAGTACCCTGTGTCATGCCACACAGTCTGCAATGGTTAAAGCGGGCTGGAAGTTGGAACATGTCCAGTGTGCTATTTCAGTTCTTAATTAACTCTTCGGGTACTTTATAGTACTGCTTGTTGTTCTTTACCAGTCTCACTGCCTGGCGCAGATTGCCACTCTGAGTAATGGCAGCTTTACTTTAATTCACACCTTTTCAGCTCTCCTGGCTGAGTCTCACAGTTGACTGTTCACATCCCTCCCTCGGGCATTTCCCCAACCTATTGCCATTTCACGCTACTGGCAGACTCACCAGATTTTCCATCCATTCATCTTAAGGGACGGAAAGTTGTGGGGAACATGTGCTGAAATTCCTGATGTACACTCCCAGCCCAGAGCTTCACCTGCCTGAAGAGCAAATATGTAAAATTAGTCCTAGTGAGTTTTTCAGCGGACTGAAAGGCTGGTTGAGTAAAATCCTGGGAAAATCACTGAGTTGGGAGGTGTGCTGAAGTACTTTTTTGAAGTGTAGTCACTGTTGTAATGTAGGAAATGATAAGCTAATGGTCAGATTCAAAATTATTGAAACACAGGCTTCAAGTTAGTGGATGAAAATATTCTTAAGGACTTAGAAAAATATCAAATAGGTCAAATCTTAAATTTAAATCTAAAAATGTTATTGGTCTTAAATAGGCTGTGGAGGTATTGAGGGCTGATTCTGACAGTCTAGTGTGGGGGACAAATATGCATATGATCCCTGCTATCCTAATGGAAAGTCTGGCTCTCAATTTCATAAATTCTTTAGTGATGGAGTGGAATTTGTACTCACTGAGGCCTGCAAATTGGGACAGATCCTGTTCATGGTGGGTCTCTGTCCCTTAATGACTACACTGTTATTTGTGGTCAGGTCTCAGGCTTTCTGACTTGTGCCAGTGTTACTGGGAACTCATAGTCATATGTTAAAATGACTTAGAACAGTATAGGAGTGCCCAGATTCCATGATCAGCATCCCCATTACATCAAGAGTAATTCACAACCAGGTAAAAGGGATGTTGATGTTGCTGGCATCAGCTGAACCTGGCACAATTGGTGAAGCTTTAAACTGTAATTGCTGGACTTAGAAGAGAGCCTCTGGAGAGATTTTTTTTTGCTTTACACTTAGACAGAGTTGACCCTGTCTCTAACAGCCTGAGGGCTTGGGAGAGATCACAGAGACATTTTTCCACACATACAATATAAGAGGTGCTGGGCTACAATTATGGTATTCCCAAGGGGTTTGCTTTATTTGTTGAGGAAGAAGAACAGTACACAATGGATGAAATTAG